>NC_061515.1:25622500-25991250 GCF_022379125.1 Scophthalmus maximus | reverse complement strand
TACAGTTTCAGTTGTTTTTGTTTCTCCAGGTACCACAGTGGTTTCAGAGCTCTTGGAAGTAAATACACCAGTTGTTTGTGTTGCTTGAGATTGTAATGTAGTTTTGGTGGGAAGTAAAGTTGATGTGTCAGTCTTAGCAGTCGGTTCAGGTGCGACCGTTGTCGTCATAGGCTCAGATGTTCCAGAAACAGTTGGCTTGGTTTGTTGAGAAAACCCTGGAGTCTTTGAAGGCTTATAAGAAACTGTCTCAGTGGCAAGTGTGGGCTTATGTGGGGTAGTCCCTGTAGAATGGGATGTTGATGTGTCACTGTGAACAGTTGGTTCAGATGCCATGGTGGTTTCATTAGGCAAAGTGATTACTGTTATTCTGGGAGTGGTTGGTTCAGGCGAGGATGTGGTGTGAGATGCCTCAGAAGTTACTGTATTGGATGTAATTGTTGATTTGGTAGCTGTGGGTGCACTTCCAAGCTCAGATGTTACTGTATCTGTTGTAGATGTAGGTTCATTGAGCAAAGTGGTCCCTGTAGGATCAGATGTTACAGTTTCAGTTGTTTTTGTTTCTCCGGGTACCACGGTGGTTTCAGAGCTCTTGGAAGTAAATACACCAGTTGTTTGTGTTGCTTGAGATTGTAATGTAGTTTTGGTGGGAAGTAAAGTTGATGTGTCAGTCTGAGCAGTTGGTTCAGGTGCGACCGTTGTCGTCACAAGCTCAGATGTTCCAGAAACAGTTGGCTTGGTTTCTTGAGAAAACCCTGGAGTCTTTGAAGGCTCATAAGAAACTGTCTCAGTGGCAAGTGTGGGCTTAAGTAGGGTAGTCCCTGTAGAATGGGATGTTGATGTGTCACCGTGAACAGTCGGTTCAGATACCATGGTGGTTTCATTAGGCAAAGTGATTACTGTTATTCTGGGAGTGGTTGGTTCAGGCGAGGATTTGGTGTGAGACGCCTCAGAAGTTACTGTATTGGATGTAATGGTTGATTTGGTAGCTGTGGGTGCACTTCCAAGCTCTGATGTTACTGTGTCTGTTGGAGATGTAAGTTCATTGAGCAAAGTGGTCCTTGTAGGATTAGATGTTACCGTTTCAGTTGTTTTGGTTTCTCCGGGTACCATGGTGGTTTCAGAGCTCTTGGAAGTAAATATGCCAGTTGTTTGTGTTGGTTGAGATTGTAATGTAGTTTTGGTGGGAAGTAAAGTTGATGTGTCAGTCTTAGCAGTCGGTTCAGGTGCGACCGTTGTCGTCATAGGCTCAGATGTTCCAGAAACAGTTGGCTTGGTTTGTTGAGAAAACCCTGGAGTCTTTGAAGGCTCATAAGAAACTGTCTCAGTGGCAAGTGTGGGCTTAAGTAGGGTAGTCCCTGTAGAATGGGATGTTGATGAGTCACCTTGAACAGTCGGTTCAGATACCATAGTAGTTTCATTAGGCAAAGTGATTACTGTTATTCTGGGAGTGGTTGATTCAGGCGAGGATGTGGTTTGAGACGCCTCACAAGTTACTGTATTGGATGTAATGGTTGATTTGGTAGCTGTGGGGGAACTTCCAAGCTCAAATGTTACTGTATCTGTTGTAGATGTAAGTTCATTGAGCAAAGTGGTCCTTGTAGGATCAGATGTTACCGTTTCAGTTGTTTTTGTTTCTCCGGGTACCATGGTGGTTTCAGAGCTCTTGGAAGTAAATATGCCAGTTGTTTGTGTTGGTTGAGATTTTAATGTAGTTTTGGTGGGAAGTAAAGTTGATGTGTCAGTCTTAGCAGTTGGTTCAGGTGCGACCGTTGTCGTCATAGGCTCAGATGTTCCAGAAACAGTTGGCTTGGTTTCTTGAGAAAACCCTGGAGTCTTTGAAGGCTCATAAGAAACTGTCTCAGTGGCAAGTGTGGGCTTATACGGGGAAGTCCCTGTTAAATGGGATGTTGATGTGTCACGGTGAACAGTTGGTTCAGATGACATGGTGGTTTCATTAGGCAAAGTGATTACTGTTATTCTGGGAGTGGTTGGTTCAGGCGAGGATGTGGTGTGAGATGTCTCAGAAGTTACTGTATTGGATGTGATGGTTGATTTGGTAGCTGTGGGTGCACTTCCAAGCTCTGATGTTACTGTGTCTGTTGGAGATGTAAGTTCATTGAGCAAAGTGGTCCCTGTAGGATCAGGTGTTACCGTTCCAGTTGTTTTTGTCTCTCCGGGTACCATGGTGGTTTCAGAGCTCTTGGAAGTAAATATGCCAGTTGTTTGTGTTGGTTGAGATTGTAATGTAGTTTTGGTGGGAAGTAAAGTTGATGTGTCAGTCTTAGCAGTCGGTTCAGGTGCGACCGTTGTCGTCATAGGCTCAGATGTTCCAGAAACAGTTGGCTTGGTTTGTTGAGAAAACCCTGGAGTCTTTGAAGGCTTATAAGAAACTGTCTCAGTGGCAAGTGTGGGCTTATGTGGGGTAGTCCCTGTAGAATGGGATGTTGATGTGTCACTGTGAACAGTTGGTTCAGATACCATGGTGGTTTCATTAGGCAAAGTGATTACTGTTATTCTGGGAGTGGTTGGTTCAGGCGAGGATGTGGTGTGAGATGCCTCAGAAGTTACTGTATTGGATGTAATTGTTGATTTGGTAGCTGTGGGTGCACTTCCAAGCTCAGATGTTACTGTATCTGTTGTAGATGTAGGTTCATAGAGCAAAGTGGTCCCTGTAGGATCAGATGTGACAGTTTCAGTTGTTTTTGTTTCTCCGGGTACCACGGTGGTTTCAGAGCTCTTGGAAGTAAATACACCAGTTGTTTGTGTTGCTTGAGATTGTAATGTAGTTTTGGTGGGAAGTAAAGTTGATATGTCAGTCTGAGCAGTTGGTTCAGGTGCGACCGTTGTCGTCACAAGCTCAGATGTTCCAGAAACAGTTGGCTTAGTTTCTTGAGAAAACCCTGGAGTCTTTGAAGGCTCATAAGAAACTGTCTCAGTGGCAAGTGTGGGCTTAAGTAGGGTAGTCCCTGTAGAATGGGATGTTGATGTGTCACTGTGAACAGTTGGTTCAGATACCATGGTGGTTTCATTAGGCAAAGTGATTACTGTTATTCTGGGAGTGGTTGGTTCAGGCGAGGATTTGGTGTGAGATGCCTCAGAAGTTACTGTATTGGATGTAATGGTTGATTTTTTAGCTGTGGGTGCACTTCCAAGCTCTGATGTTACTGTGTCTGTTGGAGATGTAAGTTCATTGAGCAAAGTGGTCCTTGTAGGATCAGATGTTACCGTTTCAGTTGTTTTGGTTTCTCCGGTTACCATGGTGGTTTCAGAGCTCTTGGAAGTAAATATGCCAGTTGTTTGTGTTGGTTGAGATTGTAATGTAGTTTTGGTGGGAAGTAAAGTTGATGTGTCAGTCTTAGCAGTCGGTTCAGGTGCGACCGTTGTCGTCATAGGCTCAGATGTTCCAGAAACAGTTGGCTTGGTTTGTTGAGAAAACCCTGGAGTCTTTGAAGGCTTATAAGAAACTGTCTCAGTGGCAAGTGTGGGCTTATGTGGGGTAGTCCCTGTAGAATGGGATGTTGATGTGTCACTGTGAACAGTTGGTTCAGATACCATGGTGGTTTCATTAGGCAAAGTGATTACTGTTATTCTGGGAGTGGTTGGTTCAGGCGAGGATTTGGTGTGAGATGCCTCAGAAGTTACTGTATTGGATGTAATTGTTGATTTGGTAGCTGTGGGTGCACTTCCAAGCTCAGATGTTACTGTATCTGTTGTAGATGTAGGTTCATAGAGCAAAGTGGTCCCTGTAGGATCAGATGTGACAGTTTCAGTTGTTTTTGTTTCTCCGGGTACCATGGTGGTTTCAGAGCTCTTGGAAGTAAATATGCCAGTTGTTTGTGTTGGTTGAGATTGTAATGTAGTTTTGGTGGGAAGTAAAGTTGATGTGTCAGTCTTAGCAGTCGGTTCAGGTGCGACCGTTGTCGTCATAGGCTCAGATGTTCCAGAAACAGTTGGCTTGGTTTGTTGAGAAAACCCTGGAGTCTTTGAAGGCTTATAAGAAACTGTCTCAGTGGCAAGTGTGGGCTTATGTGGGGTAGTCCCTGTAGAATGGGATGTTGATGTGTCACTGTGAACAGTTGGTTCAGATACCATGGTGGTTTCATTAGGCAAAGTGATTACTGTTATTCTGGGAGTGGTTGGTTCAGGCGAGGATGTGGTGTGAGATGCCTCAGAAGTTACTGTATTGGATGTAATTGTTGATTTGGTAGCTGTGGATGCACTTCCAAGCTCAGATGTTACTGTATCTGTTGTAGATGTAGGTTCATAGAGCAAAGTGGTCCCTGTAGGATCAGATGTGACAGTTTCAGTTGTTTTTGTTTCTCCGGGTACCACGGTGGTTTCAGAGCTCTTGGAAGTAAATACACCAGTTGTTTGTGTTGCTTGAGATTGTAATGTAGTTTTGGTGGGAAGTAAAGTTGATGTGTCAGTCTGAGCAGTTGGTTCAGGTGCGACCGTTGTTGTCACAAGCTCAGATGTTCCAGAAACAGTTGGCTTGGTTTCTTGAGAAAACCCTGGAGTCTTTGAAGGCTCATAAGAAACTGTCTCAGTGGCAAGTGTGGGCTTAAGTAGGGTAGTCCCTGTAGAATGGGATGTTGATGTGTCACCGTGAACAGTCGGTTCAGATACCATGGTGGTTTCATTAGGCAAAGTGATTACTGTTATTCTGGGAGTGGTTGGTTCAGGCGAGGATTTGGTGTGAGATGCCTCAGAAGTTACTGTATTGGATGTAATGGTTGATTTGGTAGCTGTGGGTGCACTTCCAAGCTCTGATGTTACTGTGTCTGTTGGAGATGTAAGTTCATTGAGCAAAGTGGTCCTTGTAGGATCAGATGTTACCGTTTCAGTTGTTTTGGTTTCTCCGGGTACCATGGTGGTTTCAGAGCTCTTGGAAGTAAATATGCCAGTTGTTTGTGTTGGTTGAGATTGTAATGTAGTTTTGGTGGGAAGTAAAGTTGATGTGTCAGTCTTAGCAGTCGGTTCAGGTGCGACAGTTGTCGTCATAGGCTCAGATGTTCCAGAAACAGTTGGCTTGGTTTCTTGAGAAAACCCTGGAGTCTTTGAAGGCTTATAAGAAACTGTCTCAGTGGCAAGTGTGGGCTTATGTGGGGTAGTCCCTGTAGAATGGGATGTTGATGTGTCACTGTGAACAGTTGGTTCAGATACCATGGTGGTTTCATTAGGCAAAGTGATTACTGTTATTCTGGGAGTGGTTGGTTCAGGCGAGGATGTGGTGTGAGATGCCTCAGAAGTTACTGTATTGGATGTAATTGTGGATTTGGTAGCTGTGGGTGCACTTCCAAGCTCAGATGTTACTGTATCTGTTGTAGATGTAGGTTCATAGAGCAAAGTGGTCCCTGTAGGATCAGATGTGACAGTTTCAGTTGTTTTTGTTTCTCCGGGTACCACGGTGGTTTCAGAGCTCTTGGAAGTAAATACACCAGTTGTTTGTGTTGCTTGAGATTGTAATGTAGTTTTTATGGGAAGTAAAGTTGATGTGTCAGTCTGAGCAGTTGGTTCAGGTGCGACCGTTGTCGTCACAAGCTCAGATGTTCCAGAAACAGTTGGCTTGGTTTCTTGAGAAAACCCTGGAGTCTTTGAAGGCTCATAAGAAACTGTCTCAGTGGCAAGTGTGGGCTTAAGTAGGGTAGTCCCTGTAGAATGGGATGTTGATGTGTCACCGTGAACAGTCGGTTCAGATACCATGGTGGTTTCATTAGGCAAAGTGATTACTGTTATTCTGGGAGTGGTTGGTTCAGGCGAGGATTTGGTGTGAGATGCCTCAGAAGTTACTGTATTGGATGTAATGGTTGATTTGGTAGCTGTGGGTGCACTTCCAAGCTCTGATGTTACTGTGTCTGTTGGAGATGTAAGTTCATTGAGCAAAGTGGTCCTTGTAGGATTAGATGTTACCGTTTCAGTTGTTTTGGTTTCTCCGGGTACCATGGTGGTTTCAGAGCTCTTGGAAGTAAATATGCCAGTTGTTTGTGTTGGTTGAGATTGTAATGTAGTTTTGGTGGGAAGTAAAGTTGATGTGTCAGTCTTAGCAGTCGGTTCAGGTGCGACCGTTGTCGTCATAGGCTCAGATGTTCCAGAAACAGTTGGCTTGGTTTGTTGAGAAAACCCTGGAGTCTTTGAAGGCTCATAAGAAACTGTCTCAGTGGCAAGTGTGGGCTTAAGTAGGGTAGTCCCTGTAGAATGGGATGTTGATGTGTCACTGTGAACAGTTGGTTCAGATACCATGGTGGTTTCATTAGGCAAAGTGATTACTGTTATTCTGGGAGTGGTTGGTTCAGGCGAGGATGTGGTGTGAGACTCCTCAGAAGTTACTGTATTGGATGTAATGGTTGATTTGGAAACTGTGGGTGCACTTCCTAGCTCAGATGTTACTGTGTCTGTTGGAGATGTAAGTTCAGTCAGCAAAGTGGTCCCTGTAGGATCAGATGTTACAGTTTCAGTTGTTTTTGTCTCTCCGGGGACCACGGTGGTTTCAGAGCTCTTGGAAGTTATTCTGCCAGTTGTTTGTGTTGGTTGAGATTTTAATGTAGTTTTGGTGGGAAGTAAAGTTGATGTGTCAGTCTGAGCAGTCGGTTCAGGTGCGACCGTTGTCGTCATAGGCTCAGATGTTCCAGAAACAGTTGGCTTGGTTTCTTGAGAAAACCCTGGAGTCTTTGAAGGCTTATAAGAAACTGTCTCAGTTGCAAGTGTGGGCTTATGTGGGGTAGTCCCTGTAGAATGGGATGTTGATGAGTCACCTTGAACAGTCGGTTCAGATACCATAGTAGTTTCATTAGGCAAAGTAGTTACTGTTATTCTGGGAGAGGTTGATTCAGGCGAGGATGTGGTTTGAGACGCCTCAGAAGTTACTGTATTGGATGTAATGGTTGATTTGGTAGCTGTGGGGGAACTTCCAAGCTCAAATGTTACTGTATCTGTTGTAGATGTAAGTTCATTGAGCAAAGTGGTCCTTGTAGGATCAGATGTTACCGTTTCAGTTGTTTTTGTTTCTCCGGGTACCATGGTGGTTTCAGAGCTCTTGGAAGTAAATATGCCAGTTGTTTGTGTTGGTTGAGATTTTAATGTAGTTTTGGTGGGAAGTAAAGTTGATGTGTCAGTCTTAGCAGTCGGTTCAGGTGCGACCGTTGTCGTCATAGGCTCAGATGTTCCAGAAACAGTTGGCTTGGTTTCTTGAGAAAACCCTGGAGTCTTTGAAGGATCATAAGAAACTGTCTCAGTGGCAAGTGTGGGCTTATACGGGGAAGTCCCTGTTAAATGGGATGTTGATGTGTCACCGTGAACAGTTGGTTCAGATGACATGGTGGTTTCATTAGGCAAAGTGATTACTGTTATTCTGGGAGTGGTTGGTTCAGGCGAGGATGTGGTGTGAGACGCCTCAGAAGTTACTGTATTGGATGTAATGGTTGATTTGGTAGCTGTGGGTGCACTTCCAAGCTCAGATGTTACTGTATCTGTTGGAGATGTAAGTTCAGTCAGCAAAGGGGACCCTGTAGGATCAGGTGTTACCGTTCCAGTTGTTTTTGTCTCTCCGGGTACCACGGTGGTTTCGGAGCTCTTGGAAGTTATTCTGCCAGTTGTTTGTGTTGGTTGAGATTGTAATGTAGTTTTGGTGGGAAGTAACGTTGATGTGTCAGTCTGAGCAGTCGGTTCAGGTGTGACCGTTGTCGTCATATGCTCAGATGTTCCAGAAACAGTTGGCTTGGTTTCTTGAGAAAACCCTGGAGTCTTTGAAGGCTCATAAGAAACTGTCTCAGTGGCAAGTGTGGGCTTATACGGGGAAGTCCCTGTAGAATGGGATGTTAATGTGTCACCGTGAACAGTTGGTTCAGATGACATGGTGGTTTCATTAGGCAAAGTGATTACTGTTATTCTGGGAGTGGTTGGTTCAGGCGAGGATGTGGTGTGAGACACCTCAGAAGTTACTGTATTGGATGTAATGGTTGATTTGGAAACTGTGGGTGCACTTCCAAGCTCAGATGTTACTGTGTCTGTTGGAGATGTAAGTTCAGTCAGCAAAGGGGACCCTGTAGGATCAGGTGTTACAGTTCCAGTTGTTTTTGTCTCTCCGGGTACCACGGTGCTTTCGGAGCTCTTGGAAGTTATTCTGCCAGTTGTTTGTGTTGGTTGAGATTGTAATGTAGTTTTGGTGGGAAGTAACGTTGATGTGTCAGTCTGAGCAGTTGGTTCAGGTGTGACCGTTCTCGTCATAGGCTCAGATGTTCCAGAAACAGTTGGCTTGGTTTCTTGAGAAAACCCTGGAGTCTTTGAAGGCTCATAAGAAACTGTCTCAGTGGCAAGTGTGGGCTTATACGGGGAAGTCCCTGTTAAATGGGATGTTGATGTGTCACGGTGAACAGTTGGTTCAGATGACATGGTGGTTTCATTAGGCAAAGTGATTACTGTTATTCTGGGAGTGGTTGGTTCAGGCGAGGATGTGGTGTGAGACGCCTCAGAAGTTACTGTATTGGATGTAATGGTTGATTTGGGAACTGTGGGTGCACTTCCAACCTCTGATGTTACTGTGTCTGTTGGAGATGTAAGTTCAGTCAGCAAAGGGGAGCCTGTAGGATCAGGTGTTACAGTTCCAGTTGTTTTTGTCTCTCCGGGTACCACGGTGGTTTCGGAGCTCTTGGAAGTCATTCCGCCAGTTGTTTGTGTTGGTTGAGATTGTAATGTAGTTTTGGTGGGAAGTAAAGTTGATGTGTCAGTCTGAGTAGTCGGTTCAGGTGTGGCCGTTGTCGTCATAGGCTCAGATGTTCCAGAAACAGTTGGCTTGGTTTCTTGAGAAAACCCTGGAGTCTTTGAAGGCTTATAAGAAACTGTCTCAGTGGCAAGTGTGGGCTTATACGGGGTAGTCCCTGTAGAATGGGATGTTGATGTGTCACTGTGAACAGTCGGTTCAGATACCATAGTGGTTTCATTAGGCAAAGTGATTACTGTTATTCTGGGAGTGGTTGGTTCAGGCGAGGATGTGGTGTGAGATGCCTCAGAAGTTACTGTATTGGATGTAATGGTTGATTTGGTAGCTGTGGGTGCACTTCCAAGCTCAGATGTTACTGTATCTGTTGTAGATGTAAGTTCATTGAGCAAAGTGGTCCCTGTAGGATCAGATGTTACAGTTTCAGTTGTTTTTGTTTCTCCGGGTACCACGGTGGTTTCAGAGCTCTTGGAAGTAAATACACCAGTTGTTTGTGTTGCTTGAGATTGTAATGTAGTTTTGGTGGGAAGTAAAGTTGATGTGTCAGTCTGAGCAGTTGGTTCAGGTGTGACCGTTCTCGTCATAGGCTCAGATGTTCCAGAAACAGTTGGCTTGGTTTCTTGAGAAAACCCTGGAGTCTTTGAAGGCTTATAAGAAACTGTCTCAGTTGCAAGTGTGGGCTTATGTGGGGTAGTCCCTGTAGAATGGGATGTTGATGAGTCACCTTGAACAGTCGGTTCAGATACCATAGTAGTTTCATTAGGCAAAGTAGTTACTGTTATTCTGGGAGTGGTTGATTCAGGCGAGGATGTGGTTTGAGACGCCTCAGAAGTTACTGTATTGGATGTAATGGTTGATTTGGTAGCTGTGGGGGAACTTCCAAGCTCAAATGTTACTGTATCTGTTGTAGATGTAAGTTCATTGAGCAAAGTGGTCCTTGTAGGATCAGATGTTACCGTTTCAGTTGTTTTTGTTTCTCCGGGTACCATGGTGGTTTCAGAGCTCTTGGAAGTAAATATGCCAGTTGTTTGTGTTGGTTGAGATTTTAATGTAGTTTTGGTGGGAAGTAAAGTTGATGTGTCAGTCTTAGCAGTCGGTTCAGGTGCGACCGTTGTCGTCATAGGCTCAGATGTTCCAGAAACAGTTGGCTTGGTTTCTTGAGAAAACCCTGGAGTCTTTGAAGGCTCATAAGAAACTGTCTCAGTGGCAAGTGTGGGCTTATACGGGGAAGTCCCTGTTAAATGGGATGTTGATGTGTCACCGTGAACAGTTGGTTCAGATGACATGGTGGTTTCATTAGGCAAAGTGATTACTGTTATTCTGGGAGTGGTTGGTTCAGGCGAGGATGTGGTGTGAGACGCCTCAGAAGTTACTGTATTGGATGTAATGGTTGATTTGGTAGCTGTGGGTGCACTTCCAAGCTCAGATGTTACTGTATCTGTTGGAGATGTAAGTTCAGTCAGCAAAGGGGACCCTGTAGGATCAGGTGTTACCGTTCCAGTTGTTTTTGTCTCTCCGGGTACCACGGTGGTTTCGGAGCTCTTGGAAGTTATTCTGCCAGTTGTTTGTGTTGGTTGAGATTGTAATGTAGTTTTGGTGGGAAGTAAAGTTGATGTGTCAGTCTGAGCAGTCGGTTCAGATGTGACCGTTGTCGTCATATGCTCAGATGTTCCAGAAACAGTTGGCTTGGTTTCTTGAGAAAACCCTGGAGTCTTTGAAGGCTCATAAGAAACTGTCTCAGTGGCAAGTGTGGGCTTATACGGGGAAGTCCCTGTAGAATGGGATGTTAATGTGCCACCGTGAACAGTTGGTTCAGATGACATGGTGGTTTCATTAGGCAAAGTGATTACTGTTATTCTGGGAGTGGTTGGTTCAGGCGAGGATGTGGTGTGAGACACCTCAGAAGTTACTGTATTGGATGTAATGGTTGATTTGGAAACTGTGGGTGCACTTCCAAGCTCAGATGTTACTGTGTCTGTTGGAGATGTAAGTTCAGTCAGCAAAGGGGACCCTGTAGGATCAGGTGTTACAGTTCCAGTTGTTTTTGTCTCTCCGGGTACCACGGTGCTTTCGGAGCTCTTGGAAGTTATTCTGCCAGTTGTTTGTGTTGGTTGAGATTGTAATGTAGTTTTGGTGGGAAGTAACGTTGATGTGTCAGTCTGAGCAGTTGGTTCAGGTGTGACCGTTCTCGTCATAGGCTCAGATGTTCCAGAAACAGTTGGCTTGGTTTCTTGAGAAAACCCTGGAGTCTTTGAAGGCTCATAAGAAACTGTCTCAGTGGCAAGTGTGGGCTTATACGGGGAAGTCCCTGTTAAATGGGATGTTGATGTGTCACGGTGAACAGTTGGTTCAGATGACATGGTGGTTTCATTAGGCAAAGTGATTACTGTTATTCTGGGAGTGGTTGGTTCAGGCGAGGATGTGGTGTGAGACGCCTCAGAAGTTACTGTATTGGATGTAATGGTTGATTTGGGAACTGTGGGTGCACTTCCAAGCTCTGATGTTACTGTGTCTGTTGGAGATGTAAGTTCAGTCAGCAAAGGGGAGCCTGTAGGATCAGGTGTTACAGTTCCAGTTGTTTTTGTCTCTCCGGGTACCACGGTGGTTTCGGAGCTCTTGGAAGTTATTCCGCCAGTTGTTTGTGTTGGTTGAGATTGTAATGTAGTTTTGGTGGGAAGTAAAGTTGATGTGTCAGTCTGAGTAGTCGGTTCAGGTGTGGCCGTTGTCGTCATAGGCTCCGATGTTCCAGAAACAGTTGGCTTGGTTTCTTGAGAAAACCCTGGAGTCTTTGAAGGCTTATAAGAAACTGTCTCAGTGGCAAGTGTGGGCTTATACGGGGTAGTCCCTGTAGAATGGGATGTTGATGTGTCACTGTGAACAGTCGGTTCAGATACCATAGTGGTTTCATTAGGCAAAGTGATTACTGTTATTCTGGGAGTGGTTGGTTCAGGCGAGGATGTGGTGTGAGATGCCTCAGAAGTTACTGTATTGGATGTAATGGTTGATTTGGTAGCTGTGGGTGCACTTCCAAGCTCAGATGTTACTGTATCTGTTGTAGATGTAAGTTCATTGAGCAAAGTGGTCCCTGTAGGATCAGATGTTACAGTTTCAGTTGTTTTTGTTTCTCCGGGTACCACGGTGGTTTCAGAGCTCTTGGAAGTAAATACACCAGTTGTTTGTGTTGCTTGAGATTGTAATGTAGTTTTGGTGGGAAGTAAAGTTGATGTGTCAGTCTGAGCAGTTGGTTCAGGTGTGACCGTTCTCGTCATAGGCTCAGATGTTCCAGAAACAGTTGGCTTGGTTTCTTGAGAAAACCCTGGAGTCTTTGAAGGCTTATAAGAAACTGTCTCAGTTGCAAGTGTGGGCTTATGTGGGGTAGTCCCTGTAGAATGGGATGTTGATGAGTCACCTTGAACAGTCGGTTCAGATACCATAGTAGTTTCATTAGGCAAAGTAGTTACTGTTATTCTGGGAGTGGTTGATTCAGGCGAGGATGTGGTTTGAGACGCCTCAGAAGTTACTGTATTGGATGTAATGGTTGATTTGGTAGCTGTGGGGGAACTTCCAAGCTCAAATGTTACTGTATCTGTTGTAGATGTAAGTTCATTGAGCAAAGTGGTCCTTGTAGGATCAGATGTTACCGTTTCAGTTGTTTTTGTTTCTCCGGGTACCATGGTGGTTTCAGAGCTCTTGGAAGTAAATATGCCAGTTGTTTGTGTTGGTTGAGATTTTAATGTAGTTTTGGTGGGAAGTAAAGTTGATGTGTCAGTCTTAGCAGTCGGTTCAGGTGCGACCGTTGTCGTCATAGGCTCAGATGTTCCAGAAACAGTTGGCTTGGTTTCTTGAGAAAACCCTGGAGTCTTTGAAGGCTCATAAGAAACTGTCTCAGTGGCAAGTGTGGGCTTATACGGGGAAGTCCCTGTTAAATGGGATGTTGATGTGTCACCGTGAACAGTTGGTTCAGATGACATGGTGGTTTCATTAGGCAAAGTGATTACTGTTATTCTGGGAGTGGTTGGTTCAGGCGAGGATGTGGTGTGAGACGCCTCAGAAGTTACTGTATTGGATGTAATGGTTGATTTGGTAGCTGTGGGTGCACTTCCAAGCTCAGATGTTACTGTATCTGTTGGAGATGTAAGTTCAGTCAGCAAAGGGGACCCTGTAGGATCAGGTGTTACCGTTCCAGTTGTTTTTGTCTCTCCGGGTACCACGGTGGTTTCGGAGCTCTTGGAAGTTATTCTGCCAGTTGTTTGTGTTGGTTGAGATTGTAATGTAGTTTTGGTGGGAAGTAAAGTTGATGTGTCAGTCTGAGCAGTCGGTTCAGATGTGACCGTTGTCGTCATATGCTCAGATGTTCCAGAAACAGTTGGCTTGGTTTCTTGAGAAAACCCTGGAGTCTTTGAAGGCTCATAAGAAACTGTCTCAGTGGCAAGTGTGGGCTTATACGGGGAAGTCCCTGTAGAATGGGATGTTAATGTGCCACCGTGAACAGTTGGTTCAGATGACATGGTGGTTTCATTAGGCAAAGTGATTACTGTTATTCTGGGAGTGGTTGGTTCAGGCGAGGATGTGGTGTGAGACACCTCAGAAGTTACTGTATTGGATGTAATGGTTGATTTGGAAACTGTGGGTGCACTTCCAAGCTCAGATGTTACTGTGTCTGTTGGAGATGTAAGTTCAGTCAGCAAAGGGGACCCTGTAGGATCAGGTGTTACAGTTCCAGTTGTTTTTGTCTCTCCGGGTACCACGGTGCTTTCGGGGCTCTTGGAAGTTATTCTGCCAGTTGTTTGTGTTGGTTGAGATTGTAATGTAGTTTTGGTGGGAAGTAACGTTGATGTGTCAGTCTGAGCAGTTGGTTCAGGTGTGACCGTTCTCGTCATAGGCTCAGATGTTCCAGAAACAGTTGGCTTGGTTTCTTGAGAAAACCCTGGAGTCTTTGAAGGCTCATAAGAAACTGTCTCAGTGGCAAGTGTGGGCTTATACGGGGAAGTCCCTGTTAAATGGGATGTTGATGTGTCACGGTGAACAGTTGGTTCAGATGACATGGTGGTTTCATTAGGCAAAGTGATTACTGTTATTCTGGGAGTGGTTGGTTCAGGCGAGGATGTGGTGTGAGACGCCTCAGAAGTTACTGTATTGGATGTAATGGTTGATTTGGGAACTGTGGGTGCACTTCCAAGCTCTGATGTTACTGTGTCTGTTGGAGATGTAAGTTCAGTCAGCAAAGGGGAGCCTGTAGGATCAGGTGTTACAGTTCCAGTTGTTTTTGTCTCTCCGGGTACCACGGTGGTTTCGGAGCTCTTGGAAGTTATTCCGCCAGTTGTTTGTGTTGGTTGAGATTGTAATGTAGTTTTGGTGGGAAGTAAAGTTGATGTGTCAGTCTGAGTAGTCGGTTCAGGTGTGGCCGTTGTCGTCATAGGCTCCGATGTTCCAGAAACAGTTGGCTTGGTTTCTTGAGAAAACCCTGGAGTCTTTGAAGGCTTATAAGAAACTGTCTCAGTGGCAAGTGTGGGCTTATACGGGGTAGTCCCTGTAGAATGGGATGTTGATGTGTCACTGTGAACAGTCGGTTCAGATACCATAGTGGTTTCATTAGGCAAAGTGATTACTGTTATTCTGGGAGTGGTTGGTTCAGGCGAGGATGTGGTGTGAGATGCCTCAGAAGTTACTGTATTGGATGTAATGGTTGATTTGGTAGCTGTGGGTGCACTTCCAAGCTCAGATGTTACTGTATCTGTTGTAGATGTAAGTTCATTGAGCAAAGTGGTCCCTGTAGGATCAGATGTTACAGTTTCAGTTGTTTTTGTTTCTCCGGGTACCACGGTGGTTTCAGAGCTCTTGGAAGTAAATACACCAGTTGTTTGTGTTGCTTGAGATTGTAATGTAGTTTTGGTGGGAAGTAAAGTTGATGTGTCAGTCTGAGCAGTTGGTTCAGGTGTGACCGTTCTCGTCATAGGCTCAGATGTTCCAGAAACAGTTGGCTTGGTTTCTTGAGAAAACCCTGGAGTCTTTGAAGGCTCATAAGAAACTGTCTCAGTGGCAAGTGTGGGCTTATGTGGGGTAGTCCCTGTAGAATGGGATGTTGATGTGTCACTGTGAACAGTTGGTTCAGATGACATGGTGGTTTCATTAGGCAAAGTGATTACTGTTATTCTGGGAGTGGTTGGTTCAGGCGAGGATGTGGTGTGAGACGCCTCAGAAGTTACTGTATTGGATGTAATGGTTGATTTGGTAGCTGTGGGTGCACTTCCAAGCTCAGATGTTACTGTATCTGTTGGAGATGTAAGTTCAGTCAGCAAAGGGGACCCTGTAGGATCAGATGTTACAGTTTCAGTTGTTTTTGTCTCTCCGGGTACCACGGTGCTTTCGGAGCTCTTGGAAGTTATTCTGTCAGTTGTTTGTGTTGGTTGAGATTGTAATGTAGTTTTGGTGGGAAGTAAAGTTGATGTGTCAGTCTGAGCAGTCGGTTCAGGTGTGACCGTTGTCGTCATAGGCTCAGATGTTCCAGAAACAGTTGGCTTGGTTTCTTGAGAAAACCCTGGAGTCTTTGAAGGCTCATAAGAAACTGTCTCAGTGGCAAGTGTGGGCTTATGTGGGGTAGTCCCTGTAGAATGGGATGTTAATGTGTCACTGTGAACAGTTGGTTCAGATACCATGGTGGTTTTATTAGGCAAAGTGATTACTGTTATTCTGGGAGTGGTTGGTTCAGGCGAGGATGTGGTGTGAGACGCCTCAGAAGTTACTGTATTGGATGTAATGGTTGATTTGGAAACTGTGGGTGCACTTCCAAGCTCTGATGTTACTGTGTCTGTTGGAGATGTAAGTTCAGTCAGCAAAGGGGACCCTGTAGGATCAGGTGTTACCGTTCCAGTTGTTTTTGTCTCTCCGGGTACCACGGTGCTTTCGGAGCTCTTGGAAGTTATTCTGTCAGTTGTTTGTGTTGGTTGAGATTGTAATGTAGTTTTGGTGGGAAGTAACGTTGATGTGTCAGTCTGAGCAGTTGGTTCAGGTGCGACCGTTGTCGTCATAGGCTCAGATGTTCCAGAAACAGTTGGCTTGGTTTCTTGAGAAAACCCTGGAGTCTTTGAAGGCTCATAAGAAACTGTCTCAGTGGCAAGTGTAGGCTTATACAGGGAAGTCCCTGTTAAATGGGATGTTGATGTGTCACGGTGAACAGTTGGTTCAGATGACATGGTGGTTTCATTAGGCAAAGTGATTACTGTTATTCTGGGAGTGGTTGGTTCAGGCGAGGATGTGGTGTGAGACGCCTCAGAAGTTACTGTATTGGATGTAATGGTTGATTTGGAAACTGTGGGTGCACTTCCAAGCTCTGATGTTACTGTGTCTGTTGGAGATGTAAGTTCAGTCAGCAAAGGGGACCCTGTAGGATCAGGTGTTACAGTTCCAGTTGTTTTTGTCTCTCCGGGTACCACGGTGGTTTCGGAGCTCTTGGAAGTTATTCCGCCAGTTGTTTGTGTTGGTTGAGATTGTAATGTAGTTTTGGTGGGAAGTAAAGTTGATGTGTCAGTCTGAGCAGTCGGTTCAGGTGTGGCCGTTGTCGTCATAGGCTCAGATGTTCCAGAAACAGTTGGCTTGGTTTCTTGAGAAAACCCTGGAGTCTTTGAAGGCTCATAAGAAACTGTCTCAGTGGCAAGTGTGGGCTTATGTGGGGTAGTTCCTGTAGAATGGGATGTTGATGTGTCACTGTGAACAGTTGGTTCAGATACCATGGTGGTTTCATTAGGCAAAGTGATTACTGTTATTCTGGGAGTGGTTGGTTCAGGCGAGGATGTGGTGTGAGACGCCTCAGAAGTTACTGTATTGGATGTAATGGTTGATTTGGTAGCTGTGGGTGCACTTCCTAGCTCAGATGTTCCTGTTTCTGTTGTAGATCTAAGTTCATTGAGCAAAGTGGTCCCTGTGGGATCAGATGTTACAGTTTCAGTTGTCTTTGTTTCTCCGGGTACCACGGTGGTTTCAGAGCTCTTGGAAGTAAATATACCAGTTGTTTGTGTTGGTTGAGATTGTAATGTAGTTTTGGTGGGAAGTAAAGTTGATGTGTCAGTCTGAGCAGTCGGTTCAGGTGCGACCGTTGTTGTTATCGGCTCAGATGTTCCAGAAACAGTTGGCTTGGTTTGTTGAGAAAACCCTGGAGTCTTTGAAGGCTTATAAGAAACTGTCTCAGTGGCAAGTGTGGGCTTATACGGGGTAGTGCCTGTAGAATGGGATGTTGATGTGTCACCGTGAACAGTCGGTTCAGATACCATAGTGGTTTCATTAGGCAAAGTGATTACTGTTATTCTGGGAGTGGTTGGTTCAGGCGAGGATGTGGTGTGAGATGCCTCAGAAGTTACTGTATTGGATGTAATGGTTGATTTGGTAGCTATGGGTGCACTTCCAAGCTCTGATGTTACTGTATCTGTTGTAGATCTAAGTTCATTGAGCAAAGTGGTCCCTGTAGGATCAGATGTTACAGTTTCAGTTGTTTTTGTTTCTCCGGGTACCACGGTGGTTTCAGAGCTCTTGGAAGTAAATACACCAGTTGTTTGTGTTGCTTGAGATTGTAATGTAGTTTTGGTGGGAAGTAAAGTTGATGTGTCAGTCTGAGCAGTTGGTTCAGGTGCGACCGTTGTCGTCATAGGCTCAGATGTTCCAGAAACAGTTGGCTTGGTTTCTCGAGAAAACCCTGGAGTCTTTGAAGGCTCATAAGAAACTGTCTCAGTGGCAAGTGTGGGCTTATACGGGGAAGTCCCTGTTAAATGGGATGTTGATGTGTCACGGTGAACAGTTGGTTCAGATGACATGGTGGTTTCATTAGGCAAAGTGATTACTGTTATTCTGGGAGTGGTTGGTTCAGGCGAGGATGTGGTGTGAGACGCCTCAGAAGTTACTGTATTGGATGTAATGGTTGATTTGGTAGCTGTGGGTGCACTTCCAAGCTCAGATGTTACTGTATCTGTTGGAGATGTAAGTTCAGTCAGCAAAGGGGACCCTGTAGGATCAGATGTTACAGTTTCAGTTGTTTTTGTCTCTCCGGGTACCACGGTGCTTTCGGAGCTCTTGGAAGTTATTCTGTCAGTTGTTTGTGTTGCTCTAGATTGTAATGTAGTTTTGGTGGGAAGTAAAGTTGATGTGTCAGTCTGAGCAGTTGGTTCAGGTGCGACCGTTGTCGTCATAGGCTCAGATGTTCCAGAAACAGTTGGCTTGGTTTCTTGAGAAAACCCTGGAGTCTTTGAAGGCTCATAAGAAACTGTCTCAGTGGCAAGTGTGGGCTTATACGGGGAAGTCCCTGTTAAATGGGATGTTGATGTGTCACGGTGAACAGTTGGTTCAGATGACATGGTGGTTTCATTAGGCAAAGTGATTACTGTTATTCTGGGAGTGGTTGGTTCAGGCGAGGATGTGGTGTGAGACGCCTCAGAAGTTACTGTATTGGATGTAATGGTTGATTTGGAAACTGTGGGTGCACTTCCAAGCTCTGATGTTACTGTGTCTGTTGGAGATGTAAGTTCAGTCAGCAAAGGGGACCCTGTAGGATCAGGTGTTACCGTTCCAGTTGTTTTTGTCTCTCCGGGTACCACGGTGGTTTCGGAGCTCTTGGAAGTTATTCTGTCAGTTGTTTGTGTTGGTTGAGATTGTAATGTTGTTTTCGTGGGAAGTAACGTTGATGTGTCAGTCTGAGCAGTTGGTTCAGGTGTGACCGTTCTCGTCATACGCTCAGATGTTCCAGAAACAGTTGGCTTGGTTTCTTGAGAAAACCCTGGAGTCTTTGAAGGCTCATAAGAAACTGTCTCAGTGGCAAGTGTGGGCTTATGTGGGGTAGTCCCTGTAGAATGGGATGTTGATGTGTCACTGTGAACAGTTGGTTCAGATGACATGGTGGTTTCATTAGGCAAAGTGATTACTGTTATTCTGGGAGTGGTTGGTTCAGGCGAGGATGTGGTGTGAGACGCCTCAGAAGTTACTGTATTGGATGTAATGGTTGATTTGGAAACTGTGGGTGCACTTCCAAGCTCTGATGTTACTGTGTCTGTTGGAGATGTAAGTTCAGTCAGCAAAGGGGACCCTGTAGGATCAGGTGTTACCGTTCCAGTTGTTTTTGTCTCTCCGGGTACCACGGTGGTTTCGGAGCTCTTGGAAGTTATTCTGCCAGTTGTTTGTGTTGGTTGAGATTGTAATGTAGTTTTGGTGGGAAGTAAAGTTGATGTGTCAGTGTGAGCAGTTGGTTCAGGTGCGACCGTTGTCGTCATAGGCTCAGATGTTCCAGAAACAGTTGGCTTGGTTTCTTGAGAAAACCCTGGAGTCTTTGAAGGCTCATAAGAAACTGTCTCAGTGGTAAGTGTGGGCTTATACGGGGAAGTCCCTGTAGAATGGGATGTTGATGTGTCACCGTGAACAGTTGGTTCAGATGACATGGTGGTTTCATTAGGCAAAGTGATTACTGTTATTCTGGGAGTGGTTGGTTCAGGCGAGGATGTGGTGTGAGACGCCTCAGAAGTTACTGTATTGGATGTAATGGTTGATTTGGTAGCTGTGGGTGCACTTCCAAGCTCAGATGTTACTGTATCTGTTGGAGATGTAAGTTCAGTCAGCAAAGGGGACCCTGTAGGATCAGATGTTACAGTTTCAGTTGTTTTTGTCTCTCCGGGTACCACGGTGCTTTCGGAGCTCTTGGAAGTAAATACACCAGTTGTTTGTGTTGCTTGAGATTTTAATGTAGTTTTGGTGGGAAGTAAAGTTGATGTGTCAGTCTGAGCAGTTGGTTCAGGTGTGACCGTTCTCGTCATAGGCTCAGATGTTCCAGAAACAGTTGGCTTGGTTTCTTGAGAAAACCCTGGAGTCTTTGAAGGCTCATAAGAAACTGTCTCAGTGGCAAGTGTGGGCTTATGTGGGGTAGTCCCTGTAGAATGGGATGTTGATGTGTCACTGTGAACAGTTGGTTCAGATGACATGGTGGTTTCATTAGGCAAAGTGATTACTGTTATTCTGGGAGTGGTTGGTTCAGGCGAGGATGTGGTGTGAGACGCCTCAGAAGTTACTGTATTGGATGTAATGGTTGATTTGGTAGCTGTGGGTGCACTTCCAAGCTCAGATGTTACTGTATCTGTTGGAGATGTAAGTTCAGTCAGCAAAGGGGACCCTGTAGGATCAGATGTTACAGTTTCAGTTGTTTTTGTCTCTCCGGGTACCACGGTGCTTTCGGAGCTCTTGGAAGTTATTCTGTCAGTTGTTTGTGTTGGTTGAGATTGTAATGTAGTTTTGGTGGGAAGTAAAGTTGATGTGTCAGTCTGAGCAGTCGGTTCAGGTGTGACCGTTGTCGTCATAGGCTCAGATGTTCCAGAAACAGTTGGCTTGGTTTCTTGAGAAAACCCTGGAGTCTTTGAAGGCTCATAAGAAACTGTCTCAGTGGCAAGTGTGGGCTTATGTGGGGTAGTCCCTGTAGAATGGGATGTTAATGTGTCACTGTGAACAGTTGGTTCAGATACCATGGTGGTTTCATTAGGCAAAGTGATTACTGTTATTCTGGGAGTGGTTGGTTCAGGCGAGGATGTGGTGTGAGACGCCTCAGAAGTTACTGTATTGGATGTAATGGTTGATTTGGAAACTGTGGGTGCACTTCCAAGCTCTGATGTTACTGTGTCTGTTGGAGATGTAAGTTCAGTCAGCAAAGGGGACCCTGTAGGATCAGGTGTTACAGTTCCAGTTGTTTTTGTCTCTCCGGGTACCACGGTGGTTTCAGAGCTCTTGGAAGTAAATATACCAGTTGTTTGTGTTGGTTGAGATTGTAATGTAGTTTTGGTGGGAAGTAAAGTTGATGTGTCAGTCTGAGCAGTCGGTTCAGGTGCGACCGTTGTTGTTATCGGCTCAGATGTTCCAGAAACAGTTGGCTTGGTTTGTTGAGAAAACCCTGGAGTCTTTGAAGGCTTATAAGAAACTGTCTCAGTGGTAAGTGTGGGCTTATACGGGGTAGTCCCTGTAGAATGGGATGTTGATGTGTCACCGTGAACAGTCGGTTCAGATACCATAGTGGTTTCATTAGGCAAAGTGATTACTGTTATTCTGGGAGTGTTTGGTTCAGGCGAGGATGTGGTGTGAGATGCCTCAGAAGTTACTGTATTGGATGTAATGGTTGATTTGGTAGCTGTGGGTGCACTTCCAAGCTCAGATGTTACTGTATCTGTTGTAGATCTAAGTTCATTGAGCAAAGTGGTCCCTGTAGGATCAGATGTTACAGTTTCAGTTGTTTTTGTTTCTCCGGGTACCACGGTGGTTTCGGAGCTCTTGGAAGTAAATACACCAGTTGTTTGTGTTGCTTGAGATTGTAATGTAGTTTTGGTGGGAAGTAAAGTTGATGTGTCAGTCTGAGCAGTTGGTTCAGGTGCGACCGTTGTCGTCATAGGCTCAGATGTTCCAGAAACAGTTGGCTTGGTTTCTTGAGAAAACCCTGGAGTCTTTGAAGGCTCATAAGAAACTGTCTCAGTGGCAAGTGTGGGCTTATACGGGGAAGTCCCTGTTAAATGGGATGTTGATGTGTCACGGTGAACAGTTGGTTCAGATGACATGGTGGTTTCATTAGGCAAAGTGATTACTGTTATTCTGGGAGTGGTTGGTTCAGGCGAGGATGTGGTGTGAGACGCCTCAGAAGTTACTGTATTGGATGTAATGGTTGATTTGGTAGCTGTGGGTGCACTTCCAAGCTCAGATGTTACTGTATCTGTTGGAGATGTAAGTTCAGTCAGCAAAGGGGACCCTGTAGGATCAGATGTTACAGTTTCAGTTGTTTTTGTCTCTCCGGGTACCACGGTGCTTTCGGAGCTCTTGGAAGTTATTCTGTCAGTTGTTTGTGTTGCTCTAGATTGTAATGTAGTTTTGGTGGGAAGTAAAGTTGATGTGTCAGTCTGAGCAGTTGGTTCAGGTGTGACCGTTCTCGTCATAGGCTCAGATGTTCCAGAAACAGTTGGCTTGGTTTCTTGAGAAAACCCTGGAGTCTTTGAAGGCTCATAAGAAACTGTCTCAGTGGCAAGTGTGGGCTTATGTGGGGTAGTCCCTGTAGAATGGGATGTTGATGTGTCACTGTGAACAGTTGGTTCAGATACCATGGTGGTTTCATTAGGCAAAGTGATTACTGTTATTCTGGGAGTGGTTGGTTCAGGCGAGGATGTGGTGTGAGACGCCTCAGAAGTTACTGTATTGGATGTAATGGTTGATTTGGAAACTGTGGGTGCACTTCCAAGCTCTGATGTTACTGTGTCTGTTGGAGATGTAAGTTCAGTCAGCAAAGGGGACCCTGTAGGATCAGGTGTTACCGTTCCAGTTGTTTTTGTCTCTCCGGGTACCACGGTGGTTTCGGAGCTCTTGGAAGTTATTCTGCCAGTTGTTTGTGTTGGTTGAGATTGTAATGTAGTTTTGGTGGGAAGTAAAGTTGATGTGTCAGTCTGAGCAGTTGGTTCAGGTGCGACCGTTGTCGTCATAGGCTCAGATGTTCCAGAAACAGTTGGCTTGGTTTCTTGAGAAAACCCTGGAGTCTTTGAAGGCTCATAAGAAACTGTCTCAGTGGCTATTGTGGGCTTATACGGGGAAGTCCCTGTAGAATGGGATGTTGATGTGTCACCGTGAACAGTTGGTTCAGATACCATGGTGGTTTCATTAGGTGAAGTGTTTACCGTTGTTCTGGGAGCGGTTGGTTCAGGCGAGGATGTGGTTTGAGACGTCTCAGAAGTTACTGTATTGGATGTAATGGTTGATTTGGTAGCTGTGGGTGCACTTCCAGACTCAGATTTTACTGTATATGTTGGAGATGTAAGGTCAATAAGCAAAGTGGTCCCTGTAGGATCAGATGTTACAGTTTCAGTTGTAATTGTTTCTCCGGGTACCACTGTGGTTTTGGAGCTCTTGGAAGTTATTCTGCCAGTTGTTTGTGTTGGTTGAGATTGTAATGTAGTTTTGGTGGGAAGTAAAGTTGATGTGTCAGTCTGAGCAGTCAGTTCAGGTGCGACAGTTGTCCTTATAGGCTCAGATGTTACAGAAACAGTTGGCTTGGATTCTTGAGATACCACTGCAGTCTTTGAAGGCTCATAAGATACTGTGTCAGTAGATTGTGATTCTTGAGATGTTAATGTAATTTCAGGTTGTGATAAAGTTGATGTGTCAGTCTTAGGAGTTAGCACCGATGTGAGTGTTGTCTTTAAAGATTCGTATTCTCCTGATCCAGTAGCAACACCTGATTCAGACACTGATAGTACAGGTACCATCGTTGTGTCAGCTCGCTCTAGGGCCACTGCATCAGTGGGAATACTTGCTTCAAATATCCGTGTGGTCACAGCTGTTGGCATTCTTCCTTTAATCACTATATTGGTCTTGGAAGACTGAGATGTTATTTTGTCAATTGCAATATTAGGTTGAGGTGGCAAAATGTTCCCTATAGACTGTGATATAGATCCTTCTGTAAGAGCCGATGGATCAGTAACCATGGTTGTTTCAACAATTTTGGCAATCCCTGTGTCTTTGGGAGTCGTTGATTTAGTTTCTAATGTGGTCTCTGTACACTGTGATGTTACTGAATCTGTCAGTATGTGTTTTTTTGTCATCTTCGTCGTTCTTTTGGGCTCAAAAAGTGCTGCATCTGTGGAACTTGTAAATGCAGGTGGTGACATCAATTCTGCAGGTTGTGAGCTTGTTTTATTCTTACCAGATCGCTTAGGTGTCATGGTTGTCTCAGCTGGTTTCACTGAGTCATGTAGAGACCTATGTTTTTGGACCAATATTTTGGACTTCTCCTGTTCATGGATTGGAAAATATTCTGGGGGGAAAGGAAAGAACGACAATACCATTGATTCAAGTTTTCTTAATAAAAGTTTTCATTATCCCCTCAGGAAAATAAGAAAGTTAATCATAGGAGGATAGCTCCATGGTACAATGAACAAACATGTGCTTTAAATCGGTCATCACATAAGTTGGAATGGAAGTAGTGTTCCACCAATGTACAAGATTTTCAGCTAGCCTGGAAAAATAGCCTTACAATACAACCCTCCAAAATGCAATAACCTACCAACAACCCCTAGTTCCTTTTCTGAACTGTAGCCAGGCTGACAGAGAGTAAAAGCTCTACTGAGCAGTCTCTTTAACTCTTAGTAATGATTTAATGAGCTCCTTTACCAATAAAATGATAACCATCGGAGAAAAAAATTCATCATCTTGTTCCCAAAATAGCACAGATACACCGTACTTCTTTTTTTCTCGTTTTTTCCTCGTTATTTTTCTTGGCGACTTTAATAGAAGTTAACTCCCCAAATACCGCCAGCTGATTAAATGCCCGACCAGAGAGGGGAACACTTTGGCCCAATCCCATTTCAAATTTTTACATAACATAACATTATATATGTGGTAATTATATAACGCTGCTTTGCGACAAGCAACTTTTTTTTTTTGCAACTAGAGATTTTTTTGTGGCTTTTATGAAGAAAAGTACCATAGTACATTGACAGTTTTTTGGTCGCCTTGGACATTTTTTCAGCTGACTTGGTGGTGATTCACAAGGCATATCTCACAGCCCTCTGTTTGGACTGTGGATCTGGAAAATTTCAGCTTTGAGGACCATCTAGCCCTTCGCCTTAGCCCTCCCCCTCGATGCCAGAGGGAATTATGACACCCCTACCCCTACACATGGACCTTAACCTAACCGAGGGTTAGGGCTAAGGGTTAGTGGCAAGGGGTGAAATGGGATTGAGCCTTAAGATCACTGTTACACAACTATGAACAATGAATATCACGTGCACATGCTTTAGAACAAACTTCACATAGGTTAGAAGGGAGGTGGCGTTCAACTAATCTAGATGATTTTTACCTGGCCTGGAAGAGATAGTCTTGATTAAATCCAAAATGCCACATCCACATACTAATAGAGGCAATTCTAAACTCAAAATAAAAAACCAGGCTGACAAAAAAATAGAAGCTCTATTGAACAGTCTATTCCTCCAACTTTTAGTAGTAATGATTTCATGAGCTTCTTTACTAATATGATTATTACATCAGAGAAACAATTAATCAGCTCCTTCCCACTAATAGCACAGATATTCTGCCCATCACAGTAGCCTTAGAACCAACAGTATCGCATCATTTATATTAAGACTGCTTTTCCCCTATAGATCTGGCTGAGCTGACTTCACTTGTCTCTTCATCCAAGCCATCGACCTGTTTTTAGATCCTATTCCATCAAGGCTGTTTAAGGATGTTTTTTTTCTAATTAACTGTTCCATATTAGATCAGATCAACCTATTTATATTAACATGCTGCATACCAATGGCCTTTAAGTTAGCAGTAGTTAAACCTATACTTAAAAAGCAGACTCTAGACACAGATATCTTGACTAATTATATACCCATATAAAACCTCCCCTGCATCTCTAAAATCCTTGAAAAATGTTTTGGTAACCAATTATGTGACTATTTACAGAGGAATAGTCTGCTTTAGAGACTTTCAGTCAGGGTTTAGAAAACATTAGTACATAAAGGGCACTGCTCAAGGTTACCAACAACCTTCTAATGGCCTCAGACAGTGGACATGTTTCTATTCTCGTCCTGTTAGATCTTAGTGCTTCATTGGACACCACTGATCACAACATTCTGTTACAGAGACTAGAACACATTATTGGGATTAAAGGAACAGCACTAGAATGGCTTAAGTCTTACTTATCAGAAAGATTTTGATTTGTTAACCTTAACAACATATCTTCCATGACCCTAACTCAGTTCCACAAGGATCTGTGCTGGGACCGATACTCTTCACATCTCCCTTGTTATGCAGATGACACCCAGCTGTACATATCTATAAAGTCAGATGAAACTTATTAGGTATAAAAACTTCAAGATTGTCTTAAAGACATAAAGGCCTGGATGACCTATAATTTCTTATTTCTAAATTCAGAGAAAACTGAGGTCATTGTACTCTGCCCTAAACACCTCAGAGAAATATTATCTGAGCATATAGTTTGGATGGCATTACTTTGGCCTCCAGCTCTCCTGTGAGGAACTTTGGAGTTATCTTTAACCAGGACATGTCCTTTGACTCACACATAAAACACGTCTCTAGGACAGCCTTCTTTCACCTGCGCATTATCAAGAACATGAGAAAAATCCTATCTCAAAAGGATGCTGAAACAGTAGTCCATGCATTTGTCACTTTTGGACTGGACTGCTGTAATTCATTACTGTTAGGATGTCCCAATTAGTCTCTGAAAAGCCTCCAGTTAATCCAAAATGCTGTGCAGCACAAGTTCTGACAAGAATTAGAAAAATAGATAATATTTCTCCAGTGTTAGCAACTCTCCATTGGCTTCCTGTAAAATACAGTTTTCTCTCTCTCTTAGTGTATCTCTGACTCAAGAGTTGCAGGATCCAAATCCGTAATAATAATTATAATAATAATAATAACAACATAATTGCATCTATAATTGTCAGTCAAATTTTTGTAATTATAAGTATCAGTCTGGTAGAGATTAAAGCAGCAGTTATACAACTGTTCTCTTTCTCTCTTCTCTACTCATGTCTCTTCTCTCCCCCTCTTTCTGCCCACCTCTCCTCTCTCCCAGTTTTCTCTTCTACCCAACCAGTTGCTGCAGAGGGCTGCCCACAACTGAGTTCGGTTCTGTTAGAGATTTCTTCCTGTTAAAAGGTAGTTCTTTCTCGTCAACAGTCGCCAAGTGCTTGCTCATTGTGGGAGCTGTTGAGTTTTCTCTGTAATATTGTAATATTGACCTTACTATGTAAATTGCCTTGAGACAATGTATGTTTCGATTTGGCGCTATACAAATAAAATTGAATTGAATATCAAGTAGTCCCCCGCGCTGCTCTGGGCCAATCTGATCACGCAATGATTCATCTGATTCCTGCATGCAGGCAGAAATTAAAACTGTTGTTAGTGTATCTAACACACCCAGTGTTGGGTGTGTTAGATACACTATTGACTGTGCATGATTTGTGGGGGTTGTAGGCACAATCGTCACTTGGCCCTAAAGAGATGGAGAGTGACGTAAATGGCCCATCAGTGTGAACAAAAGTATTTAGAAGCTTGGGCATGAATTTGGAGCAGTGTTGGGTCTTGGCGTCACTGCAGGCAAACCCTTCTCGCTGAGAGGAAATGAAAGCTGCATAAACTGACAAGGTAAAACTACAGTACAGGCACATTAGGGGTGTCTGATAAAGAAATCATTACAAAGATTCAAACAGATATTGGTGGATGAAAAAAATATAAAAATAATAATAAAAGTAAAATAAAGGTAAAAATGAATAAAGAAATAAAGAAAGAAATTGTTGGTTTCAATGACAGATTATTAGACCTCAATTACCCAAGGGGAAGTGTGGTAGATAAATTGAATAAAATCATAATGTGTTAATCCATTTGTCACAAAAACAATAATACACTTATACAGTATTGCTTAGTTTTTGATTTGCTAAAAGTAGTAACGCATATGCAGCCTGCTAATTTATATTGAGTAATGCTTATATAGTTCTATCTAGTAGACTCAGTTTTCACCTTGAATGTACATATCCTATCATCTGCTCAATAGTTACGCAAGAGAAAAGACAGGATGCTGAGATGAGACAATGTGTGAAAGTTGAATGATGACATTAGAAGAATGTCTGCAAAAGTTGTGTCAAAGGTCAGAGAATATGTTGTGCCTGATGGAAAGAAGTAGACACAAGAGTGTTGAGGAATTTCTGTCCTCCAGCGAGCCAGAGGTCTCGTCAATATTGAGCTCTTATAATAAATACTTCTGCTGAAGACATCCACGTTCTCCGACTTCTTGAATCAGCGTAAACTCCATAAATTTTTCCACCACAAAGACAATATGTGCTGTCCAGTGTTTCCTCTAGGATTTTTTCAGCAGCGGGGGCTGGCCATTCAAACTCATAAAATCATCTAACGCGTCATGAAATGCTAAGCTAAGGGGGATCCCTACAAAGCACTGCTTGAATAGTTAAATGAAAATTAAGCTGAAAGATTATGTCTATCTAATTGCAAAAAAAAACGACCAACGAGTGGTCCAGAAAGCTGAAAAAATAATAACTCAACCCAACCAAGCATCTTTCCAGTGAATTTTTAGTCATGCCGGCGCTATTTTGTGCCTGTACGGAAAACTAATCGTTATGCCTATTCCTTTTTTCCTTCAGCTTTTAGGATACTAAACGCAACCCGCTGATCTGTGCACTTGTCACTTGTCATGATCCGCTGACTGTTAGTTATAGTCGACTCTCATCTCTAGTTTGTTTATTTTATTATTCCCCTTAGTTTCTTGATCCCCTTTTGTTGTTTCCTGTTTTATTTTGAAGTCCTTTTCCTTATGCTGCTCCACTTCCTTTCCCGTGTCTTGTTTCTGGTGTCTTTACTTTTCCTGTGTCTCCTGCCCCTGTGATTGTCTGCACCTGTTCCTAATATGTCTCACCTGTGTTCAATTTGCCCCGCCCACCTTGTGTCTATTTAGTCTCTGTGCTTCCGTTTGTCTGTGATTTTCCCCCTGGTCTGCTCCTGTTGATTTCCCCCTGGTCTGCTCCTGTTGATTTCCCCCTGGATCCAGTGTTTTGCTACTGACTACCTTTTGCTACATTTTGTGGACACTCTGAGTTGGTTTTCCTTTTTACTTTGGAAATTTGTTGGTTTTGTTTTATTTTATATTCTCTCCACCTCTGCTTTTAGGTCCAGTTCCTGCTCAATCCTGCCATCACTGGCTTGATTATGATGTTGATGTTGATGTCTGATTGCTGTTGTTAGTTATGTATCAATTTAATTTTGATTTATTTACATGGATGGTATAGACTGTAAAAATGAATTGCCTCTTTGGGATGAATTAAGTTAATCTGAATCTGGACTCTGGACATGTTGAAGCTGAGCTCTCAGCAAGAAAGGTGAAACTGCTACTTCAAACAAGGCACGCCAAGGACCAGGACCCCTGCTGATTTTTGATGGTGAGTTAATTGCAACAATACACTAATGCTAGATAATACAGTATGTATGGCACAGCCTAACCACTTCCTTAATGTTGCTAAATGTAATTTCACCCGTAGGTAGGTATAATTGATCTGCACTTTAATCAGAAGGGGATCATCCAAAAAGTGGCTGGGTCCTATCTCCGCCAACTCACCGGTTCTTCAACAACACTTGTCATGATTACAACTGCAAAATGATTAACTTCTCCTTTTTACATTCTTGTAGTCAACAATCTCCAAAGCACTGCAGCCAGTGTCAGAGTCTGCATCAAGCAGGAGGTAATTAACTGGGTTCGAACCCCACCAGAGTAAGTAGGCCTAACTTGTGTTTTGATTAACCTTTCAAAAAAATCTAGTTAAAGCCCAAGAATAATAAAACATATAAAAATGCATCACTTCATCCTGGTTTTCTTGTGTCAAGGAAGAAATGTTTGACTTTTCTATTTAATACTGTAGGTCGCCTGACCTGAACCCCACTGAGCACCATACTCACCCGAGAGGCCTGGAACAACTACATTGACCACCTGGACAAGGTCATACTGCAGGTCATTGCATTAAATGGTGATGCCACTGGGATGTAGTGAATTTTCCAATAAATAGCCTATCTCAAAAACTGTTGTCTTGTACTGTGTTTTTAGTACAGTAGTGTATACAGCCTCCATGTATTATATTCAAAGGAATTCAAGTGTCCACTCAGAGCATTTTATATGTTCTCAATGTGGGACATTTATCACCTATCCACTGCAACAGTTAGGCTACTGTATGTTGGTCTAGTCAGTCTATTATGCTTTTACTTGGCCCTGATGACACATACATAGCCCATCAACACAAAAATAAGGAAACAGACACTCTTGGGATTTATAGAACTATAGCCCAGTCTAAGTACTCCGAAGGAGCCTGGCAGTATTGGTGTTGAATGTATAAAAATGTCCCCCAACTAATTTAAAAACGATGCTATTGTTCTAATACAATGGGCCTCATGCAAGAACCCTAAGTACGAATGGCAATTGGCAGTTGGCATGCACGTTGCGCACAGGCACGCAGAGTTGTTTACTGGCACCATGCAAACTATTTTCATTCACCATTTACCTAAAATTCTCTGAAATTAGCTTGTGATGTCTCCAGTCAACCCGCAGACGAGACTGGGGTGTCGCACAGTTGGTGTTGTGGATGAGCCTTAACACAGTTGGTGGTAAACTACTCCACACGCCAGAGAAGAAATGTTAAATAATTATAACATGCTTTATATTGTATGATATTGCAATGAACGAAGGTGCACTGAACCAGCACCAGCTAAAATATGTGCAACATCGCCCCGAATATGTTACGTACATCTTTTTATGTATATCAGTGATGGAGACCTCAGCTAGATCTCCCTGCAGAAATCGATCACCTCTTTCTTTTACAAGCCATTTTCATATTGATGTATTTCAGTGATAGTGCGACTCTGTATTAACAGCTCTGCTTTAGTCTGTAACTTAACTCCTGCTGACGCTGCTAAAATATAGACCTTCATTTCTGGCTGTCTGTGAACAGAACTTCAATCTTTGAACTCGTAAACTTCTTCTCTTTACTCTTTAATGCAGTTTTCATGAATGAACACAGGGCAGGAAGCGAAAGCTTATATGGTATTTTTGGGGCGTGGATTATGCTAATTTGCGATCTGCAAGGCACACTGGCTTAAATATTCACTGGTGACATTCATCCTGTTTACGCACATAATTTACACATTTTTCTGAAGATGGAAGCTCTTGATGAATCCGAGCTGGCCTGTTCGTACAAACTCACGGTACGAACAGATGGAGAAATTTAGGATAAGAATACGAACATGTTCTTGCAAGAGGCCCAATGTGTTTCCCCTAATAACAAAACCATAGATAATCTGCTCTAAGATATTTGTTTCATTTCATTCATTGTCCCCTGGTTTTAGTAAACAAAAGCACATGGCTAATTATGCACGTCACTTGACGTCTAACTCGTTGACTTTGCTGGCTCTTTTGGTGCGTTCCAGAGGAACTCAGATTTAGAAGTGTTCCAGTTCCCAGAGGTAAACAGTGTATAAACAGTGTATTCCCACAACTTTCACAACAGTTGATGTTGCAAGCAGCTATGTTGTATGGTGAGGTCAGGGTTCCAGGACTTCTCAGACGGGGCCGACTTTAGGTGGCGCTCACTTAGTACTGTCAACAGGTCAGCAAAGTGCAACAGAACACTATTTTCTATGAACTAAGTGAAAACACACTGTGAGAGGGGCAAAGTCCTCAGACTTTAACACAGACAACACCCCAAAACAAGTACACAGCTATTTTAATGTACACAGAGCTGTGAATACACATTACAAAATCTCTATCCTGATTGACAGGTCACTGTGTGGCCCTGCCCTAATGCATCCCCTGCTTTATGGTCCATTTAACTCAAAAAGAAAGACCATAATTTACTAAATCAACATCATGCTATATTGAAGAACACTGATGTTCTTGTTCTTGTTGAGGTTCCTGTGGAAGTTATATATATTAACTTTGATAACTTCCAGTCACAGGGGTCTCTGATGCCACTCACTGGAGTGATGCCCTCACTGTGTCTTGGTTTGTCCGGTTTTGTCACCGGACACTTATGTTCTCCATCGGTGATGCTGGTCATGTGATCAGTAAAACTGTATGACGTAGTTAGCACGCCGGATGCTGTAGTCCTGTTCCCTGGACATTTACAGTAAATCACGATCAATAATTTTATTTTTACACAATTGCAGGATTTGCGGTATTAAAAAAAAGTCCAGCCTATTTTTAATATACATAGTATAAGGCCTACATACATAATATATATTTCTATAGGATTCCCGATAATGATTTGTGCTGTTGACTAGTATGCTGCAATTTGTAATCCAACTATTGCACACATATCCCCATTACAGCCCCTATAGAAGAACATGAGGAGGATTATGAATCAGAAATTATTTCAAAGCATCAATGCTCAGGCATTTGAACTTATCCTATTTAAACTGCCCTGATTACTTTGTGATACTCTCTACATTTTTATATTTAGGACAAAGACACATTAGGTGGTGGATTTCGTCATGTTAAAATGGAAACTCAATAGTTTCCCCTGAACTGTACATAAGGAATGTGGAGGACATCAGATTATTCCAAACCAGGGGTAAAACAATTCATATAATAATAATAATAATGATAATAGTAATAAATTTTATTTATTTATTATATGGTATTACCCTCTAAATAACAGGTGGACATTGAGCTGGTCAGGATCAGAACTGATTGCCCCCTCACTGTCCTCCATAATAAGCCTTTATTTATTATTTGCTCTGACCAAATGATCTGCCTGTGAAAATGTTGCAGCAGGTTTTCTCCGCCAGTTTAGCTGATTTCAGCGTCCTTAACACATCAAAAGTCTTTCATAAATGAAGACTACACATCACAACTGTACTCAGCACTAATTATGATAACTAATATAGATTTTCTTGGTTGTTTAAACATCACATTTTCAGTTATCACAGGCTAAAACAGAACTACACTGTCCAATATGACTCAAAACATTCAACAAAGTATTTCCCTCAAACACCACAACTTGTGGTCAAATGAATATATTCTCTCAACCAATCATTACACAGTGATCAACAAAATTTAGCATCAATATGAACCAGTTCAGCCTCATCGTCATTTGTGCCATTCGTTACAGCATGAAAAAAACCGTCTACTTTATAAAACCCTTTTACACTTTTTAAGATGCTCAGTTGAAATGTAGTTTTAAAAAAATTATAGTAAAGTTTAGTTGATTTGATTTTAGTCAGGCAGGTTGAGGTCTTGTGCTACACAACTGTATTGTGGACTTTCTGTTCTAAGCGCCAACAACTATCAATATTTTGACATCACATATCATTCTGTTAAACCTGTAATAAATATAATTCCTTAATTCGCCGTCTCTCCTGATCGAAATTAATTTAAGATTCAGTGCTGTGGGGTGCCACAGTTATTGTTGAGTTTGGGGATCCAAGTGAAGGGAAATCATAGTGATCAAGGATATTAAACAACAGCAAAATCATAAACAGGAGGATAAGATACTGGCTCCCACGATAAAATCCAACCAGGTTATGTTTGCAGCACTCCCTTTGAAGCCGGGGTTCTGATGATGTTGATAACAGTCCAGCAGATGGCAACAACCAAACAAAAAAGAAGTGGTTTGTAAAGCAAGATGGCCTGTAGACTTTTTACATGCACTGTTGCATATTTACATTGCTTTAACTAGCATGCCAAAGTGCAAGATTGTAGATTCAGCATTCCTGTTAATACAAAGTGCTGCAGCACGAGTTCTGACAGGAACTAGAAAAAGAGATCATAGTTCTCCAGCGTTAGAATATCTGCATTGGCTCCCTATGAAATAATGAATGAATGAATGAATAGAAATCAAAATCCTGCTCCTCACCTACAAAGCCTTTAATAATCAGGCTCCGTCTTATCTTACAGAGCTCATAGTTCCATATTATCCCAATAGATCACCTCGCTCTGTAAACTCAGGACTTCTCGTGGTTCCCAGAGCTAAGAGTACAATGGGAAGCTGAGCCTCAGGCATGGGCGTGCCAAAATGACTCAATAGAGTCCCTTACCACATTTACCCCAGCTTTAAATATTATTATTATTATTACTCTCCACTATACTCTTCACTCCACAGTTGCCAAGTGCTTGATCATACATTGTTGGGTTTCTCAAAAATATTGTGAGGTCTCAACCTTACTATGTCAAGTACCTTTAGATAATGTATGTTGTGATTTGGCACTGTACAAAAATAAAATTGAATTGAATTATGAATTTAATATCTTAAAATTTAGATTTAGTCCAAGGTTCGTTTTTGTTGTTTGGTTTGTGGGAAACAAGTTAGATTTAGTTGTCAAGTTGAGCTTTTGGGTAGAGAGTGTTTTCATTTTCTCATTTAATTGAGTCAGTTGTTGTGTAAATTTAACAGTCCCCTGTATTTGCTGTTATGGTAAATAGGCTACGCTTGAAACGATGTTGCATTGTGTGAAGGGAGGAAGCCTTTGGTGCCTGTTGCCCCAGCCAGGTAAAAGAAAAACACCAGCTAAAACTGCTTCAATCAGGACAAACCTTCTAAAAATTATCACCATAGTTCTCCAATTTCAAATTCACTAAGCTTTAGTTAAAAGAAGACAAAGAACCAAGGGGTTAGTCAACCACACATGGTTGGAAGAACCAGTCATGGGGAAATCTATTAAAAAGACCCCCTCTTATCTGTAGGTAGCATCCTTTGGTGGAAATTATGAATAAATACCAGAAAGACATGCGATGGCATGGATAAAATCTTGAATTAGAAATGACATTGAAAAACAGCAAGACATTTTATGAGTGGAAAATCATATATCTTACCATCAGCAGAACATGAGATGAGTAAAGCAGAGATAATCAGGAATTGCGAAGCAAATGCCATATCCAGATTATATCCCAGCCCGTAGTGCATGATAAATCACACAAAATTCTAAAAATGCAAAATGGCCACATGTGTGTTTATCACGCTGCGCTATGTACACTCTGGAAAGTGTTGTGCTTCAGAATTCAGCTCTGTCCAAACACACCCCACCCAGTGTCAAGGTGTAGAGAAACACTTCAGAAGGTAGAACTGTGAGAGGCAAGGCCAGTTTAGTTACAGAGCAAATTTTATTAGCAAGGCCATTCAAGTGTTTAATAGAAAAAATAAATGGCGTCAAGACATAAATGTTAAGGAAACATAAGACAATATTAAAAAAGCATTCATATAGTAAATGACAGCTAATTTTTTTTAAATATAAAATAGGAAATACTAGTAACTGTGCCATGCAAGAGTGCAGTGTGGAAACTATTGATTATATAATTTAATCCAAAGCTGTGGCAAAAAAACAAAAAAAGGTCTGCAGTTGGAGTAGACCTGCAGTTCTCTGTGAGTTTGTTTCACGTGTGTGGAACGTAAATCTGAACACTGCCTCTACATTTTTACTCTTGCTGTGGGGACAAAAAGTAGACTTGTCCCATACGACGAGAGGGATAGTTCATAATGTTGTAGATCAGAAATTCGGACTATAATTCAATATCCCGCTCCTTACACACAAAGCCCCTCTCTCTCTTCTCTTCCCCTTTTGCCACCCACCTCTCCTCTCTGCCCCATGCTCTCCTCTCACCCCGACCTGTTGCGCCAGATGTTCCGTTAGAGATTTCTTCCTGTTAAAAGGGATTTTTTTTTTCTCTCGTCCACAGTCCCCAAGTGCTGCTCATTGTGGGAACTGTTGGGCTTTCTCTGTAATATTGCGAGGTCTCGACCTGACTATGTAAAGTGTCTTGAAACAATGTATGTTGTTAGTTGGCGCTTTCACGAATCAAATTGTATTACTTGAATCTCTGCCACCAAATATTTCCAGAGCATGGGCATCCTTCTCTGTGTTCAAGAAACTGTAGAGGGCTCATCTCCTCTAAGGGAAGCTCTTCTCGCAGCAGCAGGTAGCCTGCACATATTTAAAAATATAGGTTGAGAAGAGGAATTCAACTGAAGCGACATTCCTTTATATTCAAAAGAATCTACACTTAAGATGAAAAGAAAAAGTGTAGATTATCTTGCACTGGGGAAAATCTTTTCACAGGTGGCAACCCCACCTCCTTTTTTATGCATTCTAGCTTCACTTATTAAACTGAGAGTGGGTGGGGTTTGCTTGATAAGAACAGCCGTACTGTTATATTGGTTTCAGTTAAAAACATGACATCAGTATTTGTTGGGACAGACTCTCTTTGATGAGGAATGAATGCTAAATTGGATCTTTCCCGGTTTCTTGGCACACTGGCCAATAACCTCTCAAAAAAGAAACTGAGGAAGTTTGTGGCACACAGGGCAGCGCCCTGACTTTTCTGGAAAACGTCACGAGCGACAATGACCTTGGAGCCTGGACCCACAACACAATAGGTAGATAACAGGAACGAAACTGATATTAAATCCACTTGCGCATGGCTAAAGTGTATAGCCCAATTTCACAGCAGTCATTTTAACTTATGGTTTTCACTCCTATTGAAAACGGTGCTTTTTCTATTGTGACAGGTGGAAATGTCTGAGTTTGAGAACATTGAACATTGTTGCAAAGATTGGGTTATAATCTAAATACACAAGTCTCAGTCCCAAGTTTAACAAAGGTCCAGTCATTTTTAGACAATTTGATGGACAGCTTATACATTTGAATACGTGTATGTTGTGGACATCATTAATATCTTCTGGTATGCTTTATTCTCTGGAGAATTCATAATGTAATTCTTGATCATTTGCTAATACCAGCTGAATTACATGCCACATGTGAATAAATGGATTACTGGCAATATTTTTTTTCAGACAATGACTGCAGTGTGAAGGTGTGCAGTACCAATGCTCTTATCAACAGGACACAACACACTGACTGTGGGGGTCAAAGATTTTTTCCAGGGATGTTGTAAAATGAGGTGTAGCAACAAGTTGACGATCAATGTAGTGACATTACTTCCTGTAAAAAATCTCTCCCATTGTCATAAAGTTAAGTTCACTTTTGTCTTATCACACACTGAAGCCTGACAAAGCCTTCCTAGGAGTTAGCTCATGTTTTCCACTCTCCAGTCATAAAAGATAGCAAATGATCAATATGACATTTACTAATTCAACAGCAATAATTCTGCCCTCTCCTGGTAGAGATCCACAATTTCACCTTCTCCGAACACTTAGAAACACCCTTAAAACCCACCTGTTCATAGAGGCCTCGGTCCGCAAGTGTCATCATCCACAGCTACTCTTATATTGTTTTCTATCTTTGGATTGTTTTTATTTTCCAAATTCTGTAAAGCGACCTTCAGTATCTTGAAAAGTGCTATATAAATCCAATTTATTATAATTCTTTTCCTTTGACCTCATAAGACATCTATTTTTAAAAGGGCAAACTTCAAATAGAATGAACACTATTGTGAACAGAATGCACTCAGCAATGAAGGTGTAAGTGGAAGAACATTGTATGTTATGAATGTACAAAATAAATAGAATAATAGAAAAATTACTTTTCTTAAATTGTCAGGAAGGCCACGTTAAGAATGAAAATTTGTATTGAGACCAGAATATCAGCAGGATGATAGGACAGTGTGACGTGCAAATATGTGACGTGTGCAAATATGTGACGTGTGCAAATATGCCCCGTAAATTTCGGTTTCTCTGCTTTGAGATTGACCGAGACAAAATATCATGAAGCAGTAAGAAAAGCAACTGAATTTCATCCCAACTCTGCACGTCATCTCAAGCAATCGTCATTTTTATTGTCAATATAGACTAGGTGTCGATCCAGATCTGTAATTAACAGTGTCTGAACTACAAACCATCTGATCCAAGTGTCTGAAGTCAATCTTCCTCCTAAACACGATACTCATCTATCATCTCAAGAATCAACTCTGACCATCAGTTATGAAATTGTATAGTATAAGAGAATCTTCTTGAAATGACATGTTTTTATAAATGCAATGCAATAACAGTCTGTGTTTATTATTGTTTTAGTAGGTGCAACTGAACAAAAACTTACTAGACTAAACTGATTGAATAAGTTACTGTTGGTTCTATGAATAAATTAACAAGACGATGAATGTGACCAGACACTCAGAGGGAACTTTCATATTCAACCTAGACATAACCTAGACACAACTAAAGCATACTACACAAACCATTGCACATTACGTTTATACATTTTGAAAGCGACCTATCTACGCACCAACAGTTTCAGTGGCACCAAAAAAGGATTAAGAGGGGGGCAGGGTCCTATCACGTCTGCCTTCCCTGACTGGGTAGATGCATTTTTGCTCCTTGATGATCGGCTCTCAGCTACATCTGGCTCTTCACTGTCCACGACTCCACTGCTGTCAACAGTCCTAGCAGTGTTCTGCTGACCGTCGGGTGTGTTGCCGTCTGCACCACTCGGTACATCTCCCTGAGCAGTGGGTCCATCCTTTAGATCTTTAAACATTTCTCTTGCCATCTTGGAGTTAGCAGGCGACGAGAGACACTGGTACACCTGAAACATGGAGGGGAAGATTTTCAGATTAATGCAAATAAATGGATACATAAATAAATGGTAAATTGACTTTATTGATACAGCGCATTTCTAATCTTATGGACAACTCAAAGCGCTTTACAGGACAAGTCACATTCACCCATTTATACACATTCATACACTGCTGGAGGAGGCAATTTTAGGGTCAAGTGTCTTGCCCAAGGACACATTGGCATGCGGACTGGGGGAAGCTGAGATCGAACCACAAACCTTTGGATTAGTGGACGACCGACTCTTCCTCGTGAGCCACAGCCGCAATAATAAGCAAATGCTTTGTACCAATAAATGCTGCCAACACATCTGACCTCTTCTGACCTGCTACAGTTCCATGACTACGGAACGTATTTTTACACTTTCTCAGTGTTTCACATCCATCGATTTATTTGTGGCTACGACCTAGTGGCGACCTACAGTGATGTCACACATTGGTTTGTGAACTGTCGTTTTGAAGCCTCGATTTTAGCCTTTTGTCCAGTGTCAATTTGAGATCAAATGAAATTAATGCTTGGATTGAGTTTATGAACACAAATCCATCCACATAATATTATCCATTTAAAAATATGTAAGTTGCAGCTACAATGAACCATCCCACATCCCCTCTACTTCCCCCTCTACATGTTCATAGGGAAAGACCTACAACCCTTTACAAAAGTAGATTCCAAATGCTTTAGGTAACAGTCGGTCTGTACATATTGAGTTGTAACTTTTCTCCTTTGATGGTAACGGATAAGAGTATGGCTCACAAATCTTTTTTTTCCCCCGCACACCTCCGCTGCTACAACTGCACCCTAAACACTGAAAGTTGTACCTGGGTCAGATGTTTCTGCAGTTTAGTACAGTCCAGCAGGGGCATCTCCTCTGGAAGAGACATCAACAGGTCCAACATGATGGCACTCTCTGGAGAGCAGACAATATTTAAAAAATGGATTAGTAATTACATTCATTTAACAGATGCTTTTGTCCAAAGCGACTTACTATAAGTGCATTCAACCATGAAGAACCCAAAAGTGCAAGAATCAATAAAGTACATCAACATTTGTTAAATAGGCAAAAACAGCTTCAAGTGCTCATTTTGGATTAACTCAAAAAACAAATTGAGGGAGTAAGGTGCAGTCTGAACAGGTGAGTTTTCAGTCTGTGACAGAAGCATTGAGGCCACAAAAAAACAAATAAGGAGGTGGCAGCTGGAATCGTGTCATGAATACGTTTCTCTTGAGGAGAGAAGGCTGTGGCTTTTTAGGAGAGGAGGTGGCTTTTTGTTGTTTTGCTTGTTGAAATTAAAATGCACAAAGCAATGAATCTCGAACTCACCCATGGGGGTGAGATGGCATTCCTCATCCGGCTTGTGGATGACACTCAGGTAGCGATAGATCCTCTCAAAGTCCACGATGCACTTGACACCAAATGTAATGGGACTATCTTTTGAGGTGACTTTGCTGGTGCAACCAAAACTTGTATGAAATTCTGCAGCATGGGTGGAGAGTGGAGGCATTGGTCGGGAAGAGGAGCAGCTGGAGGAGGCTGGAATGGAAGAAGCACCAGAGGATGGAGCTGTACTGGGGAGTAGGGAAAGACTGGTGGTAGAGGAAGAGAGTGGCGTGAGAAGACTGGATGTAGTGAACTTTATATTCGAGGTGGTGGTGGGTTGTTGCTCTAATGGCTGCAGGGTGGTCTGGTTTACAGAGCTGCCAATATCCTGAATCTTTCCCTCCACTGTAGAATTAGAACTGGGTGTGACTGGGATCATAGTCTGAGCCACAGTCTTTGAGGTTGCGGGGGGCGCAAAATGTATTTTTGCTGTACCCGGAGGGTTGGAGGTGACAGCAGTTAGAGAGGAACAGGTGGCAGCAGTTGAGACGCCAGCTGTGGGTGAAGGCTGGTGCTGGGGAGGAGGGAATCTGCAGTTTGGCACTCTGACCACTTTGGATATTGCTGGGAGTCTATGGGCTGGGCCTAAGATTGGGGATGGTGTCTTCATCACAAAGAGAGGGCGGGGTCTGCTGGTGTCAGTGCGCACACCTACGGGGGCAAAACACAGTCAAAGATGTTATTTTATCACAGAAACATGAAGCAAGAACTGGCAGAGAGCCATGGCTCTTGCACACCTTGCACCCTTGTGAGTAATGTTCATGTCCTGTTCACATGAACTTCTCTGTACACATGAACTCACTCTATTGTACAATTTGTTAAAGCTACAGTGTGTTATATTTAGAAGAACGTATTCACAGAAATTGAATATATTGTCCATAATTGTGTGTTCATATGTATAATCAACTGCAACGAAGAACCAATGTATTTTCGTCAACTTTGAATGAGTTAAATATAGTAACATTAGGGGGGCCCGGCCTCCGTGTAAATCGCCATGTTTGCTATGCCTTGTTGTGCTGCGTTCTGGTTCCACTGCGACTTGGGCGGTCGGAAAAAAATCACCACCCCGACTTCCGGGGCCTGAGTTCCGAGCGGTTCTGAGTAGGGGTGTGCGATCTGACGATTTTAAACCGTGGACGATCATAACTTGATCTGAGGAATAGTACAGATCGCAGCGAGGTTGCTCATGTTACAGAAAACTGCATATGCATTTATTGGAACCAATATGTATAATTTTTTTATTATATATTTTCATATTCCGCACTGCTAACGGCATTGAAGAAATGAAGGCATTCGTCTATGATAAATCTTCCCCAATCCTGAGTGCTTGTGTGTCTGTGCCTCGGCGCTTGCCCGCTGCAGCATTAAATATGGTTGCACAAAATGGTCGAGAATACGTCGCATACGCGTTGAATTTCCAGCGCTGCGGGAAACATGAAATGGAATTAGCGGTGCGCCACCAACCTCAGTTGGTTGCAGTTTGCAACTTTACCACCAGATGCCGCCAGAAAAGTACAAAAATACACTGGGGCTTTAAAACAAGGGTATTTAAAAGGCCCCCATTTGTGCGGTGTGAAGAATTCTGGTACTCAGTTCATTTTCACCTGACTTTATTTATTTTCTTTTGGTACAAGCTTAATGAGCAGGGGCGGCTAAATGTAGCGGTTTACTTAAAAATAATTCTGTTGTACATTTCTATTTTTCGATGCAGCTGAAATAGATGTCAGACTGACTGACATGTGATGTTCCTTGTTTTGGGAAATATGACTCAGTTTTTCCCCTAGACAGTGTTTCCCCTAATAATTCTTATCTATTTGATTATTGTCATCTTCTTCTTTTTTTTCCACAAGAGGAGATTGGGCTACGTCTTGTGATTGTGTGATTGACAACGTCTCAATACTGAAAGTAACACATGTCCAAATTTAACACTGCACTTTCTTGGGCCCCTAACAACACACATGCCAAGTGTGAGGCAGATCAGATGAACGGTTCTCAAAATATGACAGACAGATTTCTTGAATTATTAGCAAGATTAGTAAGAAGAGCCTCTGCTGCACTTACATATATATACATATGTGTCAGAAAATTAACTTAATTCCTTTGAAGTACACAAAACCTATGTATGATTGTGTAGATTAAATGAAAATCATGATACAGACAGAATTATGGTCTTAAAAATATGAGGAAAAAAATCTACTGATATATTGCAGTATCCTCAGGAAATAATCTGTTCATAATTTTATAGAAAAGTTTCGGCAGTATTGAAGTTCACTATGTTCATTGTACAGTTATTGTCATGTGCTGTTATTGTTCTCATGCAAAGAATGATATTTAAAAAAACAAAAAAACAAACTACTTTTCGAGGGGAAAACTGGACTCATGATATATTGTCTCTAAAAGTGTATGATTCAACTTTTGTTTTTGTTTAAGAGGGAAAAAACAATTGCATAATCTATACTATTGAATTGCAATACCTGTAGAAATGCAATAATTGGACGCTCATACCTTTGACAGGCAAACGAGGCATTGGTCTCAAAGAGACGGTGCGACCAACAGGCCTGTCTGCACCCGTGGGTGGTCTGTGGACCTTGGGAGGGTCACAGTTCCTTAGGGTGCAAGGTTCTGTGGAGGACACTGTCAGTATCTGAAAAACACAGAGGGAGGAGGGAGATGTTGCAAGTGATGTATCGCTATCGGAAATGTTTATTCCCTAAAATCAGCATCGGCCCCCAAAAGTCCTTATCAGTCAAAACTCTAATCCTAATGATTTGAAATTTGACTACTTGAGCAAAGGATGTATTGATATTGTAAATATTATCACAGTTTTTCTATAATGCTGTGGCTCTGGAGGTAGAGAGGGTCGTCCACTAACCAGAAGGCTTATGGTTCAATTCGACTTGGGCAAGCCACTTAACCCTAATTGCTCCAGAGGGCTGTTGACGACAGGGTTTGAATGATGTGTGACAGACAAAGCGCGGTAAATAGCAGCGCTGTATGAATGCGTGTCTGAAATGGTGAATAGGACTTGTACTGTAAAGCTCTTTGGGTGGTCTATAAGAAAATCAGTTTCTCCGACATACCTGATAGAAAGCACTTGAAATTGATTCTTCAAGGCTTCCAGCCAAAGCAGAAGCCATGTGTGTCCACACCTCAATGGGCTTTTTGACCTTCTTGTCTTCCAAACGGTTTTTTTTCAGCTTGACTTTCGCACAAGAGATCACTTTGTTCTTCAGAGATTCTACGACCGAGTGGATCTAAAGGAGGGAAGGGACATGTCCACACATCTTTATATACTGTGCATTAATGCGTACACAGACATTCCCTAATTCAATACTGTGTTTTAGGATTCTATGTAAATATTGATATTGTTTACCTATGTGAAAACAAGATTGTGCCTTGTTAAGGTTTCCCCAGGAGGGGGTGTATTCTGAAAGAGAATTCAGATGTTTGTATGTGCGTGTGCATGTATATAAAATTTTATTTTTCATTAATTTAAAGCATTGTACAGGCCTAGGATCACCTTCACCCTCAGCCTCTCTCTCTGGTCATTCTGTTTCATCTTATTCATTGTTAATGTTGACTGGCACAAGAAAAACGTGATTTGTGGCTAAAATAATATAACAGCAGAGCACCACAACAGAAACGTAGGCAAATAAGTTTCTATATTCAAACAACGCCATTCCAAGTGCTGTTTACCAAAAGGTTTTAATAAAACGTGTAAAAGAAACATACATAAAAAAAATATATATAATTGTTTTCTTGTTGATTATTAAAATCAAATTGTGGGATTGTTTTAAAAAATAAAAATAATTATGCTTTATGCAAAACGAATAGTACGTAGTATACAAAGTATCATACAAAAGTATACAAACTCATATACAGAAAACCCAAATAACAATAACATTGCCAGGGGTAGGCTATATTATGTAAGGATATTAAGAGAGGTCCATATGTTGAGAGTTTTCAAAGGCTTTTTGTTACTGGATTTAGAAATTAGATTTGTATAATCGTCAACCTCCTGGAGGAAACGTACAACATTTGTATTGCTTAATCTAAATTCATGAAAGTGAATTATTTTCCCCATTACAATTTATAAATGTATTATAAACTACTTATTTTCTTTTCTCTGGCTTTTGGAAAACACAAACTACCACATTCTCCCACATTAATAAATGATGGGATTGTCCACCGGCCGGCGTCGTGGGGGTTTGTTTCGTCATAATCGTGCGACAACGACGTAAGTAGTGTCAAGCATGTGGTGTCCGAAAGCGTTTTCTTTTTTTCTTTAATTTTGCCGATGAGTGCATTGCATAGTCCACGACATAAACGTCCACTAGATAGTGAATGAGCCACAGTGAGGAGTATGGAGGAGTATGGGGACAGTATGGGGACAGTATGGGGACAGGTTGACGAACGGTAGTCCACAGACCAACGGGTGACGTCACAAAGGGTCGCCACAGTTTTGCATGAGCTCCTTGCGATTTGTTCGTGAAGCGAAACATAGTTTTGTTTTGCTGAACAAACAACGACAAGAGGCGCTGCACTTCGGCTTTGTCCGTAGCATCCCTTTGAAAAGAGTAGACGACCGTACGCACCTCTGAGACGGACCGGGTCGGCACCTGTTTGCTCAGGAAGGCGTAGTCGACGTCTCCGCAGCCGTCGAGCGTCCGGCCGAGACTCCTCAGGGCGTTCAGCAGCTTCCTCTGCTCCACCGGCGGCCAGTCGACGGACAGTTTGCGCGAAGCCCGCGGTGCCACGTCGGGTTCCAGGCGGCGGCTGGGCTTCGTACGAGTACGAGGAGGCGGCTTCATCTCGGCTTCGACCGAGCTGAGGCCACATCAGCAACACTCAGCGGAAGTGTGTTCGCGTGTTCTGTATCGGCGCCAGAATGCGGGCCTTCCCAGCAGAGAACGTTCAAATCGCCCCCGACAACCATCAGCCACAACCATACCACAGCGGTATTTTCAGAATAAAAGTTCTTGTTCTTCTTCTTCTTCTTCTTCTTCTTCTTCTTCTTCTTCTTCTTCTGCTTCTGCTTCTGCTTCTGCTTCTTCTTCTTCTTTTCTTTCGTTTCTTTTTGGCGGTTGGCAAATAACAAATTGGCGCATTACCGCCACCAACTGGTTTGGCGTGTGGATCAGCATCGCTATTACATACTATAAACTAAACAAACAAAATTAATTAATTAAACAACAACAACAAAACCCCAAAATAAATAAAACAAACAAACAAACAAACAAAACCCATACCTTTTTCAATTACATTAGTCTGTCTAAGATACTGAAGTACGACTTGATAACACTCATTTGTGTCCTTTTGTAGTATATTTAATAGATTAAACTGCACTTTCACCTTTCTGAGGTTGTGAATGAGATGCCTTTTTTCTTGCTCATATTTTTGACAGTGCAGCATAACATGCTCTATTGTTTCTTCTTGGCCACAGTCGTCACATTTACCTGTATTATGTTGACCTATTTTGGATAGTGTACTGTTTAGTACCGTGTGTCCAAACCTAATTCTTTATACTATTGTCTCCTGTTCCTTCCTGCACACCTCATTTCTCCCACTTTCCTCTGAACTCTTTAAAACCATCCTCCTTTCTTCTCAATTTGAGAATAGAAGTGTTATCAATGCACGTTTTGATGAGGCTAAATCTTTAACCAAAGAAGTCCTTTCAACTTCTAAATTAGTGTTATCTGGCTTGTGGACTCTTCAATAAATTGTTGTCGGCTTCAGTTTATTTGTACCCAACTCAACATCGTTTCAGCATCAGCATGGTCACGTTGAACAGACGTCTAGCATACACATCTACTTCCTGACTTGCACGTATGCATTCAATTTTTTATTTTATATTACACAATTGCTACATTGCACACTATTGTATAAAGTATGTGTTATAGTGTTTGTTATTGTTGTGGCATAGTATTTTTATTTCATCTTACTTACCTCTGATTCTGTTTAAACTTTATTTTATTATTACATTTTCCCCTGTGCTGCTACACTTGTGTGCTGCTGTGTCAATTTTGAATTTCCCCTACGGGAGATCAATAAAAGTACATCTTATCTTATCTTAATACCTTGACATCTCCCCTTAAATTGTCCTCTATATGGATCACAGGGTTACAAATAAATATTAACTATTTTGTTCTGGACTTATAACATACTAAACATTAAGTGTCACCTTATTTAACATCTGTTAAGGCACAATACACATTTTAAACATACCATTTGCTGATAGACTCTTAATCAACATCTTAATTCGTTTCCAGAATAAACAATGACATTTTTTGCTTTGTTGGTATAATGTCTGCTGTAATGTAAAAGAAAAGTTCTGTGTTATATACATATTTCTAAATTGTACTTTTGTAATTCATTTTATTTCCATGAAAATCAAAACTAAAAAGCACTTTAGGCTATTCAATTTATGCGATGGTGAAAGGTGAAGTGTCAATATGAATGAAAAAGTTTAAAAAAAAAACATTGTTCGGAATTCAGTATTATACGTTCAGGTTTCGGCCAACAATTTTCATTCTGGTGCATCCCTACTAAAGACCAACCTCCCAGAAAATCAGTCCATTGATTACTGCTGTGTGTGCGTGTGCGTGTGTGCGTGTGTGTGTGTGTGTCTTTCACACACGCATGCGTGCGTGTGTGAGAGAGATCTGCTTATATTCTGCCTTTGAAGAGTTGCAACATATGGCATTATCAAGTTTGAGGATTTGTTTGGTTTTGCCTCGAAGGATTATTAACCTGCATGCCAGCACAGTTGGGAGCAGACCTCTGTCTGTGTGTACAAATATCTCAAAAACACATGGATGGATCATACCAAACTTGGTGGGAATGTTATTTGGGAGGTTATCTCAACATGAATAACTGTAAAAAGATATAAAACTGACTCATGCCAGCGTCTCCGCTAATATAGATACAACCTTTTTTCAGTTTTCTCTAGCACAGCAGTGAAATTCCATTTAAGTGTTCTGAATTCATTAAGAATTCATAATGCCATCACACTTACTGAATGACGGCCATCACATATAAAGAATTATGCAGTATATCTTCTTGCTCAAACATTTGATTGAAGTTATGTGATGTTATCACGGTTAGCAGAGTAATTCTATTTCAGGGTGACTTGCTACTTTGTACGATAGGAACAGGTCGATCCTGACAGAGAGGCTGCAAGCTGTTGTCGGGATTGCCAGAGAATTTAGTGATTCCCACTTAGTGAAGCCCCTACGCTTACAGCTTATTCCCACTCAGCTGGAGCATAAGCAGCCATTTATAGAGCATACAGAATCCAAGGCATGACTACTGGGCCTGTCAAGTGGAGCAGTTTGACCCAAAAGTGGCTTAGGGTGCAAGTGAGGTCAGCTCCTTGCGGGATAGAGAGGAGCACTCTTTCTCTCCTCACGTTGTTATCCTCTCTGTCTCTCCTCGCTTTCCTAAAAACATATCCTCTCTTACCCTCCCCTTCCTTTTTTCCCACCCATCAGGATGAGAAAAAACATCTGAGAAACTTAGGAACCATAGCCTGTCATCCTCTCCAGAGCTTAACTTGCTATTTGTTTTGTTTGTACTCCCTTCCTACGCATTTCATGAACATTAAATATCTGTGGTGACTTTGACTCACTGGGTCCCCTGTGTCCCACAGCATGGAGACTTTGTTTGGGAAGGCAAATGTGAGTTATTTTCTGTCGCCTGACAAGGACAAATGTCACCAATGCTCACCATTATCTCAGAGTATATTTACTGGGACTGAGTGGGTTCAGGTCTAAGCAAGCAAACATAGTAAAGACATACACCCATTAGCCATAAAATTATGACCACCTACCTAATATTGTGTCGGTCCCCCTTTTTGCCCAGCACCGATTGAATTGGATAAAGATTTTAAGGCCAAGTCAACACCTTGAACTCGTTCCTCAAACCATTCCTGAACTATTTCTGCACAGTGGCAGGGTGTACTATCCTACCGAAAGAGGTCACTGCCATTTGGGAATACCATGTCTATGAAGGGGTATACTTGATCTGCAACAATGTTTAGGTATACTATGTGATATGTGTCAAAGTAACATCAACATGAATGGCGGGACCCAGGGTTTCCCAGCAGAACATTGCCCAAAGCATCACAGCTTGCCTTCTTACCATAGTGCATCTTGGTGCCATCTCTTCCACCAAGTAAGTGGTGCACACAGTGCAAACATGATTCATCAGACTGTGTGTTGCTAAGCAACCATTATGCTAAACGTTGATGAAGAATTACATTGCTTAGTGGAAAAACAATTATTTGTTGTCAATAACTTATGAAAAATGCGTTGCTGTGTAAAACCATAGAAATTGGAAAATACTGTGTGATTTTTTTTTTCCAGAATTGTATCACTAATGGTTTGACTGTCGTGAGGGGTTTAAGTTAAAAATGGACAAAAATATTGTGTGAGATGTTGTGCAGAATTTCTCCCCAGTGGCACAGTCATTCAAGTCGGGTTTTATACCAGACTAGCCAATAATATGTATCTCTGCCCAGCATTCTCTCTTGTAAGAAGACATACCCTCTTACAAAATGTCCCTGAGGTTCAAGGCAAAAGTTTAATTTTTCATTGTTATCTGTATTTTTGGAATTGTGGACACAACTCTGTAGGATAAAAAAGAATGCTAAAAATACACTGGTGAGAAAAGGCACTTCCGACATGGACTGAGATTGAATGAAACATGCAGTAACAAAGACATACATGGCACTGAATGCTATGTCCTTTAAAATCAATCTTTTTCTGGCTCGCTCATTAACCAATTCCCCACGGCCCTCTGCCTGACCCCTCTCCTCATGGTCTAACCCTCAACATCCTGTTATATTTTTGGGGAAAGCTCTGTTGGAGCGTGAGAATGCTTTCAGAGCGGGCTGTCTTGACACAGTTGAGTTTGAACCAACATACACACATCAAATATTTCAGTTGTAAACCTCCCCCTGAGGACACAAGGCCTGAGAGTTTCTTACCTTTTAGTTCTCTTTTGTAAAAGAGATTTTAATTTCAACAATTTGAATACACATCTGAATGAGCCTCTCTGTTCTGACAAAAGAGAAAATGCAAGAACTACTGAATTGGTATATTCCAACCAGTGGAATTGTTTTTCCTCCAAACTGGTTTAATTAAAAAAGAAAGAGAAGAAAAAATATTCTATTTCTCATCAATTACTTAACCAAGGGGTTGGGCAGTAGTTTCCTTGTGTATGTTATGCCATATGGCCGAATAAGGGCTTAAAGACATCCACCAACTTGATCAGAGGGTGATTAGAGTGTGAGTCATAGCGGCCTGTGTTACTGTAGCCTTTGCTCCACAGCAAGTTGTTTTGAGTTTAGGAGGCGGGGTGCCAAAGCAGACCCCAATTTAACATGGCATGAAATAACTGGACCTCCCTGGGGTTTTCGCATGGCAAACATCTCTTAAGAGTTCTCCCACAGCAGAGCTGGCTCCTGTCCAGGACTACCACACCATTGCACAGCCCGCACTAGTGTCGCTTGCCTTCTCTGGGCTGAGTGTAACCTTGCCTACTCTTGTAACCACATGAGCTCTCGCGCAGTGTTTATTATATCCTCAGGTTTAGAGCTGCACCACAGTTGGTTAGATTAATGGTTGCAGGGGGAAAAAAGGATGATCAAAAACACAGCAGCAATGACCAAGTTTTCCTTTGGTCCCGACTATTTGAGAAGGTGATAATGTCAGTAAACTGTTTATCGTGCCAACTGCTAGTTTCAAGTCGTCTTCAATACAACATGATGTTCATTTTGTAAATTATGGTACAATTGAGAGAAAGATAGGCGTATGCTTGGGAGTGTGGATGCCATATGATTGACAACTAGAACCGTCCAATAGGTGTAGGTTGCAGGTGTAGATGGACATGCGATGGACAAGCTCTCACACAGACGAGGGAGTTTAGAGACCACACCGGGACACCCGATGATGTTCTTTATGAAAGATATATTCCTTATCTTTGATAACTTCCAGTTCCAGAGGTCCCTGATGCCACTCACCAGAGTGATGCCCTCTCTATGTCCTGCTTTTTGCTATTGATCATCTGATCAATAATACTGTATGATGTGTAGTTAGCAGGCTGGATGCGTTAGACGTGTTCCCTGGACATTTATAGTAAATGTTCTCACGATCAATAACACTTATCATAAAATTGCAGGGTTTGCAGAATAACAAAAGGCCCAGCCTATTTTTAATATGCAAAGTATAAGGCCTACATATACAGAACAAATTTTTATAGGATTCCTGATAATGAACCCTTGGATTCCATATCTCCCTCTCTCTTTCCACTTAACACCCTATCACCTAGACCAGTGGTCACCAACCCGTCGATCACGATCGACTGTTCGATCTTTGAGCGTTTCCTTCCCATATATTATTGTTAAATATAGGTCTTCATTTGATTATTATTTATTCAAGTGTGCAAAGACTGTACATGCATTTACATAAATGTAAACAAATATATGTAAACACAATTCTCAAAAGTGTTATTAAAACATAAATACCTTTAATTTATCAGGTTAAGAAACCTACATTACTCCATCAATCAAATATCAAACTTTTCAAGTGAATAACAAAGACAAATATAAAAAAAAAAAATATCATTAACTCATTTGAGAGGGGCAGCACTATGGTACAACAAATAATTGTGACTGCCAAGAACAGACAAATGTGACATTTTAGAAAAACAAATGGCTGCAGAGAGCCTTCAGAGATATTGTTTGAACAGGTTCGTGGTGGACATCAGGTGGAAAGCACTGTCAGCAATCAAGCTAGGAAGTACAGAGACGGTTTTACTGGTGCAAACACAAGTTTATTCCAGGAGGTTTTATGTACAAAACACCAGTCAAAGCCAATTAAAATGGTTAAAAGGACTGCCCCCTACCAGCAGTAAACCGTGCAAATACAGTTAGTATGATCAGACGCATGACTGTCTGTCACAGGCCTATGCCCAAGCAAATCAGGCATGTTGGACTGCTAAGGGCCGGGAAAAGAAATACTATGAACAAAAGGTGAAGAATCCATTCTTTGGTCCAACGGACATGCGGTGGACAAGCTCTCACACAGGCGAGGGAGTTTAGAGACCACACCGGGACACCCGATGATAGCGTATATCCACTTCTAAATCGCCTCTCATGTTCATCATTCAGCAGCTGCAAGACAACTTCTCTCAAGTAGTGATGACAGTTCAGCTGCCGCGATGGCACCCACTCCATCCCCCACGTCCCCCACCCCCGTCAGAGAGCAGGACGACAGGTACAGAGATGCTGCCTCCTCAAATACAAAAACTTCAGGTGAAGACATCAACAACTATGGGCACTTTTAACAGCATCACGTCGACAATACCAGGTTACTGAAGTGCATTTAAATGCAACGACCGACAATACTCCGGTCACATGGAGCATCCGGCCTGGCTCATGCCAGAGTCCTGCTGGGCGCACCTCCAATTAGAGTCAATGGTGATTAAAATTGCATATGATAGTAAACTTAATGAATAGACCTGTAGATGCACAGTGCCATTGTTCAACATATGTTTTAACATTGCAGCAATGAGATGTCTCCGTAATAGATTAAGAAAAGGCTGTCATTATGAAAAATAAACTTAAATTTCTGATACTCCATGTTTGCCTCATCTTGAATATGTTTTATATAGTCTTACATTAGGCCTGTGTAGGACCAGTAACATTTGCAAAGTGCCCCTTTCAAATAATGTTGACACACAGACCTCCACTATCTCCTGCAAATCAGCTGTTCCAAGTGAAAGGTTATATATAAAGGGAAATATTACTAGCCCATTTAGGGTGAACTAAAAATGCAAGAGTCATCTTACAAGTCACTGTTTGAAACAGCGCGATTATCCTTTGCTGGAGGGGCCACTTTAAAAAAACAGGGCATAAATTACCCACCTCTTCCGGCACCACTTTACCACGGATTAAATTTAACCACCTCTTCAGGGACCACTTTCTGAAACAGGCCCCTGCTTACCTGTTGTTGTTAATGTTGCTACACGGACATGTGTGCAGGAGGTGCCTGAGTGAACAGACTGAACAGTATGAACACATGTACCGGAGTTGCTTAAAAGAAAACTGAAATTATGTCTTGTGTAAAAAAAAAAAGGGAACATAATTCAACACTGAACAGTGGGTCAACATTCAACCAGCCGGCTATCTTGCTAAATGTCATAGGGTAGAGTGGAGGCACAAAGGCCAAAAATATCCTCTAATATGCCCTGTGTAATTGTTGACTGCAATGCAAAACTTTGCACACAAAAGCACAGTAAGTTTGGTAGGTCAAAGTTCAGCCTTAAAATAGTTTTGTAAGATTTAATGGATGTTAATGGGCAGTTGATGTAAAAACTTATACTCATCTCCAGAACTTATGAGTAAGTCTTTAAAAATCTGTCTCTTGGTGCGAGATTTTACATACACAGACAGAACCCATGTCTGCCTTCTTACTGTGTCAATGCTGCACTGTACTTCTCCCTGGTTTGGTAGTCTGAACACACTGCTGGCATGATGTAAGCCAGGCCTGAGACACATGGCTCTCTGCATTCTTGCACACAAACACATACACTCCGTCCCATGAGACAGTGTGGCTACTCCAGCCCTACAGCAACGTAATCACACATCGGCAGTCAACTGTGGGGGGAAAAAAAACAATACACAGTAGAGGGGGTCTGTGCAATTGCTCTGTAAGTGTAAATGGATATTTTGTCTGGCTATTCATCTTTTGTCAAAGCCAATGGTATTTATGGTCTGTGGGTATATTCCCTGCCTGGTGACACTAAATATAAATTACTTTAAGACTGATTTTAGCAGTAATGGAGTAGTAGGGGTCATGGTGGATAAACTTAAGTGTGGAGACCGTGGGAAAATGTCTGATAGCGCTGAACTCCATCTAGATTCCTTAATGATGGGTCACCCTGCTGAAGCCAAGACTTCTAATTCATCTATGATATTAAAGTAAACCTACAAATCTGGCCACTGTTCATCTTCATGCCAAGCATAGAAGCAGAGAGAAGATTTATAGATAGTGAGGTCTTTCAGAGTCGGCCTTACGGTCAAATGTTACTTCTTGCAAAACTGAATTTTTTCAAGGCCAATTGTATATACTATTGTTGTGGTTAACACCTTTACCGAGACCAAGTCATTAGCAAGGCCGAGTGTACGGAGACCAAGACAAGACCAAGACTTTCACAGGTCGAGACCAAGTCAAGACTCAGACTTTGAGAGGTCGAGACCAAGTCAAGACTCAGACTTTGACCAGTGCGAGTCCAACACAAGATGACACTCTTACGATTAAATGTGGAACATGTCAACCATAAAAAGTTATCAATTTGAGCTGAAAGATCCTCATTATCATAAAAAACCATATACAAACAATATAAAATCACCGCACCATTTTAATTCAATAGGTTTATCATTTCTTGTCAGAATGCATGAAACGATCATTCAATTAAAAATGTTAAACCGTGTATTAGTAAGATATATAACATCTTGATGTAAAATCATAATATGAATATAACAAACACACACACACGCATGTAAGCACACGTGCGAAAGAATGAATGCCCGCACACACAGGCACACAGTTTACAGTAGAGCTTGGTTACATTTCAAGCAAGCTACAAGCTAAAGAAATATATCAGCTAGAAATATCAGTTTTTATCATTGTTTATCATTCACAAAAACCAAAAATATTTTGTCACCACATGCCCTGTGCACTCAATCTAAAAAGTGAACACATTAGCTACATTGCTCCATAGATAATTAGGCACTCTAATCGAATTAGCAATGGTTATCATAGCTTGTACACTTAGCGGTAGCTAGCTTGGCTAGTGTCAATGTATCATGTCACCTGCTTTCTCTCTAGTGTCTGGAAATGTAGTCCCAGCTTTACAGATTAAATCTATGTGGTTTATGAACGGACGTCTTCCCACTGCTCCTCCTCCACTGACAGTCAGTGTGAACGGGGGTGGCGAGGGGTGACGTAGTACCAGGGCTTGGTGAGTGCTCAAAAGTAACTAGTCACGTTATTGGATGCATTCGAGGAGGGCGTTATACATCCAATCACATAAATTATATTGACGGACAAATCAGACAATGCACAAGCAATAAAGCGATATCCCAACAGTTGTGGTGCTGATTGATATTGACATAAAATGACGAGAAAAATGCTCGAGGGCCTGATCCTCGCTGCTTGCAGCTTTAATTAATTATTGTTAATACTTCCATACATATTTTAATTTATATAATATTGTTTATGATGTACATTGGGATTCACCAGAGTTATGTCTCACAGAAAGTTGACCTGAGAGGTCTGAAAGCCTCTCCAGGAATGCCTTAGATCTGGATGTTTTATGTTTATCTTAGGAGTTGTCTTCATGTCCCTTGCTTTAGGATAAGATATGCTCTGAGACGGTCTCCATTTTCGAGAAGATAATAACAATCCTGACATGACTTCTAGTGTCCTAGATGTGTAATCTGCCCCCTCCTATTTGGTATGATACTAAAAATGCTTCTATGATACTTTAAGCTTTTTGGTTTGGCTGTCAGCATGTGAGCTGTACCAAGAATCTTCTCTGTATACAGATATGTGTTGAATAAACTCATATCCAAGTAAGAACAACTGAGGCTAATCAAGTTCATTCTTTTATTCACCACTGTGAACACCAATAAGAAGTTCAGCCATCTTCCATCAAACATCTGTGCACATGAAGCTTTTTCTTCATCACCCCTTCACAAACATTCATTGGCGCTTCTATACACACCACTTTTTCACTTATTGTTAAGTGATTAGATTGGCTTACGGACAGCTTGTGGTACCCCACGTTGTTGGCAAAATAAAATTGCAATTTCCCTGAAGCCAGGATGCGCAGCATTGCCAAAAACGTAATTTCCGTACTGATTGGGTTGTTTCAGTTGGTTGGAGATCCAAGTAAATCAGCATCATTTCAGTATCCAAAACATTGTGATATGGAATTATAGCTGCCAGATTTTGATTACTTGTTACTTGGTCTGACTGAGTAAGTCCTCTCAAATATATTTTTTAACTTCTCCCAGACAAAAGTGTTACTTTTAGCTAAGGGGCTTTGTGAGTCACTCTTAGTCAAAAAATGGTCCCAAAAAGAAGGATTAACACAACGAAGATTGACAATCACAACGAATAATAAAAGCTGCAGGTACCTTTTTAAAGATTTTGCCACCAGCCTCTGGTCCAATCAGGCACCACCTATGACTCAATACCTAAGAAAACAAAATAGGTGAACAGCGTAACTTTGAGACAGGGATGGAGAACAACACGAGCAAAATAAAAACAATCAAATACAAATGAGTCAGGATCATAACACCCACCCCCCAGGCTGTCCACCCAGGGTCTCCTGCTCCGCCCCTGCTCTGCCTCCAGTCCATAACCCTGAGATCTCTTGTTCTGTTCCTGTCCAGCATGAGGTGTTCTGCTACCGTCCCTGTTCTGCCTCTGGACTCTCCTGAGTACTCAAGCTCTGCTCCAACCCGGTCCTACTTCTGTTTCCCTGTGATCCTCAGATCCTTTCCTGTGCTCCATGTCTATTGGCTCATTATGTTGCCAGAATGTTATGTTAGTGCCATGTGCTTTGTGTCTGTATTTCTTGAGATTTGTCTGTTTGCCTGTGTTCAGACTTTTTTCTATTTTCATTGGATTTTGGATTTCGGCCTTCTCTCCTCTCGATCTGTTTGCCTGTCGGTACTGCTCTCCTGCATAGAGAGCACACGTCTACTGACGGCGGAGGTCAAGTGTATGGTGTGGGATAAAGAAGAAGAGTGGTGCACACTTGATTAACTTGTTATCACAGATGCGTTAGTCGGTCAGCCGCGGGCCGCCAGTTGGGGTTAGCTTATTTAGACCCTCTTCCCTCCAACCTAATCCGTTTAGAAACACAGGTCTCTATTGCACCAGTCTGGCTTTATTTTTGTAGAAAACCCAGAGGCCCTCTTACTTCACACTGGCGACCTCAACAACTTCCCCTACTTCCCTATCCCAGTCTGAGAATCATTAGCATGTAGGAGGGCAATGTTGCTGTTAATGTAGCTGCAAACACTTTTTGTGTTTTAGTTTTTTTCTAGTTAATTTTAATTTTAACTTATTTTGGATGTGTGGAAAGCCAAGCTGGGAATTAATGTGTGGAAATACACGAATTCCTATCTGTCTATTTCCACACATTAATTCCCAGCTTGGCTTTATATTATCCTTAAGAAATTTTTCGTCTTTTACAAAGTCATCATAGACATATGCAGTGAAATTCATACTATTACGGGTGCCGCTGGCTCCTTCCATTGTGTTTAACCATTGTTGTGATTGTGTGTTTATTCCCCTTTTTGAACAGAGTAAAGCAATTGTGCGTGTAAATGATAAAATAAGATAGTGTTACTTTTTTTTTAAATTATTGAATAGTTATATTACGCACTGGTATATATAAGTTACGAAGACAAATCCGGCTAAATCAATATGTATGCTACGTTTAAGAAAAATAATAGTTTTCAAGCTACTATAAATCAACAACAAAAATGGTTTAAATCTGAAGATAACAATATAGTGATAATTCCAATGTAAAATGAGATAGTAAGACCTGATGAGAAGAATGTATTTATTTTGTGGGCATATGTGTGGTGTAGCCTTTAATATCAATGCTGTCGATGAACATGTGTAATCAAAGTGGCAATACGCAGGTCCCTTTGTGCTCAACAAGGCGAAGCATCTCAAACAGCATGAATCAAATCTGCACGCAGCAATGAGCAGGTTTCAGGCTTGAGAAAGCTGAACAAAGTCACTTCAGTGGGTTAACTTCTGTTGAAAGACTGTCAAAATAATTGCAGATTAAATGTATGTATCGTTTGATTAAATTTGCATTCAGAGTTTCATCATTTGTCTCCCTTTCATCAGATGTGAAGGAAACTCAATGTGCATGTCCAAGAGAGCACAAGTTGTCCCCAGTGAGTTTAATCATGGTTGTTCAAAGGCATCTGGAGTTATGAGCAAAGATGTGTTCGACCACACCCACTTACACTTATCAACATCTTAAATTGTAATTTGTCACTATACAAATTACATTCAATTGATTGGAACTTCAGATTTTGGTTTATTCTTGCACCCAGAGCATGCACACCTAAATTTGAGGTTCACAATTTTGGTATTTGTGGTACACCTGAAAGTGATTTGGTAGACCTGTTCCACACTAAGGCCAGAAGATATTTACCATGCTCCATGAGGATTGACAAAGTTAAATAGTTATAGCCAAGATTGGCCAAGCCCTTTTCAATGATATTTTGATTGATGGTGACCATGTTTTTTGCTCATAATCGCCAACAAGGAGGTCAGATTTTTTCATTGCTATTTGTTTTCTGTCACCAGAATTTCATAAACTACTGAACTGATTTGGAATGGAACCAGTATTTATTTTTTCCAGTTTCTCATGCTATGCTCTCGCTGAGCACCCCTCTTACATGCACTTTTCTGCTTTGTATGTGTATACAGACATTGACAAAATCACTTTTTTCAAGGCAGTGGTGGATCCAGAACATGGCTTATAACTGGGCAACAGTGCTACAATTTGATGTAGGCCTGTGTGAGTGTGAATCGGCCTGAGATATGTCTGTGCAGATAAATGGCAGAGGACCAAACTATGTCCATGAACGGCACTCATGAAAACCATATGACAAAGAGAGAAATGCAAGGTTTGTTGCACAACCCCCCATTCTGACCCATACATACACATAGCACCCCCAACCCCCAACCACCACCTCTTCAGAAAAACATACAATTCTTTTCCTCAGCTCCCTCCCTCTCTCCTTTTGCCCTCCCTCCTTCTTGCTATGTATCACTTCCTCTACCCCCTTCACATTTCTCCCCTCCCTGCCTGCTCTCTGAAATCTTCGGACAATCTGCAGGCACTCAACTCCAGCTCAGATCTGTTTTAGTGGGGCAGAGTGAAGAACACAGTGAGCCAAATTAGGGTACAAATTTAGGGAGAAAATACAGAGTGAGAAAGCCACATTCAAAGGAAAGTTTCAAAGGCAGGGGCATAAAAGTGGGTAGAAAGTTAGGTTGACAGCCTGGCAGGTAGTCATATTTTTTTTCTTCAAAAGAATGGGTTCCCTGGTGAGCAGTGCTTCTGCTCTTCTCTTTACCTCCATGCTGGCTTTTCTCGTCGGAGTTTCTTCAGTCCTGGGCCAAGACCTGAGAGAGAGGGATGCGATATGTGATGTTGATGGCTGCTTTGTGGTCTATTTTCAACGAAAAACCTTTCTGGACTCATGGAGAGCTTGCAAAGAGAAAGGTGGCAACCTAGCTACCATCAAACGAAAGGAGGATGCCACCTCTATTGCCATACTTTTCTCAGCTCTGGACTTACGCCACTCACGCACCAAGGTCCAGGTATGGATTGGCCTGCAGCGCCATCCTCGCCAGTGTACCACTACGCGCACACTGCGGGGTTTCTCTTGGACTACTGGAGATCAAGACACAGAGTATACCAACTGGCAGGAAGAAGACTCGCCTAGTAAGTGTATGGTGCCACGCTGCGTGTTCATGGACTACAACATTGAACAGCAGAATGATGATTTAAAATGGCTGGATGGTTCCTGCTCAGTCCCTGTAGATGGGTATCTTTGTCATTATGGCTACAAAGGGATGTGTCCTGCCTTATGGAGTGAAGGTGGAGGGAATGTCCTTTACGTGACACCATTTAACTTACTAAGCACACTGCTAACCCATGTACCCTTTGGATCTGTTGCTACCTTGCCATGCCCCGTAGGCACGAAGGAGGAACAATCAGTTTTGTGTGTGCTGAAGGAGGATGGCTCTGTTGGATGGTCAAGAGACCCCCCTTTTTGTTCTAATCCTTCTGTATCACAGGACTGGTGTGATCAGGTTAATGGTGGATGTGAGCATTTCTGCAGGCCGGCTGGTGCTCACTTCTACTGTGAATGTGCTGATCAATATCAACTAGGAGATGATGGGCACAGCTGTGAGTTGTCTGATGTTTGTCAAGAGGCCCCATGTGAGTTTGACTGCCTGCCCCTTTCAGTTGGGTATCGCTGTACCTGCCCTGAAGGATACATGCTTTCACCAGATGATGTTGGCTGTGTGGATATAGACGAGTGCCTCCAAAGTCTTTGTGAACAACTTTGTGAGAATTCTCCAGGGACATTTGAATGTCGATGTCAGGAAGGTTACCAACAAGATGATGAAGGTGGATGTGAGGATTTAGATGAGTGTATAAAGGACCCATGTGAACATGCGTGTGAAAACACTCCAGGCTCTCATATCTGCCACTGTCATCTGGGCTTTTCCCCAGTACCTGAAGACCCAAGCCGATGTCAAGACACTGACGAGTGCCAGATCCCTGGGACCTGTGAGCAGATGTGTGTGAATTATGAGGGTGGTTTTGAGTGCTACTGTGAAGAAGGCTATGAACTCATGTCTGATCAATACTCATGTCGAAAGCAAAGGGAAGGACATGACCAATCTGCCATCACCTCTCCTTTTCCTTGGGTCACCCACCGACCAGGGCCTGTATGGGACCCCATGGACTATGACTGGAATCTGCAGCAGAGTCCCACTGACTGGCCTCCAGAGGAGGAGCAATCTCTGGACTGGCTGACTGATTCACCCAGAGTTTTGAGTTCTGATGTCATTTGGGTCACCAGTGCTCCACATGAGGAACTGCTCCTTTATTCAGCAGTGGACCCTTTGACACAGGGGGTTGAGAAAGATGAGGAAGACATAGACAATGGAGGAGAATGGTTGAAGGGGGGGCATACATCTCAGTCAGAGCTGGAAATTTTTCCAAATACCATCTACACCACGCCCCCACCCACCACCAGCTCTATCACTCAACCAGAAGAAGTTGACACCACAGCTCTTCCCTTCCTTTCCACATCTACAATCTCTGAGGGAGCTAGGAATTGGTGGGCTAGGCTCACCACTTCCAGCCATAAACCAGGAAATCCAGAGGATTTTGTCACAGACCACAACATGCCTACAGATTCTAGCTACCACAATGAGGAAGACGAAGAACAGTACCCACTTAGTAAACAATCTGAGTTCCCAAAGGAGGAGTTTGGGGAGGAGGACATGAATTATGTGGAGATAAAACACTCCCTAGATCCAACTGTTCTCACCCAGCTTACCACATCCCAGCCACCCTCAAGTGAGGGTGGACAGAGTGAAGACATCCTGGATTCTGTCTGGGAAGACAGTGGGCAGAAAAACAGCACTTGGCTCCTGGTGGGACTCCTAGTGCCCATCTGCATGTTCATTTTGGTGATGCTGGTATTGGGCATCATCTATTGTACACACTGTAATCATCAGCCCCGCAGTAAGAATATCACTGACTGCTACCACTGGATATCAGGGGCTCATGATACACAGGGAGCTCCTAACCCATCATCAGGGGTCAAGACCCATGTTTAAATAGAAATGAGAGAAACTGACATTTAAATAAACACACTCTGTTTCAGAGGTAAGCAAGAGTGATTAATGAACCTGGTAAACAGGCAAACTAATTGTTTTACCCTATCTGACTGTGGAACTGCCCAATCTGAATACATTTGGATATTGCTGTTGAATATCAACTGATAGAGGTGATGAAGGTACACGGGAAACCTCCTGACTTTTTTGGGACGCAATTGCTGTGTGCTATGAACTGCTTTAAGGTTTGACCTGATTAAGTTATAATTGCACACGGCTTCGTTGTTATAACCATCTTCAGAACTAATGTAAAAAGATCTGCTAATGTTTGACGATAATGTGTGTAGACATTTATGAATTTCAGTATTTCACAGCTGGAGAATCATGGAAATCATTGTAATGATGGAAAAACCATTCTGCATTTTTGAGGTAGCAAAACTGCAGGGTGTCTTTAACTCAAAATCATCAGGCTCAGTTAATTTCATTAGCATAACACCATAGTCAAATGTAACTGTCAACTGTGTTTAAAGGATTTACCTGCATTGTTAGTTCACGTCAGCGGTGGGTAATACAACATTTAAGGCAAATATCCCTTCAAGAAAAAGTACATTCTTCAGTCATGATATTGCTGGGAAAAACAATTTGAAAATCCCTGTTTTGGACTTGAATAGTATGAGTCCAAAGCCAGAAAATCTTAAGAGAAGAATCTTAAATGAATTACACTGTTTATGGACCCCATAAACCTAGGGTGATATGCAGAGGAATGGCTGTCTACACATGCAAATATCTCTCCCCACTGATGTCCAGTTTAACCACACTTCTCCTTTCCCTGATTTTTTAAAATAATAATAACTGCAGATGTTCACATTGCACAAGGAATGCTGTGGGGGCTGATAGCCAATTTTAGCCTGCATATTTGAATTGCCATCAATCACACTTCATAACCATAATTCATTAGTATCCCCCAGACGTCTATGTCTTAGCCCAGCCATTAAATGCTGTGGTGGATCACATTCAGCTGTGTGAAACTATAGTCATTGTTGTGAAACTTCTTGCTGCAAAGATAATGAACAGTTTATAAAGACAATTAAATCTGAAAGATTTCAGAACCCAGATTACAAAATTCTACATTACACTGGAGAGGAATGCTACATTGTCTTTTTTTGGAGAAGTCCTCATTGGATTTTATGGTGTTTAAATTGAATAAACCAAAGGAGAAAAAAAAAACAAATAAAGATTTGTTAGCACTTACTTTGTTTTTTGTTGAAATACATCTTTATTTTATTAGTTGATTGTAAAATAAAAGAAACATCTAATGTCTGTTTTTCTGTTATGATATGTTAAGAAATCATGAATTAAAAGGTATGATGGGTTTCTGTGTGCAATTTTATTGTTGATCGTGGAAGCAGTAGTAGGCTAGCTTTTCCCAGACCTTTCAGTGTCTTGGCGGATACATTTTCAGCATATTTTTTAAACTTCTATCTGGAAAACTATTCTAGAAAGTTCTCGGGAAAGATAATGATGGACCACAGGGCACAAATTATTTGTCAGCATATGACATAAGGTTTTGTGGATGGCATTGATGTGTGTGCTATTGTATTTATGACGACATCACTGCTCTAATCATTTGAAGCATATTGTACAGATTATTATTTTCCCATCATTCACCTTTTACTTGGCCTTGGAGCAATGGTGAATTGAAAAGCCATGTGGTAATGCAGTCACCTCTTCAGAAAAGTGGAGGAATGAATGTGGGTGGAGGGAGGGGTGGCTGTGTGACAGAAAGGATACTGTAATTTACAAAATAACCATGATCCTCAGTGGGCCCTCTGTTTTTAGAAAGAGTTTTTACAGAAAATACCACCAGAGCACAGTAAGGAAGCATTGTGATTGCACTGACTAATGGAATGTGCTGATCAAAACCAGGTTGTAGTTCTCAGAGGGGGTCTCGCTCTCTCTCTTCTCTCTCGCTCTCTGTCTCACTCCCCCTCTGACCTAATTCCAGCATTGTCATCCCTGCAACAGCTCTCAGTTTACAGATCCACTCCATTCCTGTTAGCTGAGCTGTTCTTTTTTTTTGTTGGTAACACTTGAATTTATAATCATTATAGGCAACATCTATAATGTCTGACTGTTGATATAGTGCATCTGAATGTATTTTGTGTGTTTATGAGGACAGTTATAAAACATTATGAATGCATTATAGAAGTTCTGACAAAATTTCTGCTATGCACTGAGTTGTGTACCCCCGCCCCCAAAGGCTGTACTTCAACTTTGGTGTTGATAGAGTCAAGATCCAAATTTTTGAAAAGGCTACTAATTTTAGTTCTTTTCAATTATGCAAATTATCTAAATGAAAAAAATCCATTATGGCAGACTTTATGATCCAATAGGTGTGAATGTGGGTGTGAATGTTGGTTGGATGTGAAGGTTAACCCTGTATATCCCACCTCTCACAAAACGTTAGCTGGGATTGGCTACAGCCCCCCTCCCTTAAAGGATAAACTGGTGTAGATAATGGATGGATTACACACACACACACACACACACACACACACACTAATTACTTTTACCTAAAAAATACCCTATTTCATTTATGAATTTAAGACAACTGTTTATTAGAGAGCAGATTTTCAATGGTTGGCTTTTAGCTTCCACATGTTTGGATAAGTTGCTTAGTCTGCCTTTTGTCTTCCAGTGTTAAGAAAGTCATTTTTTCAGACAAGCTTCAGTAAAATGGGACAGTTTTTCTAATGGTCTTTCACTAAATCAGATCAAATGAGGAAACGAGATCAAACCAGACCACCAGATACTTGTGATTTGAATTTCCTACAAGTATGTTTTTTCAACCATTACACAATTTTAGTCATCATACAAGCAAACATAAAATAGCCAATTTATAGTCTGTAACATTGGATTACACTTTTTAATAATTTTATGATAAACTTTCTGCACTACACATAGCACCAAAACAGTATCATGGTGAAAGACAATTAGCATTATCATATGAGGCATAAGATATTTTTTTGTTGCAGTTACACAAATGGTCCACATGAAGGTGATGATGTCCTACTACTCGTACATATCCATCTTTCTCCAGAGAGTGAGGGGTCATGAAGGGGGTACTAGAGTCTCAGGGGACCAAGGTGTAAATCAATAAATGGATTGATCGAGACAAACATTTATTCAATACCATTTCATTGCTGTGTTTCACCAAGCTTTCTTGTTTAGTCTCTCTTGTATGTAACTTGCTTCATTATTTTGTATGGTAGCTCCTATTGTACTCAAACCACGTGACGGTGGCAAGGATTCTCAAACTACCAATTAATTGGGCACTTTTTCCAAAATCATGTATTCTATTTTAAAATCACTTTACAAAAGCTAACCATTTTCCACTCCATTGGCCGTCTCAGCACAAACAATCTTTTATTTAATAAGTGAACTGGCTAACAAAACCCTCTTATCTCTCACAGTTTGGCCACCAAATAAAGTGGTTTAGATAGTGTGTCATTGGTTTGTTTCCCGACTGATGGTTTGTATGTATGCCAATTCTGACTTTGTTGAAATGGGGGTTATCTTAACAGATAGAAATGATAGAAAAACTATCCTTTCAGGCAAATCCAAATGATAGAGAATGGGTGTCTGAAACATGTAAAACCAAAACAGAACTGTAGGTGCTCAGACTTTTAGGAATTTTTAACAGTGTCAGCGTGACAAGATCATGAAGAACTTTTTTTAATGACAACTGAACAGACTTCAGTTGTGAGTGTGTGATACCAATAAAAGCTGTTCAATAAGTAAGTAAAACTTTGAGTTGAGACTGTTTCCAGAGAGTCTGTAATGAACCATCAAGCTCAATGACACAGTGTTTCTTGATGCCTGAGGAGAAATGCCATGAATGTTACAAAACATGAAAGGTTGGGCTGCATCTCAGATAATCCAGCATTGTTCTCCCACAGTGACATCAGACGGCCACACAATGAAGACACACACCTCAGAGCCAGAAAACACGTCCTTTCAATTTCTGCTTATGGTGCTGCATTGCAGCGATGGCTCTTGTATGTCCCCAGGTGACGGAAACTACGTCCACACTGCTGGCAGCAGTAAGGCGTGGCCCCGCTGTGAATCCTCTGGTGGGTGTACAGGTTCCCAAGCTCCTTAAAGCGCCGTCCGCACTGAGGACAGGCGTACGGGCTCTCACCAGTGTGCACCCGTTGGTGTCTCTTTAGTCCAGACAGCACTGAGAAACCTTTGCCACACTGGGGGCAAGGGAAGGGGCTCTGCGCTCCGCTGTGCACCAGCCTGTGGCTCTTTAACCGGGCTGCGTGTCGGAATCTCTCCCCACACTCTGGACACATGAAGGGCTTCTCCCCGGTATGGATGCGCTGGTGCTGTCGCAGGTTCCCGAGATAGTTAAAATGGCGGCCGCAGTCCCCACACTCATAACCCCCCTCAATTTTTATTTCCTTTTTCACAAGTCCTCGTCCCCGACTGATCCCGCCTCCAGCCCCAGGTTGTGTGCCATCCTCGCTCTGCTCTCTTTCAGCCCTCAAGGAGTCACTGCTGCTGTTCCCCATAGTGGGTACCGCGGTTGAGGTGGACTGCAGGGCCTGGAGAGTCTGGGCACCAGTGGAGTCTGAGTGTATCAGTTTAATATGTTCTTCCAGGAACACAGAGTCAGGGCAGAAGGTTCCACACAGAGAGCAGATGTAGGTGTGACCGGGGAACTGCTGACCTGAAATCAGAGTGTAGGGTATTGGATCATGTTTAATAATTAAAAACAGACAGGTTAGATAGTCTACATCCAAAATATAAAGTACAATAAAGTTCACATTGGATTCTCCACAACACATTTTACATTTTTGCATTCAAATATTACAAACCGATCCATCACTGACATGAGATTCATGTCATTTGAAATGAATTTAACTTGGACAATTTGCATTGTATAAGTTAAATTCAAGTTGTTTTAATGCAATTTGACATCACACCATCATCAGATCTTCTTCATGGTGTGACTTTTTGTAATATAACATTTAAACACATTTAACATTTCAAACATGACATGATATCATTGTCCACAGATTTTAGTTAGTTGTTGCAGAACTCTGGTATTTTCATGTCCCACATATTTGATTTGAAAACTGTGTGCATCGCTGTTTGCCCTGCTGTCACTCTAGCGCTCTCTCTCTTTAATTTTTTATACAGAGTTTGTTTTTACATAGTAGTGCACTTCATTCAGGAAAAAATGACTTTTCTGGGCTTTATTTTAAGTTATACAAAGAATAAAACTCCATGGCACTAAGAGAATAATTTGCTAATTTTATAGTTGGGTATGTTCAGTCAACAGTTTTAACAGTTTCACAATTTAAGTCTATGGTGTACGGCACCACACTCAGGACAACTGATCGACACATGGTGTTTTTATTGCACAGGTCCATATTTCATTTTCAAGCAGAAAGAGTGAACAAAATGTTGGTTAGTGGAATTAGGGCTACCGGATTCGTCTCGATATTGTTCCATGGGATTAAGGTGTCACCATTGAACCAATTTAATATGGGACATAAAACCTGGGATATTGATGGGCAATGTTATCAACACAGGTTGCTGATATAAGCTACTTTTGAATTGCCAGAAACTGTCATAATGATGAGTCATGTAAGTCCAATTGCTTGCATTAAATCAAACTGGTTCAAGCTTTTATACCGACGCAAAACAACAAAACCAGAAATTGACTCAACTTCAAGTCAATTATCTGGTATTAATTCCCTACAGCTGGTTTCTTTATATAATAGAGGGGGTATCAAACTAAATATCACTTGAACTTTCATCCCAGCAACCTCTGATGATGGCTTGCTGAACCTTCTAGGTCTTGAATTTACTGGTCCTTACTGTCCTTTCAGCCAAAGCATTGCAGGATGTGAAGATGACTGCTTTAATATATTACACCAGTCCATCTATCTTTTAACTCTATCGCACTTTTGGTTCTGAAAGTCACTCATTTTCTTTCTCCCAATTCTCACCAACCTGTCTCAGGCCTGTCTGTTTTGCCCTCCAGGGGACTCCCTCCCTCCCGTGAGGAGCTCTGGGGATCCATGGAGAAGTCAGGGGGCGGGACATGTGAGAGCGGAACCTGGGCCTGGTCAAGTCCACCCTCCTCCCTCCTCGACGACTCGTCTTCATCATCGTCATCGTCGTCATCATCATTATCCGTCTCGCCAGTCAGGGTGTTCTCACACTCCGGCGCCTTCATCACTAGGAAAAAATATGATCACATAACATGTGAATCATCTCCAGAGGAAAGTTGTACATAGTTTAACATGTTTACCCGATAAAAGATTTACTGAAAGATTTACAGTTTTGGCAGGAAGTTGTTGTGAAGGTGTGCATTCATGGAGCTCTTTGTAGCTTATAAATAGTAGGGAAGGTAAAAGGTGAACCTGCATAGAAGTTCAAGATGCAATTGCACTGATTAAAAAAGTGAACACTGAACACAGTTTGGGAGGAACTTGTATTAATGCACCAAGGATGCATTGTTTGTTTTTGTGTGTGCGTGTGTGAGATAAAGCGATGTAGGTGATGATGGTTTGGCCTGGGTAAGATGGGGAAGATACCTTGCTTGTGCACACTACACATTTCAATTAAGTAACTAATTTCTACTAGATTTATGAAACTTGGTAGGTAGATATATCAGGCCAAGACTTGAAAAAAATAGTTTGTTTCTATGACCTAAATCCAACAGGAAGACCACAATTTAGAATTTGAACCTTGCAGCATGTGTGTGAGTGTGAGTGTGAGTGAGTGGGTGAGTGGGTGAGTGGGTGAGTGAGTGAGTGAGTGAGTGAGTGAGTGAGTGAGTGAGTGAGAGAGAGAGACAGTATTAGTTCTAGCCCTAGTCTTTAGCCCGTAGGCTTGTTTATAATAACAGGTTTCCAGTACCATCCCAAAATAAATAAATGTATCTTTTGCCATGTCTTTCTGGTGCAAGTTCATCAAGTGTGTACAGATAATTTATCAGTCAGCACTAAAAGACACTTGTGATGTCTGATATTATTACTTCACTGTTGCCCAGGACTATATTTGTCTCCGTCTACCCTTTCATTTGTCCCTCTAGTTATGTGACACAACATCTTGTTCTAGATTTAGAAATAAAATAAAGTATAAGCTATCCCCCTCGTCTACATGTGCATGAAATATTCACAGAAAAAGTCTTGCTCCTTTGTGCAGGATCAACGTATCGCAAAGGTTGTGAACCTGCACTGCATCTGCACCACCAGCGGACTTGCACAAAGGTGTGATGTGATGACCCTTCTCGTTGCAGCTTTGATCAGTTAAGCGATGCTCTGAAAGTGGGTGTGACTCTTCATAGTTAACAGCTGGAATTGATTTGTGACTGGCCGGGCGGTTGTGGAATGTGTAATGCTGCAGCTCCACTCCATGATCGACGACTGTGCAGACTCTGGCTCCAAATGACGCAGCATGGCAACACTGGCATATCCGAGGTATTTCAGCTTCGCTTTTTGGACAAAAGGAAGTGGCGATGCATCCTTATGTACAGCCACCGATGCCCAAGGCATAAGGGAACTAAGCGGCTGCTTACCCATGCCCAATGTAGTCAGACAGTTGATGGGAAAGGCAGCATATCCACTGTTAATACTCCATGTACGTATCTTTAAATTGTATTATTCTTATTCTCTATATGTTTTGCAATTCGTACATTGTACATTTATTTGTGTATATACGGAATTTCCCATCTTGGGATGAATAAAGTATCTATCTATCTAAAGACAATGTCACAAAAAAACAACTAATACTAACGCAAATCAAATACTGCTTCTGGTGCCATGCAGGCTCGGGCCGGCTCTGCTCACTACCGCGAACGACATACTTTGACTTGACTGTCCCGCTTGTTTTGGGCACATTTCACGGCTCGATCTCTTTTGAACGCTCATGTCTCATTCCGATCCCCCCCCCCCCCCCCCCCCCCCCCCCCCCCCCAACCTTCAATCGGTTTGCATGCGTCCATCGGTCTTCCGCAAAGAGGCCGGGGTGTTTTTTGGTTTCTTTTTAAGATTACACGCGCTGTCGCCAGACGCGTCCCCCGCGCGTATTCACCTTTCAGGTCGGACGAGTACTCGATCGGCGTGATCCACTCGTAGTCGTACATTCGTTTGCTGCCGGAGGGGAGCATAGCGAAGATGTCGTCCGTGGTGGACTCGGAGTCCCCGTGTCCGGACTCGGAGCCGGCCATCCCGCTGTCGGGCCACAGGTTGAGCGAGTGCGCGTCCTGCTCTTGGCGCATCTCCCTGTCGCCGGTCTGGCTGCCGTGGTCCCCGTCCATTTCCGGGCCACCTCTCGAGTTCTTGTCCTTCATGAGGTAGTCACAAATGGCGTCGATGTTCTCCTTCTTCACGCCGGGCACGATCGTTTTGACCCGCCTGGGGTCGGCGTTGCCGTGCTTCGCCCCGGAGCCGCCGTCGGGTCTCTTGTGGCCCGCCTCGGCGGACGAGTCCGAGGTCGCGCCGCCGGGGAAGTGGTCCCTGCCGTCCCGCTGCACGGTATCCAGTCGCGCCCGCAGCGCGTCGACCTCCTCGGTTTTGTCGCGCAGCTCCGTCTTCAGGACTCGTATCCGGATGCTGACCATCTTGCGGATCTCCGACAGCGCGGTCTCCAGCACCACGGTGATGTTCCGACCGAGGTGCTCGGTGATGTCGCCGACCGAGCAGAGCAGCTCCTCGTCGGGCTCCATCGCCAGGAAATCGCCGTCCGCTCGGCTCGACGGCCCGGAAGGCTCCATGGAGGCGCCGTGGAGCGGGGGAGACGGGCTCGTTTCGGCGAAACTGTGAATCCTTCTGCGGCTCATGGGTTATCGGAGACCAGTTTGCGGGGAGTTTGGCCCAAAGCTACTCAGCAAGCTAATGTTTGGCTGATGCTCACCGACAGCGGATGGCTCTGTCGGAGTTAGCGTGAGTAACGCCGGATGTAACAGGGAGTTGCCTTCAAAATAAAAGCAGCGTCGAGTCGAGCACCTGCCCGGGGCATAGGTTCTGCAAGAAACAGTTTGTTTTGAAATCGCTCATCGAGGAAGTGTACTTTTGACTGTACGTGACAAAAACTTACAGCAGAAAAATGGCTGAATTCGGTTGATCAGTTTTCTTAAGTAGCGCCCTCTAAAGTTTACAAAACGAACAGTGACTTTTTTTAATGAATATTGTTCAACTCTCCTGTAGGGCACCCATAAGGTTTATGTCAGTAACATATTTACAAATGTTTCATCAGTTTCTATCCACCAATGACGTCATTTCTGGGTTGTCAGGTTGTGATGAAAGCCCACTGTCTACCAGTTAACCTTTGTGTTTTGTAGATATAAATTCATCAATGAATTAAGTATTATAACCATCAAGTTAGCAGTTGTAGTAAATCTTAATAAGTTGTGCATAATGAATAACTTTGTACAAGGAACTTTGGTCTCTGTGGTGTGCAGTTGTCTCCTAAAAATAAGTCATCTCATGGTGTGACTTGACCTCACAGTCAACATTTAGAAATGATTTATTAACTTTCAAAATAAAAATATTGACAACATTATGTAGATACATGTTTTTTACTAATAGTATTACATGAAATACGAGCTCTTGCATTTTGGATGTGGCAAAGAACAAAGCTCCCTGTCAAAAATGTAGTGTAGAAAAGTTGTGTTTTTCATTTTCTTTCCTGTTTATGACAACACAACTCTGAACAAAAACCCATTTCTTGAGGATTCAAAAATGTGTGCTTAAAGAAAGTTTTTGTTTAAGCATTCCTTTCCTCTCTTATTTCCCATCACCACTGTACAATATCATTCACAAACCTCAGGGTCAGATGCGCCTTAAAGTCGCTTATTTTTTTCCAAGACAAAATTCATTCCTATATCTCAATAAAATCATTAACTTTTATGATTTATCTTAAATGGGACAAGGATGAATCATCCAATTTTTCGCTCGATTTCTATGATATGACCTCTTGACTAGTACCTCTAGTCCGCAGTTTTAGAGCGCCTAAAACTGAGAAGTTTGGAAATGCAGTTTGCCCCGTTTTTTTTTTCAAAACTCCGGGGCAACATTTGGAAACGACGCAGTCCCCTGCATTCACTTCCTGACTGGTTCACACCAGTCATGACTCACTTGGCTGCCTGTTTGTCTCAAATTTAATTGTAATAAATGGCTCTTGGCCTCCAAGCCCCTGCCATTACTTGTCTGAGCTCCTGCATCAGGACTCATCGGCACATAGTTTGAGATCTTCAGATAAGGCTCAGTTCGGTGGAGGCTGAAGACCAAGGGGGGCAGGGCTTCTTCTGTCAGGGCCCCAGCCCTTGGGGATATTTAACCCGAGGAAGTCAGACTAGAAACTTTTCTTAAATTACATTGGTTGGTTGGTATTCAACCTACCAAAATTCTCCCACACTACACCGCTCCTCCGCACCCTGCACTGGCTTCTGCTGGTGAATCGAATCCGATTCAAGGCATTACATGTAATGTAATGTTATATTATTATTATGACCTATCACAATCCATAAAAGCGACTAGAATAGTAAAATTCTGCACACTATGATTATGTCACCAAGCGTAAATATATTCCCCAAAGTTTTTTCACTTGACTGTTGATCAACGTTAGAAGAGAGCGGAGAGGAAATGACACCATGTTTAGACTAAGGACACCTGAGCGATAAGAGAAGAATAAGTGATAAGAATATGTATTTTAAGGCATTAGACACGTTGCAGAATGTGTATTACTTTAGTGCTGAGCCCCTTGCAATTACCTCGCTGTTTGCGACATGTTGCCCCAACTTCCCTGAGTTGTCAGAGGAACTGGCTGGAGGATAGGAAATGCTGAGTCTTTTCCTGCCATGTTTGAAAACACATACTTTGGATTACACACCAAACCCACACCCGGCAGTGGGGGAAAGTTTGGGATAGAGAAACCATCCCATGCTCAGGAGGTCCCCAACCCAAAGGTCGGCGGTTTGATCCCAGCTTCCCCCAGTCTGCATGCAGATGTGTCCCTAGGCAAGCCTTAACCCTAAATTGTCACTGGCAGCTGTTCTGGCACTGTATGAATGTGATAGAGAGAAAAAAAGCATGGTAAATAGCAGTGTTGTGTCAATGTGACTTGTGCTGTAAAGTGCATTGAGTGGTCTATAACTCTAGAAAAAGGCTTTATAATTACAGTCCATTAACCCATTTGGTAATGGGAGAGCTTTGTTCAGTGAAAAAAAAATGTCTGTAATACTGTTACGGTCTAAGGCCTTTCCAATAGACATGACATTTTTTTGCTGTGGATTAAGAGGACCGATAAATCCATTCATTTAATACACTGGCATTTTTTAAGGAAAAGACACCTTGTTGGAGTGATCTGGCTGGATTATTCTTTTAAATTGATTGGAGAGAGAGAGAGAGACTGATGGGCGAGTTAGATTGATTTTTAATTAGAGATAGCAGCACACCATGCTGTAGTTCATAAATTGTCTCAACTCAGTCTACACTTTCATTTTAAGATCATAAAAACGCGTGAAAAAAATCTGAACGAACAAATCCTTCAATAACAGGTGACGTATTTATCAACAATAATTTTTTCTGCTGAATTTTTCGTGTTGTTAATAAAATTTCATAACTTTCATACTCCTGATTTCTTTGTATTGTCTCACCTTGTCCGCCCTCAGTGTTGACAAGCTGATGGACGACTGTGCCAGGGTTAGACATTCTCTGGAGAATCCTTTTTTCTCCACACTGCTGCTTTCATGTTTATAAGATTAGATATAATCTTTATTCCAGACACATACAGAAGATCAATATCAGTAAAAAAAAAAAAATAAGTATATGTAAATTGTTTATTCAAATATTAATCCCAATAGCCTAATTTATTTTTTTAAATCCCAATAGCCTAATTTATTTTTAAAAAATCTCCTCATGTACATTCCCCAATCTTAATATACTGTAAGTTCTAGGAATGTACAAGTCAGACAAATGTGTGCAAATCACTCAGCTGTGGCCTTTTTGTAAACATGACATTTATTTTGAAAAGACACACCCTGACAGTTACTGTGCTCAACTTGACAGTCCCGTCTGCGTGCGGAGCTGGTACGAAGAGACTTCTTGCCCGCACCCGTGGGTTGGACAAGACCATGTGAGCCAGGCCAGACCCAGACACCGGACACTGCGAGCCACAGGTCCCAGGAAAAGATCTCAGACGGACAGCTCCGCGGGAGAGTGAGAAGAAATCACGTAAAAACCATTCCGACACAGCAGAATGGGTATGCGTATTCATATTTTTAAAGCCTGTCAAAACTTCTGGGTGTGCACATATGGGCGAGCCTGTGTCTCGTGATGAACGTACCAGATGTTTCAATATTCAGTTGACTTATTTAAAAAGTGTTTAACATATTTTCAGTGGTGGTGTTTGATACCTGATCGCTATGATTCCATATGTGTCTTTAGCCTGTGATATCTTTGTTTTAACGAATAATTGAATAACGGATGATAAATCAATGGTCATTTTGATAATATTTTTCAAAAAAAATTTAAGATAGTTTTGTAAATTACAAACATTAGCCAGTGCCTGGCTGGTTTTCATTTTTATAAAATGGTCATCTGTAATTATGAACTCACATAACTACTGTGAGTGTGCCCACCCACAAAAACCTGCTAAAATATGTTAATTATGAAATATCTGACATATCTTTAACATTTTAAAGAGAAATATCCAGTGACATCTATGAAATAATATGACATTTGCCCTGTAATACATTTTCGTGTCAGGTGCAACTTATTTAATACATTTATGGCTTAAGTCCCTTATACGACATAACTTGATATCTTTATAATGATGCAGTTCTGTTTGGTTTTAGGGCTTTTTGACCTCTGGAAAAGCCATTAAATGATAAGATAACCCATTTAAAATACCTTCAGGAATCATTCCATTGATTAACGCTTAAAATCACCTAAAACTAATTATTGGGTAAATTAATGTAATATTGAGGGAAAAATATAAAGAATTCTCTCTTTCATAGAGATGGTCACTCCTGGACGCTGTCCAACACAACCACAGTGATCTGAGTGTCAGTGGAGCGGTTGGAGTTGAGGGGTTTCCATAAGGTCACCTCAGTGTCAGCAAAAAAGGAGCAAAAACTGCTGCTTTCACTTTCCCCACTTAGATTTACCCTCCTGGTCCAGTGCTCAAACTGACTTTCCTTTTTTTTCTGACTTTGCTGAACCCTTTGGCTACTTTACAATGTTAGGTATTGTTTCGATTTTAAAATAAAATCAATTCAAATAGTATTTCACGAGTGATGTGGAGATTGAAAAGTAGCTGATGGTACGCCACTCTTGTGTTAGTGGCACATGACAATCCTGATATACTACTTTTGACAATTGGTATATAATTGATGTTCGCCTGATATATGCCTCTTTTGGGTATATCATTGTTGTTCTACTTGCTGTTACAACCATTGGCAGTCAAAACAGTAAAATAAGAAATATAAAGCAACCATAGTATCAAGTATTTATTTTAGTAGTGCTATCCTTGAGTCATAATAGCAAACCTATAAACTATAAAACAGAGGTGACCTCAGTGGAATATCATGTCATAGAAAAGTGGTTTATACCTTGAACTTGTGATGTCCTCTGAAGTCACTTATTAATCTGATTCAGTCACTGACTCAAATTACAACATGAGTTCATAGTACCAGCTGCTCACTTGTACTTTAATCATAGATGTGAGTTAGCCTTATTATTCTTTTAGCTATCTTAATCAATAATCACAGCCATTGATCACATATAAAAATTGTAATATTGTAAATTGTTGGTCAAAAATGACATCAAGTTACCTTGTGGTGCATAATATTGAATGCTTATTGTTCATGTCTCCATGATTTGACTCCTTTTTTACATTACATCAATAGCCTACAGTTACTAGTTTATTTAGAATCCATAAAGAATATGTCCTCAATTATTTAATACTAGAGCTCAACTGATATGGATTTTTGGGGGCTGGCACCATATTAGTGAGTAGAAAATTTATATTTTAATCTGCAAGGATGTCGATATATAAACACTTATGACAAAGATAAACCTAAAGTGCAATGTTATTTAATTATTTTGAATTTAGGTGCAATCCCACGGGCACAAAAATAATGTGACTGCAGCTGAAAATCAATTATAAGAATTTAGTGCAGATCGGTAAAGCATATGGTTTTAATCAGATTCCACAAAGAAAACATCAGTGGCAATTTCAACTTGTTGTACAGAAAACTCCCATTCAAAAAAATCTAAGGGCAAATACTTTAGTCTGATCATGAGCATGTCCGCTATATTAAAATGCTGAAAATAAGGCCGGAGAATATTGTTCATATATGTGATAGATTGTGAGAGAACCGGTAAAGTTCTACTAAGTAGTCGTCATGGAATGAAAGCATCTATACAGGATCCTTTCCCGACGTAAGGCTACTGATTTAATTTTGCTTCCATATCAGAGGGAAAGGACACATACATTTTTGACAGCTAGATCATTTACAGGAAAAGGGTGGAGTTAAGGAGAGTTGAAGTTTTTCAAGAAAACCTGCCAGTTTCAATGGTAACTGACTTACAGTTTAAGTTCACACACCCAGAGTTTCCCTATTTTCAGGGTTAAAATACTCAGTTTTAGCAAATCACACACCCCTGCTAGTGGGTTTTGGCCTAGTGGTTAGCGTCTCGGTCTCCCATACCCGAGCCGGAGCAGGAAATTCACAACAACAAAAAGAGAGACAAGCTCTCTCCAAAATCGCTTACTGCCCCTTCAACACAGCTGGTGGTGAGCTGCTTTACATGCCAGAGAAGACATTCAATAATTACAACATGCTGCATATTGTATAATATTGCAAGTTTCCGAGCATGTCAAGTAGCGTTCTGTTGAACCGCTCAGGGCTGTGGGTCACCCTGAGGGTGGTACGGTGTAGTTCTGAATTTCTTTATGCTGACAATGCTCAACAGTTCATGAATGACACGGCTCTCAAAGTCTCTGCCTTGATCTGAGTGCAGTCTTTGGTAAACCATAATGAACAAAGTACTGTTCCCACAGGACCTTAGCTACAGTTAAGGCCTTTTAATCCTTAGTTGCAAAAGCTTGAGCATATTGCTTGTAGTGATCTGTAACTACAAGCACATTGCAGATGTTTCTCGAGTCAGGCTCAATCGACAGAAAATCCATACAAACAAGATCCACAGGTCCATCACTGTGCATATGACGACTCAGCAGCTCTCTTGAACAGTGTCTTCCTTGGAATGCATCTGGGACAGTTTTTACAGTGCTTTTAAATCAGTACTTTCTTGCAAGGCCAATAAAACCTCTCCCGTATCAGGCCATAGGTCTTGTCGAACCCGAGGTGACCAGATTGATCATGCATAGAGTGAAGCACACCGTCTCTGAACTCTTCAGGGAGCAACAGTTGCTGGCAAAGTGGTTTGGTTGGTGGATTACTTAATCTATACAGCACAGAGTCTTTAAACTTGAGCTTTTCCCGGTCCTAAAGCAGCAATGACACATCAGGATGTTTCCCTTTGTTGGCATGGTTGACACTGTTCTGCATAAGATCAAGCCACACTTCTCCAATGCATGGGTCTTTCTGCTGAGAATGTGAGATGTCTGCCAAGTTAATTTTGGGCAGCTCCTGACTGCTCAAAAGAGACTTGTTGCAATAGGCCCTGGGGACAGCATAGTTGGATGAGCCCATGAGATCAATAGCTTTGTGGTGGCGGTGATGAGGTGTTTTAATTTCTAACATATGACAGACAGCTTGGACTGTGGTGGCAGGCATGGTTTTCTCCTCGTGAGAAGCAACTATTTTTTTATATGTTGTACCTCCAATTTACTTGAAAGGACAATTACTTAGTTCTTTGCTTGGTTTATTACAATGTGTATACAGCAGGGAATTTCATCATATGAAATAATAAACTTGTCAGTGCTTTGTGGTAGATAAAGAATGCTATATAGATTTTTTTTACTTATGTGTTACTTATCAACATGTATGCCAATGGTGATATGTTGGTGATAAGCTAAAATATTCAAATAAGCATATGTGTATATTCGTGCAAGTTTAAGCGGGGCCATGTGAGATTGATTTTTGTGCTTTCTATTCCTCCAAAATAAAACTCATGGAAAGAAATGAGTCTCTATGAGTGTGCATCAATCTCTTAACACATACTTGATAATGACATCCTGTCATGCTCTAACTCTGTGTTCTGTGTTCAGCTCTGCCAGTGGTGCTGGAGGTGATCAAGGGTCCTCAGCGTCTTCCTGCAGATGTGAAGTTAAAGGAAATGTTGCAAGGGAAACTGCGCATGATGCAGGTTGACGGCACCAAGGTCAATGCTCTATTCATGGTATAGCGCATCACACACACGCACACGCACACACACACACACACTTTTTCAAGCTTTGTTTATTCATTTAACATTTTACAACATGGTCACAACATTGCACAACCTTTTTACATGGAAATACATGCAGTTTTGCTAGTATTTTTATGAATTAACCAGATTATACTTTTATAATCTGGCCTGTTTAGGTAAACAGGCATAATTACCAGGAACCTTTAATATTCAGATTTCCTTGGGGGGTAAATGCAATACCAAATGTCACATCAATGTTCATCCAAAAGACCGCAGCACAGCAGCAATTCCAGTATTGGTGTGAAACTGTTGAACAATGGTGAAGGCATGGCATGGATTGTTAGCATTTCCTTTGTTAGCATTGCTAAATTAGCAGTGGAGCTAAAATGCTTCCACACGGTCCAGTGAGGTTCCACTCAAAGCATTCCACTTCCTGTTGCTGGCTAGGCAACATGTGAATGAGTTGTAGTGTTTTCCTCTTTCCACAGGAATTGAGGCAGATGCAAGGTGGAGAAAGGTGATTGGCTCAGGTGTGGCTCAGGTGATTTGATTAACAGATGACAGAGTGGAGTGTCACTATGGTGGGACAGGCATGAACTATTCCAGAGTGAATATTTAGTGTTTTACCAGTGTAACATATATAGCTTTACTGTGCATTACAGTGTTGCGGTTATACAAGCATCATTACACTAAGAGACAAGGCGGACCAAAAACAGGGGGAAAATGTCTCTGACCTAAGAAGGAATTTAATTACTATTGATAGTTGAATGAAGTCTATTCTACATTTAAAGAGAAGTTGTCTGTGGTGTATTGTGCATATTGGTTTGTAGGGTCAGTGCTCGGATTCACATACCTTGACTGTTCAACTCATGATTTCAATATCATAACTATTGATATTTTAAAGTGAACACCCCTTTGAGACTGATTTCACAGGTTTGGCTAATTAGTCCCTGTTTAAAGGGTGGTGCCCTGAATAACTAGTTTCTAGTAATATTTTTAAGATTATGAATAATTGTCATTGATAATGATTGATAACTTGCTAATAACTAGCCAAATCGGCTCCTATGCATAACACAACACTGGGTTGACTTAAACCTAATCCTTCCACCAGTTATCACAAGTTATGCTTATTTCATCCCCCTTAGGATTATTCATTTTCCCACTGTACATCTTTGATAAATTTTCTGAGTTTCATTTAAATAATAGTAAATAAAATCGCCTTTGATTTAGACCAAGTTGTTGCCTGTGTGTTCCTTGTAAGTAAAGAACAGATCCTATTTAAATATCCTTTAATGAGAGCATATCAAATTTTAAAACAACGCAAAAGCAGCTGCAGTTTAATTTACTCTCCACTGTATATATTTTGATCAACAATTTAAAAAATCATTAAAAACCGGCTAGTTTAATTATTTTTCTTTTCTATGTCAATAGGAGATGTCTGCTCATGTCATCTCCATCGACAGTGACGAAAACATAATTTTTGTGGGATTCAAAACATTTGAGGAGATATGGAAGTTCTCCACATACTGGGCAACAGGTATGTTTGGAATAAAAGAAAAAAAAAAAACAGATGTCAATGAGACCTATAGCAGTGTTTTGTATGATCTACAGTTATGCCAAAGTGCAAAAGTAATTATTTGTGAGAATTATTACATCATATCAAACTGAATGCAGTGCATGTTTGGTAGAAAAATATGTTCATCCTTCATCTTCCAGGTTTCCTAGGCCATTGTATGGAGAACTTGTTGTTTGACGAGAAGTTCTGGCTCAGTTCTTTGGAGGAGAACTTTGCTATCGAGGTTTCCATTCAGGAGGAAACACTTAACCTTATCTACAAAGGCATCCTCATGCAAGAGGGTAGGTGATGCAGTTTATGCAATTAAAGCATAAAAAAGGCATTTATAAAATGTGGTATGATATCTGAGAAACAACATCGACAATATCAGTCATCTCTTACAGCTGTTAATTTGTCAAGGTTCAATTTTTCTATTAGCGTTTACCGACATAATGAATAAAATGTTACATCATCATTGTTATTTGTGCCTTTTGTGGTTTTAACTAAACTATTTAATGAAAACCATTATCATAAAATATATTCAAATTCAAACAGGCATTTCCAATCTCATGCTCTAACTCTTTTTCCTTAGGTTCATTGTTTGCTAGTTGTAGTGCCGACCAAATTTTTGACAGCTGTACCTCTGGAAGAGACCTGTACCTGGAGCAGGGAGACATAGCGCACTTTGAGCCTCCCTTCCTGGGCTCAGGTTGGACTGTCCTCAGCCTATCTGACGGAGCAAGGGGTTCTGCTCCTACACCCGCTCTGGAGCCAGTTATTCCTTTTCATCAGTGAGTCACCTTTACACCTCAGGCTGGGTGGACTCAATATAGTCTCATATAAGTAATACTGACCACTTTCATTCATCATGTGATCATACAATAGTAGTGTTCTATCTTTGTGCTCTTATCATCCCATCTCTTTACAGATGGGTTCTCAAATCCTGTGCTGAGAGCATTTTAGTTGGAGGTGGGAAACCTACCTGTGACTTCCCTCTGCAGTTTGGTTAGTGAAGTAAAATCTGTTAAATAATAATTTCAAAGGCATATAGAAATTCCATTTGATTCAATTCAAATGTATTTGTTTAGCACCAAATCACAATATCTCAAAGCACTTTACATAGAATGGTCGAGACCATACAAAATTAAAGAGAAACCCAACAGTTCCAACAATGAGCAAGCACTTGGCGACTGTGGAGAAAAAAAAACTCCCTTTTAACAATATCTAACAGAACTTGACTCATTTGTGGTTGGCTATCTTCAGCGACTGTTCGGAGTGAGAGGATAGAAATGAGGGAGAGAAGAGAGGCATTGGTATGCCCCCCATCTTGAATCTTTATCATGACTTGTTCAACAGAGGAGTGAGATTTATTAAGGTTTTTCCCAATTTGGGAGTTTGATTAAAAACCTACTTTCTAGTTTTACCAGCAAGTTAAATTCATTAGTCAGCTGTTCAAATGTATTTAATTCCTGGTCCTTAATGAGCTGGTGGACAAAATTAAGATTTATTTGCATCCATCTTTAACATCCTGAGTCTTATTTTAGGCGAATAAAACCTCTTGCATAAGCAATACTTAAAAAAACGATACATCACTATGGAGACCACAGTATCGCCAAGCCAACTAATAGTGTCAAAGTTGAGGAAATCCCCATCCTCCTTGTTGTTTAGATAGTTGACAAAGTGCGTCTTACCCAAGGGCATCTTCCATGTCAGATAAACCTCAAAATAAGGCAATATAAACCGTTTACCATTTACTTCATTTTGACTGCTAATTTTAACTAAAACTTCATGTTGTCTTTGTATGATAAAGATAATTAAAACCCTTACAACAACCTGAATATATCTTGTTTCATTTTATCATCATATTCACTTGCCTCCATTTAGCCAGAGGAAGCTGCCTGGCCACTGTGGAGTATGATGCTGAAAGCCCAGAGGAGCTGAGTATCGCACCAGGTGATCGCATCATCATTGTGGGACTCCTGGTGTCTTGTTTCGACTGGTTTACAGGGAGGAAGGAAGTGACAGGAGAAGTGGGTCTGGTCAAGACAAGCCTAGTGAAACCGTCCACTGACATTCATGAGTGAGTGTATTAACAAAGTAATAATTACAAAATTATTTATTTAATTGATTACATTAAATAATGTGTGTTCTGTTCTCACCATTGCAGCCAAGCAAATGTTTTTGAAGAAGAGGAATGGATCTTCAGTCTGCAAGAGGACAAAGTCATAGAGGAAGCAATTGCCTTATTGAAGAAGAAATCTCAAAATGATGCTGGCCATAACTATATACTAGGTAAGAAAGACTGGAGAAGGACTCAGAGGGGAACTGATTCAAACAGATTTTGAATCACCATTATGTATTTATTTTTCTACTACAGATACAGGACTGCGTGGATGTTTAATGTGCATAGTATACCTACCTGGGCAGCTGCGGCTCAGGAGGCAGAGGCGGTCACTCACTAAACAGAAGGTTGGCATTTCGAAGTGTACTTGGGCAAGGCACTTAACGCTAAATTGCCTCTGACGGCTCTTCTGGCAGTATAGCAGCGCTGTATAAATGTGTGTGAATGGGTGATGACTTGTACTGTAAAAGCGAATTGGGAGCGCGATTAGTCTACAAAAGCCCTAGAGTCCATTTACCTTTCAGCTACTTATCAAAATCAAGATTCAATTTCATATTATCAGGAATAAATTAATTCATAACAGGAATAAGATGTGACTCCTGGCACCAATATTACTTAAAACTGATGGGAAATCATCAGATTTGAAATGCTTCCCTAATAAAAGCTACAGAGCTGAACCCATTATGGAGACAACAAAACAACAGAGATCAAGCTCAGTCTTTACTGAATCTTTACTGAGTTTTCACAAAGTCACAGGTTGAATGGAAAAAGGTACTGAGGGACTTTTCCGAGTGGGCAATGGGATCCGGGGAAACCCAGTGAGTAGAGGCACTTCTCCTCCTTGACAAAAGAGCAGATACTCTAGCAAACGCTAAAGAACTTGACGGACATGGGTCTGATGATCATGCATGTTCTGGGAAAAAATCTAAATATCATCCAGGTAGACAAAAACAAACCAGTTAAGGAAGTCAAGTAACACATCATTGACCTGTGCCCCATGAAGGGCCTCAAAAGCACAGTTTATGAGAGGTAGGGGATACTTGTTTTTTTAACACTAATGTTATTCAGCCCATGAAAGTCAATACAGTGCCGAAGAGTATGGTCTTTCTTTTCCAGGAAAAAGTATCTCCCAGAGGAGATGAAGAGGGATGAATGATACCTGCTGCCAAGGAGTCTGTGATGTAGTTCTGCATTGTTTCTCTCTCTGGGCGCGAGAAGCTGTAGAGACGGCTACTTGGCAGCGGAGCCCCAGGAAGGAGGTCAATGCCGCAGTCATATGAGGGGGGAGAGTGAGAGAGCCTTCTCCTTGTTGAATACTAAATCATGATAGACCTCAGGGACTGCAGACTGTCAGGGGTGCCTATGGCATCAGAACAGGGAAAAACACCACCAGGTGACAGAGCAGATTGTATACAGACAGAGTGACAGGGGCCTGCTCCAGCCTAGAATTCTCCGTCCTGTCCAGTCAATGTTGGGATTATGGGAGCGGAGCCAAGGGTAACCAAGGACCTAAGGGGTGGATGGAGCTGATATTACCTTGAATTGAATCTCCTCCCGATGATTTCCGGAGATTGTGACTGAGTCTGTTCTTTCGGTAACTCTAGTGATCCTACTGCCATCCAGGGCGTAGGCAGTGAGGGTTTCCCCCAGAGGCTCCAGAATGAGGCCAGGGAGAGAGTTTTGTAACTGTATCTCAATCTGAAAACAAATCTGCAAATACGTGTTTAGATCTGTGAATATGTAGATAAGTGTTTTTCTCAAAGAGCTGTAAATACAGACAAGTCCTCGGTTACAACTCAACCGGGCCTCACAATCTACTGTTGTTTAACACATGATTTTTGTGACACTTCTGCCATACAAAATCGCAAATGTGTGTGGAGATTTGTCTGCGTCGACATTGTTTTATTTATCCTGAGCTGAGGTATGGCAAGCAAGGTGGCCATTTCTCATCACTTTTCTAAGGCTGGAGTAAATTACATGATGTTACAAAGTCTTGCGCAGCCTTAGCATAGTTTGTGAAGAAAGAAGCCTGATCTGGTTGTACAAACAAGTCTGAAAAATTCTCCTCACCAAGAATGGTCGTAACTAGATAAATTAGAGAAAAAAGTTTACTGTAAGGGCTGATTTCAAAGTTAAGTCTAGTCTTGGACTAGTTTTGTTTTGTTTTAAGGAATAAAAGTCACTGTTTAAGGCAGTGATCACCAACCCTTCGATCGCAATCAACTGATCTTTGAGACTTTCCCTGTAGCTGCCGAAAATAAAAGGAGAAATAAATATACGGTATCGTCGGGAGAGAAATACTTGATAGACACAGAGCCAGTTAGAACGTTCAGCTTTTAATTGAGTCCAACAGGGACAATTACGACTGTAGAGGGAAAACTCACAAAACAGCAGAGGAATAATAAACTCTACACACACACTACGCAAATCCCAGCTTCTCCCCAGAACACTCTCCTAACTCCACCAACCAGCAACACGCACGCTACTTGACTGAACATGCACTCACCCGATTGGCTGAGATCCAAGAGATGGCCGACTGACTCATTAAACCGACGCCTTAGAAGTTAGTCTGAAGTTTTGAGCCAAACAACAAAGCACTCACTGACAGAATTCAGTCGCAGCCATCACACTGACTTGAGTGATTAACATGCCTGCAAAAGTTTGTCCTTCTGATGGCTTTGTAAAAGTGATGCTGCATATGATGGGACAGAGAACTGCACCTAGGCTAATTGACTGAGAATTTTGTTTGCACACATTACAGTGGCTGCTTTCTTAAAAGTAGTAACTAGCAACAAGCAAGTTGAGAAGCATCACAGTTACATGGCACTACATATGTTCGGCTCATTGCAAAATGTATAGATTTTTTTCTTTGTCCACTATAAACTAAATAATTTGCATGCAAGATAATACAAATAGAAAATAGCCCACATACCTAAATTATTTGTATTGGTATGAATTTTAAATGATACATCTTAAAATTGATGGTACAATTCTTAAAGCAAGATAGCTATAGACTGTTTGATATTCCAGTTACAGTATTTTTTTGTTGTTGTTGCATCAAATTTAAGTTGCACCAAAGTATTTCATGTTATTCAAATACAGTTTGCCTAAATAAAAAGTCCTCAATTTAGAATATTTTGGCTGTCTCAATGCTTCGATAGGTAGATCTTGCCTCTTGCCTTCAGGGATCTTGGTTGGTGACCACTTTTGTAAAGTTAAATATAAAAAAAGAAAAAAAAAAGGGCAGCGTGGTGGTGCATTGGTTAGCACTGTTTCCTCACAGCAAGAAGGTTCTTGGTTCAAATCCCAACCAACCAACCAGGCCCTTTCTGTGTGGAGTTTGCATGTTCTTCCTCTGGGTACTCCGGCTTCCTCCCGCAGTCGATTGGGGTTAGGTTAATTGGAGACCTTAAATTGACAATTGTGTGAATGTGAGTGTGAATAGTTGTTTCTCGCTCTACGTTGGAGTCTGTGATTGGCTGGCAACCTTTCATGGTTTTAGCCTGCCTCTTGCCCAATGTCAGCTGGGATTGTCTCCAGCCCCCCCTGGTTTAGATAATGGATGGATGGTGCTGTGAGAATGCCAACCACTAGAACCTGTGTAAAATAAACACAGCCACAGCCGAATAATAATTATAAATGTTATGTATGTCCTATATTTTGTTTGTTATATAGTTGATAGACATACATTGTAGATATTTTTGATGATTAATGATCTAATTTTCTAAACAACATTTACTGCTTCCCAAAACAATATTTTGTTATACAAAAGAAAACATGACCAGATAATAATCTTGTTTTTTTCCCCAAAACCAATATGAATAACAACTAATCACGTTGGGTGGTGGATCCGACCATTCACCCCAAGGAAGCTTTTAACAATGTATTGCCTTGTTGTAACAATCTTATGTTATTTCTGCCTTCACTAGATGTAACCATCAGAAAAGAACTTTCATTTGCAGTATAAATGGAGCAAAGAAACTGGAACTATTACCTTTCATCCAAATCTTATACCAAGAGGAACTTAAACTGTGTTCAGATTGACATTGAACTTGCAAAAAACACAGCCTCCTTCTTTGTTTCAGTGAAACATTGGTTAAGCAAAGGAGTTCATACAAAAATGTTGACCCTGGCACAATGTCTCCTGCAACACGAAGCAGTGACATCTGGCAAAACACTGCACTATTCCATCGAACCTTTGCAACCACACATTCCAGGCAGATTGCCTTGTGAGGTGGAGGTCTTCAACAGTTATTTTCATGACAATATATGTCAATACCTAAACTGGACTTTTTTCATTGTATGTCCACATTTCAGTTGTCACTGTGGGGAAGTGACATACTCCCACAAATTTAGCTCCTGCCATATGGTTAACACCCCACTTCAGTTGTAATGTGTTCTAACTGAAATTGAATTTGCTGACTTCAAGTGCAGGTGACTCCTTACATTTCTGTAACGTGCTTGACCATTCCTGCTCTATGTAATCATGTTTTTTGAAAGGTGTGATTTGAATAGACCTGAATTGTTGTTAGAATTAATCATGAGCTTTTAATGACCGGCTATTGAAGTTATCTCATACCCTTTCTTGCACTTTTTGTTGATAAATCTCAGATATTTACAGTTCCCAAGACTCTGAAAAGAAACCATCACGTAAGTATTGCTACTCAAATGTCACATTAATATTTTGTCAAAGTATCTTTGTTCCCTTTTTATTTGAGCTTTTCTTTTCCCTTCATCTTTTCTTTTGCAGTCAGCTCTTCATGTAAAATTGATACTCCCCAGACTGACCTGAAAAAAAACATGCAGGGGTTTCTTGATCAAGGAAAAGACTCATCAGATTTAATTGTGACCATGAAGGGGACTTTAGAGGACTTGTTCATGCCCACAGAGGCAAAAGACCCAAGCCCTCCCTGTTTTACTGTTTACCCAACTGTAGAGGGAAACATCAACAATGAGAACTTTGTTCCTCTCTTCTCTTTTTTGGACGGACAAGAATGCAAAGCAGAGTTTGGCGTCCTGTATGGACTGAGTTCAGAACTCCTCACTTCCACTACCTTCTCTGGTCACTCTGACGAGGAAGAGCTGATTGCTTTTCTGGGTCTTGCCAGGGAAGCAGCCATGAAGAAGCAACTCGTTTGGCCACAGACCCGTTTGTGCTTCCTGCTAGGTAAGCTCTGTGCTGCAAAGTCAAACTTCATCCAAGCTCGGATTTACTTTGAGAAGGCCCTTAGTGTTCTGCAAGAAAGCTTCAGCGACTTCAAACTCTTGGCCAGCATCTACTCCAACCTGGCTGCCATATATCTTTTAGAGAAAAATACTGAAAGTTTCTTTGCAGTGATGGAGCGACTTGCTGCGTTGTTATTGGGAATCCCAGACTGCCTTGAAAGCTTAGAAGACAACTCTGTTCTTAAATACATCCTCAAGAAAGCTGTTCTCTCTCGCAACAAAACGGCGGAGGCCAGGGCTTGTTATCTACTGGCAAAGCACTACTGGACTGACAGGGCTGAAAGGGCTCAAGCTGTCCCTTATATTGAGAGACTACTTGTGCTTTCTGCTGAAGCTCAAAGACCTTGGAAAATCTCTCTCAGTCATGGATACTTGACCCTGGCATGGCTTTACAGTGAACTCTGCCTTTACCACCTCAGTGTCAGTTCAGCCAGGAGAGCTTCTCTACAGCCATGTGCCAGACTGAGCAACTGTCTTATCAGCATGGTCCTGGTCCTGGACAATGGTAACAAACTGTGTGGGATCACAGAACAGAAAGCCTCCATCGCGCCTCAAGTGGCTCCGTTTTTACACCTCTCTTTTACCAAGGTCCAAGAAGGAGGAAGAACCCAATGCCATGTTTTGCGCCATCAACTTGCTCTTTGTCTCTGCCAACTATTTTACAAGCACAAAATGGTTGAGCATGCGATCCACCAAATGCATATGCTCATCAACAACAGTCCACCTTTAAAGGAAGTCCCCATCTATTTGCCAGAAAGAAACAGTGCCCTTATCTGGCTGGCATGGCTTCACATTGAGAACAACCAGCCTGATGTTGCATTGGACATACTAGACTCAGTCCTGTCCACCATGCCAGAACACTGCACAACTCCTCAGGAAGGTCAGTTTCAATGGTTATATGTGATTATTTTTGCAGCGCTATTTGCCATACATTGTTAAATGTGGACACAGTTTTAAAGACATAATCAGAAAATTATAACAGGTCATGTCATTCATTTCTGTTTTCACCAACAAATAAGAGGGAGGCACTGAAATAAGGTGTGCTGCAGAGTGAATAAATGACAACAACACTTGCAGATAGGTTCAAAGTCAAACTCCAAGCTTGATACTTAGCTATGATGGTGCACTGCTGACATGATCTCAACAGTAATATACACTATTACTATAGAGTAATAATCTTTTTCAGTAGGAACAACTTTGTCCATCTGCCCTAAACTTCTGTGCAGCGAGTCCTGCTATAGCGTAGGGCAGTTTTACAATATGTCTCTGTACAGTCATGCACTATATACCACACATTGTTGTCTTGCATATCTGTCTGTGTATAGATTAATGACACAAGTTTTAACATATTATTGAGTGAGCTTTAGAGGTGTAGGTATTTATGAATTTTATACAGAGCCAGACTACCAGTTTCTCTATCTCCATCTCTATGCTAAGCTAATGTAACCATGTCCCTACTCAAGCCTTTTGTTCAATTAGATTGGTATCAATCATTTGATTTTTTGCTTATATAGAAAGTGAATTAGCATATTTCCTAAGATGACTGTTCCATTTAATTGCACATGAAGGTGTGGTCCTCAACATGCGTGGTGTGGTACTTCGATACATGGGTGACCTCCAGAGGGCAGCAGAGAGCTACCAGGCAGCTGTTGACATCTGCGAAGAGTATGAGGATCTGTCAAACTGGGCTGTAGCTCAGGCTAACCTAGGTAAGATTCTATCGGCTTTAAGACAGATGGCACTTCCGTTGGTGTACAGTTGTGTGATATGAAATGGTCCTTCATCCTCTTAAAGGGCTGTTGTGGCTGAACGTTGGAGCAAAAGGACTGGCACAGAGGCACCTGACTGAGGCTGTTCAGCTCTTCTCAGAGCTGGATAAAGGTCATGAGGCAAACTTTATTATAGTGCTGCTCGAGCTGGGGCAGCACTATTTGAAGCAGCAGCAGATATACTACGGAAAAGGATGCTATGAGTGGGCTTTGTTGCTGGCTATCAATGCCAACCTGTTAGACTGTAAGTGAGTCACACTGTCATGTACAGATGTTCTGTTGTTGATCCTGGGATGTTTGAATTTATTTGATTTTTTTCGCTCTTTTGATTGATCCAAAATTGACTATTTCTTATTGCCAGGTCAGCTCACCGCAACCCGAAACCTGTGCAATCTGTATAGGTTCGAGACTCCACACCAGGCTCAGTGTATCATCTACAGCGAGCACCAGGTCCAGCTGCTGAGACGCAAAGGAGACAGAGAACAGGAGGGAGATGCACTGGAGGCAATCAACCATCTCTACATCATTCTTGGCACAGACAGGTGTGTGTGTGTGTGTGTGTGTGTGTGTGTGTGTGTGTGTGTGTGTGTGTGTGTGTGTGTGTGTGTGTGTGTGTGTGTGTGTGTGTGTGTGTGTGTGTGTGTGTGTGTGTGTGTGTGTGTGTGTGTGTGTGTGTGTGTGTGTGTGTGTGTGTGTGTGTGTGTGTGTGTGTGTGTGCGCGAGAGCGAGAGCGAGATAAAATTAACTTTTATTCTTATTTGCACTTTTCAGTGACAGGTTTTTCAATAAAACAGCAAAATCGTTGCAATATTGCAGTCATTTGAAAATGCAATCACTTAAGTCACTTACCTTAAGTTATTAATAATACACCTAAGTATAGAGCAATATGACAAATGTACTTTTTTAATGTTTTCAGGGCGTACCGAGCAGCGCTTGACTATACCAAGAGCAGTCTGGGTATTTTCATTGACCTGGGCTGCAGGGAGAAGGAGGCATTTGCCTGGTTGCAGGCTGGGAAGATATACCATCTGCTGGGCCAGACTGAACTGGTGGACCTTTATGTTGAGGTCTGAAAACAGCTGTGTAGACATCACAACTATTATATATTAGTAGCAACACAATATATGAAACTTTTGAAACCCAAGAATGAACTATGTTTTAAATTCTCAAACCATTGATTAACTATGATTAACATGATTTGACATTAATAACTTTAACCGAAATCACCATATTGATAGTTAGCAAAGGTTGAAGGTTGATAGAAGAAGTGGCTGATATCGAGAAATCCTACCAATGGATGAAAAATGCTGGTATCAAACACAGCACAGAGGCGCAAGCACAGGCTTAAGATCAATAGAGGCTGGGGTTTTCCACACCAGACAGGACCCCAGGTGCAGGCTGTGCAGAGACGCCCCAGAGACCATCCAGCACAAGAGCAGGGAGTAAGATGTAGGCAGGTACAGCTAACCAACTAACCTGCGCCGAGTATGGGCAGGAAGTCCCAACCTCAAAATAGAAGACATCACCAGGTGGTCGGGAATGACTGGGCTAAGCTCCTGTGGGACTTCAAGATCCACACTGACAAATTGGTGATGGTGAAACAACCGAACATCGTGGTGGTCTACAAACAACAGGAGAAGGCAGTAGTGTAAGATGTAGCAATTCCAAGCGACAGCAACATCAGGAAAAAGGAACACAGGCTCTCGAGAATCTCGAAAGATACCAAGGCCTGAAAGAAGAGCTAGAAAAGATGTGGAAAGTGAAGGCAACAGTGGTGCCAGTGGTGATTGATGAACTCGGGGCTGTAACCCATTAAGGTCTTAAGGTCTTTCAATCTCATTTCACAATGGCATTATCAATGTATTATTCTTTTTGCAGGCCTGCGCCCCTCATATAATTGTCAAATTATAACATTTCAATCATTTTGTCAATCAGTATCACCCACCTGTGCTTTATTGAATGTTAACCATTCTTATAATGATGCACACACTGAAGATTGCACGCAGTGTGAGAGTAACATCTCTCTGATTGCATTTTATAATTGTTGTCATTGTCAGGTAGCTCAGGGTGTCGCCATGAAAACCGGAAATAACATTTTCATCCTCAAGCTTCTGGAGGCTGCAGGTGACATTTTCTTCAACAGCTGCCAGGATAGGGACAAGGCTATCACCTTCTACAAGGTATATTCTCAATAAAAGATTTCTCATTACTCCATAGACTTGTTGTTGTCATCATCTTAAGGCCATCATACAGAAAATACCCTTGATATAGATTTAAATTAGTACTAATCTATGTTTTATGATTATGAACTTGTAATATCTTTATAATGAACTTTATTCCTACTCCGCTAAAAACTCAAATTAAAATGTCCTGCATATTTATGTGTAATCCACAGGACCGTGCTCTGCCAATCGCAGTGACGTGCAACAGTATTCATACCAGACTGAGATTGTGTAATAAGCTGACTGAAGTGATGTTCAGTCTCAAGCTGTATGGGGCAGCTGTTGAGTTTGCTCAGACTGCACTGGACATCAGCATTTCTCAGGGTATGAAAAATTGTATTTATGATTGTATATTTAGATTTTTATGAGATATGGTCCAATTACTATATTCTTCCTGTCAAATATTGAATATGTAATACAATGTATATTATGCCTTTAGATTACATGTTTATCGTAGAATTGATCATATGATGACTGAAGCAAGTTGCAGTCTGCTGAGTTTTAGTGTTGCCCTATCTATTTGCAAGGCACACCCCTACCCAAATTAGAAATCTACGTTTGTGTTGGACACAGGTGTGCATCTGAATGAGCGAGTGGCCTACCACCGCCTGGCCTCTCTCTACCACTGTCTGAAGCAGTATGAACTGGCTGAACACTATTATCTGAAGACCCTGACCCAGTGTCCAACACCTCTGCAGTTTGATGAGGAAACACTATACTATGTCAAAGTCTACCGGGCACTAGGGGACATCCTCTTCTATGACCTTAAGGTAAAGGATTACATAATGGATATGGTATGACTTTTCTGTATTTCAGATCACTGAAACCTTGTGAATCTGAATTTTGCCCCTATCACTCAGACAGTGTTATGCCCCAGATATGGGCCTTTATACCCTTGCAAATATATTACAGTTATTGTTGTTATTTTGACTCAGATTTAACGTGGGTCAAAGCTCTATTGGATATTGAATTTGTTTCCACCAGAACCAGTGCTTAATTTAAGTTTCAGTATTATTATAGTTTGTATAGAGATTGATGACAGATGTTTGTTTTATTTATGTACTGTTGATTGTGAATTAGTAGTGCTGAAGTTTAATAAACTATTATATTTAACGAGAGATTTTCTGTGATATACTGTGCATATTGTATTATATAATAACTGCTGGTTGCGAGGATCAGTGCTCGGATTCACACCTTCACTGTTCAACTTATGATCTCAATACCATAAATATTGATATATTAAGTGAACACCCATTTTCACATTTAATTGGGTGCACATTTTGGTGTCATCTGTACAGGACCCATTTGATGCTGCAGGCTACTACCACTTGGCTCTGGCAGCAGCCATGGATCTGGGCAACAAGCGGTCTCAGCTGGAGCTCTGCACACGCCTCGCCACTATCTACCACAATTTCCTCATAGACAGGGAGTTGTCTCTCTTTTTTTACCAGACTGCAAGAGGACTCGCAGCAGAGCTGAATGTGAGGAGGATTGATATTTCACCTGATAAGCATTATAGCAGCATCTCACAGTACAAGACCACTGGAAAAGACCACAAGATAAACTAGATTTTTGCTGGATGCCTGAGGAAGTAAGATCTCAGCCGATGGCTCTGATTTTGGTTTTAAAGAATCTGATTTGATGAGATGCCCTGCATCAAGTTTACAGCACTGATCACAAAGGAATTTACATTTTAAGACCCTCCATGGAGATGACGAAGATAAGGTTGGCCAAATTGTCCATTTGATTTTGTTGACTGCATTGTACTGTATGCCCAAGATTCAACATTAGTGTCTGGTGAGGTCATCATTCATCCATAATAAAGAAAAATGGTCAATGTGATAACCAGAAAATAATTAAAGCACCTGTTATCCACTTCAAACTGTTAAGATCAAGATGGAAATGATGGTGTAAAAACTAATGTGATGTTAAGAGATCACTGATTTTGGAAGCTTGTATTTGTTGCTCCTGGGACTGGGATCACTTTATTATATATATATATATTTTAAATACAATGAATCTATTGCATTATACTCAGTGGACTACAGTTGGTAAATATTGAATCAAGTAATTAGTGTGGTGAGAGATTCTAGCCCATCCAGCCCAGGTGAAGACTCGTCTCCCACAAATTAAAAAAAACGAGGAAAAAGGCAGTAAATAGAAAATGTAGTTCAGCCTCAAAATACCAACTGTAGTTTGAGTCGTAATGTGCCAAATATTCAGTAGAGACACTGCAAAAGAAAGAATAGATAGGATAGATAAATATGTGCTGTCTGCATCCCTGTATTATACTCCGAAACTGCCTTTTCCTGCTGAACAAGGAGCCCTGTGTCTCCTCCAGTGACAGACTATTTCAAATAAACACACCCACGACTGGCTGAGAAACATATGTCTCGGTCAACACCCCTCTTGTCTGTCCAAACAAACCCTGGACCGTCGTTAATCTGTAGATATGAACAGTCTGCAGCTCGCCTCCCCTCTGTGACCGTCAGCCTTCTAGAGGATTGTGAGAACTAAAAACACCCTCATGTCTGCAGAATGTGTGTGCGCGCGTGCGCGTGTGCGTGTGTGCGTGTGCGTGTGCGTGTGCGTGTGCGTGTGTGTGTGTGTGTGTGTGTGTGTGTGTGTGTGTGTGTGTTGTTAAAATATATTCCTTTTCTTCTAATAGATACCTTTATGGCCCTGAGAGAAACAGCATTTTTGCAAAGTGAGATCATTTAGGACCAAGGAAAATTCCACTTTTGTAAAAACATGAGTCTTGTTGTTTCCTTTATTAGTACAACAGCTGTCGGTAATGTCATACTCACCACTTGACATGTTGGGAAACAGGGCTAGACTGGCAGTCTGGCACAGTAGACCGGCGCAGGAAAACTAGAAAACTCGCAGGTCAGAAACTTAGGGAAAGTATTAGCACAAAAATATCCAGGAGGTCAGAACATAAAATGATTCTGTTATTAATTTAGACCTCCATTGAAATATCTCTTTCAGTTAGCGGGCAAGCTTAAAAGTCTGCATGCACGTTCGACAACCTACCAAATAGAATAACTTTTTATTCGAGTAAACAATCATTTAAAAAACGTTTGTGTCTTTTCTTACAAACATATCTACCCCAAGACTTAAACAAAAGGAGAGAAAGGGTTTCTTGCGGGGAAAACACTCACTGCTACCCACAATGTCCACGAGGGAGCAGTAATGCAGTAGCAGAATAGGGAGGAATACGAAGTGAGTCTAGTTTGGTGAGTGGAACCCAACACAGCTAACAAGAGCAATAAACATGTTGAATGAGGGTGAGCGTGCTATAAAGCTCTTAGGCATCAAGAGTAAGAACCTCTTCTTGCCACGTATTGAGGCAAATAATGTGTATTTGAACATTACCTAGTGAAGGCCTACTCTAGTTGACCTCCACATTAAAATTATGAATCTTTAAATGGCCAAAATATGGGCCCTTTATAGAAAGAACTGGTCATGATGAGGGGAGATGGAGTCATTGAGCATTCTGTCAGAGAGGAGCAGCCCCGCAATTCTTGTCCCAAAGACGGACACAGCACTGCGATGCTGTGTGGACTTGTGGTCCATGCCACTTGTTGATGGCGGAAAGACTAAGCCACAAAGTCGAGCTCAGCCCTGATGTACATCAGCAGACAGCAGCAGATTTCCATGACAGCCCACATCATCTGATGGCTCAGCCTTTTTAGCTTTTCCACACGTTCAATTGGCAGAGCTTCCCACTTCCTGCTTTCATTGCAAGCCACTTCGTAACCTGCCCTCCCCCCAGCACCTCTTTTATATGCTGTATCTGACCTGTGCTGCTCTGTTGGGTGCGGGAGTATTTGGCTGCTGCCTCCCCCGGCCTCACTTTCCATGAAGGCTCATGAGAATTATTGAAATGAATTCATTTTGACTACAGTGGTCTTCTTTCTTATGATTATTTGAAGAGAGGTACATTGTATTCTGGGATAACGATCTTTATCATAATACTCAAGTTTTGTCAAAGAATGAAAAAACGGTTAATGTTGATGTAACAAAACAACAAAATAAGAACTAAAGAAATCCCAACATAAACATTTACATTGAACCACCAAAATCAGAATCGTTTTAGGAGAAGCGGTATCTCTGGAATGGAGTGAGGCTCCGTGGTCTGGTTGTCTCCAATTGTCCTTACAAGGAGACAGGAACGAAGGCATGTACCTCCAGTCTGCAAGCAAAGAATGAATCACTTTATGTTCTGGAAAGGAAAGAAAGCAAGAAAAAAGCAGCATATAGAGCCGAGAGTCGCTTGAGTAGCGTTGTGATTTAGTGGCGTTACCGCCTCCTTTCCTGTTGAAGGGTGCGTTTTCACCTCAGTGAGGAGACCAAGGACACTGACATGGAAGTTTATGGCTTCGGCACTTTGTTCTCCAGCAGGCGGCGAGGCACTTACCTAAAATGCTGAACATGTGCTTCGATGTTCCTAAAAAGCAAGAGTATATAACCCAGATGTACAAAAATAAAAAGGGTTCAGCATGTCAGAAAGATTGTAGCTTACTTGATAAATGGCAGGGAAGTGTGGTTAGGCCAAACAGTATCGGACCATGTTTTGAAAGTGGCCTTATGCAGGGGTTCGCAAACTTTTCACCCCCAACCCTGAAATAACCGTATGGTGCCAGAGACATGTGCCTTCGATTGTCACCAGAGGTGGTTAAAGCATAAAGGACATTGATTTGAGTTACGCACAAAAAAAATTGTACGTTCACCCCTTAATATATTTTGCTATGTTTTTTTTTTTTCCATTCATCATTCATTCCGTCTTCTTCTCTGATGTCAGTGAGGTGGAAGGAGTTGCAGAGGTCCAGTTTAGAAAAACATACAAACATTGGCGTTGAGTTAGAGAGGGGGGGTGGGTATGTTCATTCAGAATGCAGGCCATCTTTCTTTTGAACAAAACAGAAAGCAGCTCCATCTGATGAGAGAGATGATCAAATCAAACCGGCGGAGAGGGAATCCTGAATGTATTGATGTAGCCTCTCTTTCAGGCCGTTGTTAGCCGAATGGTGTGGTTGGAGGGCTGGCATTGGCGTCTCAAAGCACAGGAGAGAGCAGGTCAGAGAGAGGCACAAGAAGTACGACTAGGAACCAACTCAACGCTCCAAAGGCCCTGATGTCGAGAGAGTTGAGCTCAGCTGCATGAGGTGATTGCAGTGATGTGTGGAGAACCCCGGGCGAGCTGTGCCCGTGACCCACATGGGGAGCGACAGGGAAAACACAGAGAACCACAGGGGAGAGGAAAGGGTATATTTCCCTTTTCTAATAAAAGGTCTGGCACCTGCATTCTGCAGTGACTGCAGACGATCAGTAATCACACATGATTTTGCTCAACATGAAGCAATAAAGCCATACAGCATATGCACAGAACGGGGAGAAGCTCGGCTACATGCCAATATCAACCATTTACACCTAAATGACACAATTAAAACACCAAGCAAACAAATCCACAATCCCTCACTGGTTTCCCACTAACAATCACTGCCTCTTATGTTCTCTCAACTGTAACCATTTTCACTGTTGTGACATTCAGCAAGGAACAATCTTTGTGGTATGAACCCTTTTTTAGTGTAACGCAGATGTTGCATGGTTTAAAATGATCAGAGATGTTCAATATATATTTAATTGAGAAAGGACTTTAATATCACAAATGAGAACTGTTGATATTGGTGCCTGAACGATACCTTACTTTGATGAATATAAACATGATTTGACCCCGTACACTTCATTTATTAAACTGCTTAACGATTTCCCTGAATGTCGAAAATATTGTCTCAATTTGATTGAGGGAAAATTGGATCAAAGAATCAGCAACCAAATCTAAGAACTGGATCAAGTATTCAATACCATCTTTGACACTTGAATGCCTTTCGCTCGCTCCTCAGGATGTGTCGAATTTTCTATACCTGTCTCTGCTGCATGAGTGATTTAGAATAGCAACGCCATGTGTCCTGGGAGTGTGGGGAAGACTTTGAAACAACGTTTAGACCCTCATGTTGGCAAATAAAATGATGGAAAAAAACTATTGAAATTCAATGAAACGTGGAAAACCGCACACATTGAATGGGGTGACCGCAGTCATTGAGTGGTGGAGGTATGGGGTACAAAGTGTAATTGTAAAAGTGCAATTCTGAAGTCATAGAGGGCAACAATATTGCCAAAATGTCAGTCCTTTTGCCCCGCCTCCAGGAGCAGGAGGGCCCTGCTCCCCACATCTCCTCCCTCCTCCTCTCTGTCCAGCCGTTTACATTTTGCCGGCGGTGCAGGGGACACACGGACCCCCCCCCCAGCTGCTGCTCTCGCCCTGCAGCCGGATAGCGCATCTGGACGCTTCATTACGCGCGGTAAAACGAGTTCACTGTCTTTTTGTTACCCCCCGCCCTCCGCCTGCCACCGCCCGAGATTAGGATCTTTTTTTTTTTCTTTCTTGTATTCTGCAACAATTAAGGAGGCGACTGTGAATATGGATTTCCACCACTACATTTGAAGCATGAGCAGCGCGGGAACAGTGGACACCAACGCGTAAAATCTCTCCGCTCCTCTTTGGTTTATCTTTTGGTTCATCCTCATCTTTTAAAAAACAAAACAAAAACAACAACCCAAAAAATGCTGATCTTCCTGTACACAGCTGCGTTCGTGTGTCTCGAGCAGGCGACGCGCGCGCAGCCGGCGGCGGCTGCGTGTCCGACGCGATGCGATGTGAGCAGCTGTCCGAACCCCAGCTGCCCCGGCGGCTACGCGCCGGACCGCTGCGGCTGCTGCCTGGTGTGCGCCCGCGGCGAAGGAGAGCCGTGCGGCCGCGGCGGCGACCCGCCGTGCCCGGACGGGATGGAGTGCGCGCGCCCGGGGCGGGCGGAGCGACCCGACGGGGGCGCGTGCCAATGCCGGTCGAGCCGCGCGGTGTGCGGCAGCGACGGGAAAACCTACGCCGACGCGTGTCACCTGCAGGCGACCAGCAGGAGAGCCCTGCAGCAGGGACTCTCTGCCGTCACCGTCATCCAGCAGGGGCCGTGTGAGGCCAGCACAGGTACGATTTTGGTACACCACAATTCCTTACAAAGCTCTTTCCTGACAATAAAAAAAACCCCACCATCACGTGATCATATCAGAAGGTCCAGAGCAGTTACCAAATGGACCTTGTGGTGAGACCCTTCTCGTTTTTAAGGTCAAGAATTGACCTCTGTCTGTCAAACCATTATGTTGGCTGGCCAGTAGACTGCAGTTGGGACCTGCTCCTCTGAATTAACGGCTCTATTGTTTGTTTGTTTTCTCCTTCTAACGTCTCCACTTTAATAAGAGGCGAATTGATGAGGCTTGGACTCAGGAGTAATATTTCACAGCACAGTGGGATATAACCACACCTCCATTAAAAAGGCTGTCACACGACGAAGCTCAGAAAGTCCCTCCACCCGAGTTCAGCTGCTCCAGTCCGTGATACTTACCGTCTTAACATTGTTTTCTGTCAGAGTGAAGAGCGCTTTATCAAATCACGCTCCTTTAAACGGCGTGAGGAGAATCTGTCTCAGAACTCGTGTGGGTTAGACGGACGGTCGGATTTCCTTGTCCTCTTTGAGGGAGGGGGGCATGCAATTTAGAAATATTTAATGCACTCAAAAAATGTAACACAGTTAACGCAGCTGTGCTTTGTTTCCTTCCTGTGGAAACAAAAAAAAATGGTGCCGACCGCACCTCAAGATACTGCGTTTGCAGTTTGTAAACATCACTCCCCTGCACATTAAGAGACGTGCTAGCCAATGGCGCAACGACTCAGGGGTTTTGGTCTAGTGGGTAGCGCGTTGGCCTCACACACCCGAGGCTGCGGGTCAGCGCAATATCATTATCAACTGCAACAAACAGAGAAACAAGCTTTCTCAAAAATCGCTTACTGCCCCTTTAAGGCCAGGTTTATGTCATAAAACTGTCGTGCCTCCATGAGATCCCTCCTTTCCCTTTATGACACTAAAGTGAAATGTCATGAAGTCATCCATGCCTAATTAATTGAGATAACATTCTTTCATTGTTGCCCACGTCACATATTTGATTTGATTATTCTTAAATAAAATTGTTGAATGATTATAATAATATATGATTCTTCTTGCCAGTACAGGGCCTTCAAATGCTACAAGCCCTCGTTACAAGTTCAACTTCATAGCTGACGTAGTGGAGAAAATCGCTCCTGCTGTGGTCCACATCGAGCTCTTCCTCAGGTATTCACTGTTTATGTGTGTGTGTGTGTGTGTGTGTGTGTGTGTGTGTGTGTTTGTTGGGGTTTTGAACATGTGACATTTTCTACGTTTATAATCCATTAAAAATGTTGTGATTGGATTGATAGAGCAACGAGCACTTGTAGTGTTCACAGAGCTGAGCACTCCTGCTAGGTGTTTTTGGCAGTGCAATGAAACTCTTTACCAAACCAATATTTTATTCTTGTGGAGTCATCTTACATTACATGCAGATATATATCTCTTAATTTCCCATAATTTTTACATTCATCAACTCTTGAGAACCCTTTTCAAAAAGCTGAGTTTTTGAAGGGAAATGCCACATTTGCGAATGGAATGCCAAAATGAAAAGAAAAAGATCCACTGTCTAGTTGCCAAGGTTTTGCTGTTTGTTGATTATGTATTGTAAATAGTGCAGTTAGGAACAGGATGGTGTAATTAGTTTGTCAGGGTCATTTAGTCATGATTACTTGAAATTGTCATTGAAATAGGAAATTATTCTCTTGAAGAAAATAGTAAATATAATCTCATTTAATATTATCTCAAGCCTTAATATTAAGATAGCAGGACTAATAAATTGATCAGAAACCAGTTTACTGTAATCCAATGAATTTACCGATGCTCTCCTTACATACCAGGCATCCTCTTTTTGGTCGCAACATCCCTCTGTCTAGTGGATCAGGGTTTGTGATGTCAGAAAATGGACTGATTGTTACCAACGCCCATGTAGTCTCGAGCACTACACCAGTGTCCGGTCAACAGCACCTCAAGGTACAAAAAAACATATGGTATAAATGATGTTATTATGAAATAGCATGATTACAGCATACACATGTAAGCATTACCTGATCACCTTTTATCCTTTTCACTTTAAAGGCCCCAATTTTCTAAATGACATGGCTATTAAATATAATTGTGTCTTGGTCCTCAGAGGAATAGTTTTGTGAAATACAATTTTGCTTCCTTTCCAAGTTCCCTAGTTGAACTGTGCTGGTCAGGGCATCACTGCTCCAAAACTGCTATGCCAACATTGCAAAAATCTTTCATGATAATACTCTTGAACTTAAGAGTTCTAATTACTAAGAATTTTAGGGTCCGGGGTATTTAACCAGTGTATTCCATATGTAGACGGGAAATTTGTCACTCTCCATTAACAATTATGTTTGCTAAATTTATGCAAAATTTTAAATGTAAATGGTAAATGGACAGAATTGATCAAACATAATGGTAAGCTATGACTTATCTTGATCTGTAATGTTCTTGAAAGGTAATTCTTCCTTTCTTTCCTTAAGGTCCAGATGCATAATGGTAATGTATATGAAGCCAGCATCAAAGACATTGACAAAAAATCTGACATTGCTACCATCAAAATCAACTCACAGGTAAGTCCACACCATTCACCAAGCAGGAAATATATTTTCGTATTGTCATTAGAAAGACTTGTGCAACCAATGTAAAAAGTTAGTCTGGAACCCTCAACAGAGATGAGGGAGAAAAGGAGAAACAGCTCTAACTTAAAGAAATTCCAAACAGAACTCTGAATCACACCGCAAGTCTGCTGAGCATGTGTTTCCACTCAACTAGAGTCTTCCCTGCCCTTTCCCTTCATGCCCCATTTTATTTTCTTCAGCACATCCCCTCCGCCTTATTTAACTTTTTCCGCGTCTCTTTACAGTTTACTTACTTGCAAAATGATGGACATAGGTGTTTAGTGAACAGTGTTTCCCCTACCATTGAATTGGGGGGGCGCCCCCTAATATATACATATATACCCATATATACATTTATATATATATATATTTTGGTATTTTACATATAATGCCAAGCAGAAGTAATTTAAGGTCACATTCCTTATACACATTATTCTTCATTCCTTAACAAAATTTTGTGGATGAAACTTAACGTGATGTGTGAAACCTAACCCTAACGTGCCCTAACCCTCATATTATAACCTCACCTCAATATTCTCTTTTTACTGTTTTATTAGCCTGCACGCTGGCATAGCCTGGACAGGGTATTGTTTTTGTGTGTGTGTGTGTGTGTGTGTGTGTGTGTATGTGTGTGTGTGTGTGTGTGTCCGTTCGTGCGTGTGCAAAATAACTTGGGTGGGTAACTCCAGATTAACTTTTGCAGCTGATCTGTCAAAGGTCATGGTCAACATAATATGGTCCAAAATTCTTTTTCCATGATATCTCTGCAAATAACAGGGCTAAAGAGACAATCTATAGCTTATAATGATCAACAAATTGTCATGTATAATTAAAAAATATATTTTTTTAGGGATCTCTGCATCCTATTAGCCTAGCGTAGCCAGACTTATACTCCAATGCGTATTAGTCTGGGACCTCTTTGTTTATTTTCAAAGAAGTGTTACCAACGGACGCAGAGCAAAATCCCTCCGGGCGCATTCGGAAAGAAATGAATCATGTGACGTCTGTTGAGTGACGCGTAAATGTCAACAGACTAGAGCAGTTTTTTATCGGGTACTTTTAGTCAAATGCTCGTTCATCAGAGGCAGCCTTGGTTGTTTACAAAAGTCGCTTCCCTCCGCGTCACGGTATAAACCCCGCCCACTATCAGATAATCGGTTGTGATTGGACCGGCAAGTTTTCTGCTGGAGGGAAATCCCTTCCCAATGGAGGATTCCAGATTGAGTCTGGCAGAGCAAATGAAATGACCTCCCAGAATGCATCTGGGTCCCAGGCTAGCATCCTATAGGACTATGGGCACAACCACATGTTATCTGGATTGAAGAATCATTTTAGTTTCCATAGGCGAGAAAATTTATATTTTGTAGTTTTTCGTTTCTCTGTTTGTTTCTGCCTTTATCTTTGTAAATTAAGATGTCTTACATTATTCCAGCTCCCCGGAAAAGCACCTCAGTAGTACCTTTACATTAAAGTGGTGACGCTTCAGATCTCACTAACTTCCGTCCAATATTTAAACTTCCTTACTTGGCAAAAATCCTAGAATCATTGGTAAATGTTCAACTACAAGCATTTATTGACTCACTTAAAGTGGTTGTAAGCAAATGTGGAGAAAGCTTGTTTCTGTCTTTGTTAATTGTTGTGAATTTACTGCCCTTGCCAGGCCGCGAACCCGGGTCCTCCGGTATAGGAGTAACCAAACTCCCATACGGGAAGCCTAGGGGACTTTTATATGGTTTGAATGTGTCACACCTCTCTTATTGATTTTTGGTTTAAATAGTTGAAGTGGTTGGGCAGGCAGTTTCTATGGGGTGTTGTAGGGGTGAATGTCTGGACTGTCACGGTTTTGACAGTCTAGCTAACTGAGTCAGGTTTCTAGAAAGGAAAGCCACACCATCTAAAGGTCTCCAAAAGGTGCCCCAGTTATCTTGGATACGCAAAGTGGTTGGTGGTGAACTGTGGTGGGATTCAGTTTAGGACTACATTTCTTATTGCGGACAGTCACCCAGACGCCCTTTCCTCCCGGCTGCTCGGGAACTGCTGGGGGGGGGGGGGCTGAAGAAGCTACACCAGTAGCTGATTTACTCTCCATGGTGCAGAGCTCTGCTTCCAAAAGACTGAGCCAGTCCACCATCGTGGCAAATAAACTGCTCTTTCTACATGCACCATTATCGCTTAAGGAGGCAGAGAAGTAACTAAACATTTAGCACACAGAGCGGGAGGGGGAGAGAGAGAAGCCATAGTTCGCCGCTAAGCTAAATAGCTGAGCTACGATAAGCAGCAATAGGACCGAGTAGCCCGTTGTGAGTTACCGTGCGAGTCGCTAAAAGAGGGAGATGGGTGGGCAGAGGGTGTAGGTTGAGCTCTGGAACGATTCATTGGCTAGGACTTTGTGTTACAATCTCTGAAGAATCAGCACTCCGACTAACTTATTGTAGTTTTTTTGGGCCACCAGATGTAACTACCATTGCAACACATCATCAGTTGGGCACCTCAATGTCATCAGGTGTTTTGGTCTTTTATCACAAGAAACCCTCAGTTGAGTAGACCTGGGTGTGTGTCTCATGGTTGGTTTCTCTGTGGTCACCTAGGTGCCCAGACGGGATCTTTCCTCTTCAGCCACAACGAGTGGCTGCTCTCTTTTGCTGTGATGGTCAGAGCTTTAACTGCTTTCCTCTGGGCCTGCCCTTTAATTCCAACCCCCCTCAGGACCCTTGTGGTAGAACTGGCAACAAAGCCTCTGCAACCCACCTCCACTGAGTGCACTTCAGCCTTCCAGCGTCTTTCCGCAGCTTCAGCTACCAGGTCAGCGTTGCACAGCTTCTTGCTTTAAATTTAATTTTATTTGGATAGCGCCAAATCACAATATACATTGTCTCAAGGCACTTGAGGGGTCCGGGTCTGGAAACCCAACAGTTCCCACAATGAGCAGAATTTAGCGACTGTGGAGGAGAAAAAACTCCACAAGGCACATAATTGTGCTTCCCCTAAACGTGCATTACGAAGACCAGGCGTTGTTAAGAAGAATCTTAAGTTTGGTTGATGCAACCAACGTTGAATCCATTCTAAAGACTTGTGTTGTGTGGGCAGCTGTGGCTCAGGAGGTTGATTGTTGTCCACCAACCCGAAGGTCAGCAGATCGATCCCAGTTTCCCCTAGTCCGCATGGCGATGTGTCCTCCGGCAAGACACTTACCCCCAAATTGGCTCTGGCAGCTCCTCCGGCACTTTATAGATGAAAACGCTGTATGAATGTGTACGCATGGGTAAATGTGACTTTGTGCTTTGAGTGGTCAATAACACTAGAAAAGCGCTTTTTAAATACAGTCCATAAGACAGACTCAGCAGTTAAGACCAGTTTTTGCAACCAGTTTTTTTGGCAGTTCCAAAGTTTGCAACTGTGCTGGAAACACTAGAAGCTTCAGAAAGGGTATTATAGCGTTGCCCTGATCTATGCTTGATCAAATTGTTCTAAGATCTAAAGAGTTCCTTGGATTTAATTTTTTGAGATATTTAATTTAAATAGTATAAATTAAGCTTTTTATATGCATTTGGTTCTTTTATCCTAAATTTTTTTTATGTCACAGAAAATGAAATTATACACTACTACATCAAATATATTACCCTGGCTCACTTAATTTCTTTATTTCCTACCCTCAGACAAAGCTGCCTGTATTGTTTTTGGGCCACAGTGCAGACTTGAGGCCAGGAGAGTTTGTAGTTGCGATTGGAAGCCCCTTTGCCCTCCAGAACACTGTCACCACTGGCATCGTCAGCACTGCACAGAGAGATGGCAAGGAGTTGGGCCTGCGGGACTCTGACATGGACTACATCCAGACAGATGCTATTATCAATGTGAGACTTTAAGGCAGAAAGCATGCTCTACTTTTTAGTAATTGGTGGTGCTTTGTGTTGATTTCACCCAGTTTTTGTCTTTATACCATATATCTATATATTTCTTCTGTATTTTTCTTCACAGTATGGGAATTCAGGAGGACCTCTTGTCAATTTGGTAAGTGTTTTTGTAACGATATACATTGCATGACAGCTTCTTTTATACTCCCTGTAATGTACATTGAGGAACAAAAATCATTACAATCATCTCAAAATGTAATCAGTCATTATTGACATTTTCTTTCCGTCTCTGTGTATTTGAGGACGGGGAAGTGATCGGAATCAACACCCTGAAGGTTGCAGCAGGAATTTCATTTGCCATTCCCTCCGACAGGATCACTCGCTTTCTTAATGATTCCCTTGACAAGCATAACAAGGGTGGGTCTGACAGGGGTGGTCAGAGGGTTAACCATTTGTGAGCATCCTTCTTGATATAAAGCAACTCACTGGAGTGTCTTTCAGATGTCAGTGTAATGAAGAAGCGTTTCATCGGAATAAGGATGCTAACGATCTCACCAGCGTAAGTTGGAACTGATTATCCATTTTTATTTCAATGGAAAATATACACAAAAAAAACACAGCACATTTGACCGGTTTCGTAATCCACTAAGAATTTTTTTTTGCATGAATGTGATTGGCCACCACATCATTGCCTCTGCCAAGAAGAATATGTATTTTAGCCCTGTCCATTTGTTTGTTTGTTTGTGTGTTGGTTGGTTTGCTATGGGTCCTTGGTGATCCGAGGTAGCTGTGGAGAACACAATCTCCATATTTAAGTAGAGGTGCAAGTAATTGTCACAGCAAAAGCTCTGCTAGAAGTCAAAGTATCAATTCAAATGAATTAATGAAATTTGAGTAAAAAAATTTATGTAATCTTGAGAAGTATCACTTCTTGGTGGACAGTGTGCTCTATTAATTGTATTTATTGCACCATAACTCCAAAAACTGTTTTGCTATAATTATTTTTACAAACAATAGAAATATGAACAAACCTTTCAAGTACTACTTAAACTCATTTAGCTTTTACAAACTGATATTCCTTGTATCAAGAGCTCTTTCAGAATTAAAAGAAAAATAAATGTTTGTTTGTGTTTGAAGCGAAACAAGTTACTCATTGTGCCTTTAACATGATTATACATTCAGGAAAAAGATGTACAAAAAGTTGTACAATTTAAAGTATACCACACCAATAGTTGTTCATTCAATTAATACATGGAGCTGTTCAAACTTGTTTCATTCGATACTAACTATTCAGTTAACACAGATTTCAAGTATCCAAATATTGATGAGGAATATTGCATGAGGTTTACACAGTAATCAGAACTGTGCATTGCACTTCTTAATACTTCACCACACTATCTGCTGTTCCACTAACCAAGCTGATAATTAGCTTTAGCGGTTAGCATTTAGTGCTAGTGGCTTGTGTTAGCATTGGGCGATCTGTTAAATTCAATTCAATTCAAATTTATTTGTAAGGCGACAAATCACAAGATACATTATCTCACGGCACTTTACATAGAAAGGTCGAGACCTCACAATATTACAACCACAACTATGAGCTATGTTAGATATGATGGAGCTTGATTTGTAAGGGCTTTGTTGTAGGCTAATACATAAGCAGGCATACATTTCAGGACAGTAGAGCAAATGTTGTATTGTTGTATAATTATAGCCTTTTTGCGCATCTTTGTCAAGGAAACCCTTAGCCTAATAGTTTTAACAAGATATGTATTTCCTGAAGAACATACAGTGCTTGTAAGGGAGCAAAAATATAGCTTAAACATTTTTTTCAAGAAAGATGGACAGCAATAAAGTAATTGTTGAAAATGAAGCTACTCCATGCTTAGCACTTCCACGACACTCTCCTTCTGCTCCTGCTCAGTCTGTCCCTCGACTTCCCTGGCATTACTATTTATACACCTCTTAGTCTCTAAATAAAAATAGTTAAATATTTGGGTCTTTTGTTAAATTATGGACTTTCTTTGAAGGGCAATGTGTGTGTGTTTGTGTGTGTGTGTTCCAGGTTAATTGAAGAGCTAAAAGAGCAGAACCCAGGTTTCCCTGATGTTACCAGTGGGATTTATGTCCATGAGGTCGTTCCACACTCACCTGCACAAAAGTAGGCTTCATTTAATTATTTATTGATCAAACAGATACAGTTTTTTGGAGTACAATGAATATTGGCTTATAACAAAATCTCTGTCGTTTTCTTCATATTCCTTTGTCTCCAGAGGGGGTATCAAAGATGGCGACATTATTGTGAAACTGAATGGTAGACCGCTGATGACAACAGCTGACCTGCAGGGGGCGCTGCAAGAGGAGACAGCCTTTCTACTGGAAGTCAGGAGGGACAATGATGACCTGCTATTTAACATTGAACCCGATGTTATCATGCAGTAGACACTGCCACCACAGCACTTCAGAGGTAGACCAACTGCTAAGGACCTACTTTGTGACATGGTGGATACTAGCAGCATACCCATTTTCGTATAACTTGCTGTTAACTTGTCTGTACTAATATAAAAGGTCAGTATCAGTAAGGATGACATGGTACAATGTAGATTTGGCATTAAGGATTTACAACTGTACCTCTCTCCTGCACCACTGTCAGGGCAACTTTGAAATACCCTTTAGGAGTCACTTAAACCCACAGCCATAAAATGCATGTTAACTATGAGCTTCTTTCACAATGATAACACATTTTTCAACCTGTAGGTGGATTTACATGCAGCTCGAAAACAATGATACAACAATGGTTGTTGGAGAGCAGCTTATGGTGCACAATACAAAAATGATAAGATAAAAGCAAAGTTGATGGGGTGTTTTTATTTCAGTTTTTCTATTTCAAAGGTTGTTGTTTTTCAGACGATGATATATTCATAACAAGTGTTCAATCCACAGCACGCCCGTGTTCTGCCAATATCCATACTTGAGGAAAGAGCTTGTCCAATGTTCCATGACCAAGATAGAATCTACATTGCTCCTCAAAACTATTTTGTAACTGGGGGTCTGCGACCCATTACCCATTTGGTAATTCACCTGACCTTCACCTGAGAGAGATGCAACAAAGGTCCCCAGTTGAATTCAAACAAAGGTATTGCAGTTCATGATCTGTGCCTTAGCCCCTCACTCACGACCGTTGAGACAAGCCTAAAACTGACCCACAAAGGTGATGGCCCCACATCATTCCCTCAGGTTGAGCTAACTGGGCCTCTTAGGTGTGGACCTGACCACCAGTCCTCCCCTCCTAAGACTGCCTCAAGCAGGGAACCCTGGTCAGATCAAGGTATAGCTTGTTTTCCCTCGGTACAGAGACTTGGTGAGGAGGGAGCCGAGCCTGAAGCAAAGTTCTTGATGTCTACATTCAATCCCTCATCTTTAGCCAAAATCGTTGGATGATGACTTCCAGAAAAAGTCACTAATAGTAATATTTATCCAAATTGAGTGTCCTTTGCAGGATGTGCGGTCTCATCCTTAGGGACATGGTGTCCCTAAGCAGCTCGGAATAGAAGCAGCTGCTTCATCATGTTGAGAGCAGTCAGTTGTGGTTGTTCTGATTATTATGTCTCCAGGGTTCCTCCTTGTAGAGGGGCTCTGTATATGCTCATCTGGGTGGAGACCAAGAGCACACTGGAGGGCTTATTTATGCTATCTGGCCTGACACCATCTTGGGTTATCCCGGGAAGACTAAGAGGGTGATGAGAGTCATGGGATTTGGCTTATGATTGATGCAATTTTTTTTAACGTGCATAAAACTGAAAAGCAAATTCATCAATTCAGTCATTGTTCCTTCATTTATCAAATGAAACCCTAGCTTTGAATTACCTCTGCAAGACAGTTCCAATTAGGTTACTAATAAAATAATGTGTGAGTAAACAAATATAAAAATAGCAATACTATATACAATGTAAACATGATACTGTAGAGTGTGAACAAGATTGTGCATATGATATATGATATATACACTGAACAAAATTATAGATGCAACACTTTTTTTTTTGCCCCCATTTTTCATGAGCTGGACTCAAAGATCTAAGACTTTTTCTATGTACACAACAGACTTATTTCTCTCAAATATTGTTCACAAATCTGTTGAAATCTGTGTCAGTGAGCACGAGACAATCCATCCACCTCACAGGTGTGGCATATCAAGATGCTGATTGGACAGCATGATTATTGCACAGGTGTGTCTGAGGCTGGCCACAATAAAAGGAATGTCCACCAGAGCTGTTGCCCGTGAATTGAATGTTCATTTCTCTCCCATAAGCCGTCTCCAACGGCGTTTCAGAGAATTTGCCTGCAGACAGCTGCTGCAACAATCGGTTGGCATAACCAAAGAATTTCTGCAGAAACCGTCAGAGGGAAGCTCATCTGCATGCTCGTCGTCCTCATCGGGGTTTCGGCCTGACTGCAGTTCGCCGTCGTAACCGACTTGAGTGGGCAAATGCTCACATTCGCTGGGGTTATGGTATGGGCAGGCGTATGTTATGGACAACGAACACAGGTGCATTTTATTGATGGCATTTTGAATGCACAGAGATACCGTGACGAGATCCCGAGGCCCATTGTTGTGCCATTCATCCACGACCATCACCTCATGTTGCAGCATGATAATGCACGGCCCCATGTTGCAAGGATCTGTACACAATTTCCTGGAAGCTGAAAACATCCCAGTTCTTGCATGGCCAGCATACTCACCGGACATGTCACCCATTGAGCATGTTTGGGATGCTCTGGATCGGCGTATACGACAGCGTGTTCCAGGTCCTGCCAATATCCAGCAACTTGGCACAGCCATTGAAGAGGACCAACATTCCACAGGCCACAATCAACAACCTGATCAACTCTATGCGAAGGAGATGTGTTCCACTGCGTGAGGCAAAAGGTGTTCACACCAGATACTGTTTTCTAATACAGTAAAACTGCCCATTTCAGAGTGGCCTTTTATTGTGGCCAGCCTGAGACACACCTGTGAGGTGGATGGATTATCTCGTGCTCACTAACACAGATTTACACAGATTTGTGAACAATGTTTGAGAGAAATAAGCCTTTTGTGTACATAGAAAAAGTCTTAGATCTTTGAGTTCAGCTCATGAAAAAATGGGGGCAAAAACAAAAGTGTTGCGTTTATAATTTTGTTCAGTGTATATATAAGATGATGAAAATGCTCAGACAGAAAATAAGTGTTGCACAGGTAAATTAAGTTGCACCTGAGATATACACTTTGCTGAACTATGCTAACTGAACAGAAAATAAGAAATGATGAAGGCTTGGAAAATATTTTGCCACCGAGATCATATTCAGTTGTCACTGTGATTAATCATACTCTTGAAATAGTGTTGTTTTTTTTTTGTTTAAGTGTGATGTAAGCAAAGATGTGGCTGAGGTACATTAAATACTTTGGTTCCTTGGCAGAAGACTTGCTGAACTTTTTTTTTTTATAGCAACATTTTATAAACATCAGCATTCCTAAGCGCAATAATCACGCAAAAGACAGATAAGTACATGACACAATGTTGAAATAGTAAGCCACTTTATTGTGCCAAGTAATTTTTAACTCGCATATGATTATGAATGGTTTTCCTTACTATCTGCATTTACCACTGTTTTCATCCTGGCAGCATGTTTTGTTGTTTCATGGTCGTTCTGAACTCCCAGTCAGACCACAAGACAGTAAAACTACACCCTCTGCTGTACAAAATCTATACCTGCAGATGGACTGCTGTCACAGGAAATGTCCTTTACAGTGGTTTTATTTTCCATTAATATAGTAAATATGTAGTTTCTACCACCTGGTAACAAGTAGTACACTGAGACAAAATTGCCCCCCACAGCATAATAGAGCCACCAGATCTCCTCCCTGTAGGGGTCAAGGATTCAGGCCTGTACAGTTGACGTTATGACACCACACATGCACTGGCATGCATTGGCTACTTGTTAATCGGAAATATGTCAAAGGATGAGACATCTGACCAGGTCACTTTTTCACCACTCAACTCTCAAATGTGCGTCCGTCTTTGTAATGAGTTTTAATGTATTGCAACAAGTGCTGTGAATCGATTACAAAATTAATCATGACCAAAGTCTATGAAAGGTGCCACCTCTGCGTTGCTCTTTGCATACGTGGATAAGAGGCCAAAGGCATGTGAGTTGTACAAAGAGAATTTACAGAGATATCTTCTTGGGAAATAGACCTTGACCTTTGACCTATCAGTTCCAAAATGTAATCGCTTGTAATATTTCCAAAATCCATCCATGTGTTGAGTTATTTTTTACAAACACACAGACAGACAGACAGACAGACAGACAGACACCCTGCTCCAGGGCGGTAACAACACGTTCAACCTTGAGGTGTTTGGTTTACAACAGAGCAGAAGCAGAATTGTTGGCTATTTTTTTTTTTACATACTTTAATACCAATCAGGCAGGCTTTGAATGTCACAGTGTATCTGCGTATTGTTTGCTGACCATGTTCATCCATTTATTGCCATGGTTTATCATCTTCTGATGTATTCTGCTCTCTGATCTAAGTTACAAAAAGTTTAATGTCCATCACATGTGGTAATTGATCAGAATTCATTATGAAATATGCTATCCAGACAAAGACACAGTATTACATTTGTTTGCACTGAACTCATAGTTGAGCTATATTTAGATGCGAGACATAAGGTGTGATAAGTAAACAGGATGTGTGAAACACAGGCATTAACATGGTGAAAGCTTCTACTGTTTCAAACGCTTTCCTCACAGCTTCGAAAATCAGCTAAAGGTTATTTGGTTGTTTAAAAACCACCACAATTTATTTTCTGTGCAGTATTAGTTTGTTGAATGCAGACTGACTTTTCTTTCGGATGTTGCAGTGATGTGAATTTACAGCAGCTTGACATGCTAATATATGACCAAAATTTGGTACCAAATGTTTTTTATTGTAACATGATCACAATGAAAAATAACAGTGTCTACACATTTAACAATATTTTTCAGTCAACTATCATCACAGTGCCAAGTTATACAAATAATATAGGTAGGTAAATTAAAGATTTACTAATAACATCATAACCCCAATTCCACCCAGAGCAAAAAGCAGTTCTCCTGTAAGAGTGGCATTTATGCAGTGGCATAAACCACTTGCCAATTCTGTATGACACCATAATATCATGAAAACATTCAGATATTTGATGAGTGATATGGATAAGGTTATTGCACAGTGACATATACATGATCCCAAAATAGTTTTCATATTAAGTCATCATAGCTCCTCCATCCGTAAATAAAATACACCCTGATTTTTTGCATTTATGAAGTAAGAAACAAGTCTGATTTTAATGTTGTTGTTGATAACTAGCTTTGAAGTTTTTTAATGGTGGTATCGATTGGTTCTTCAGCAGCCCTATCTATTGTCGGACCTCCTGCTCTGGCCGTTCACCTCCTAACTCTGGCTATTCAAAGGGAACATCCTCTGGACAGCACTTACGTCTACATTCCTCCTGAATGTATCTGTGGTGAAATAATATGCAATGGGATCTAGTACTGTATTGAGACATGCTACCATCAGGCTGTAGCGGTATGCACTCTGTATGGAGCATGGTATATTCTCTTTATACATAGAGAGGATAACCAGGATGACATGGTAAGGGAGGAAGCTAAGCAGGAAAATCATGAGGCTGGCAGTGATCATCCTGTAAATTTTTCTGCTGTCCACTAGCTTGGTCTGGGACACAGTGCTTTGGTGGACAGCACGGACCAGACCCCAGGAGCAGATCAGCATGATAACCAATGGGATCCCAAACCCCACAAACAGTGTGGGTAAAACCACCGCATGTTGTATGGCGTAGACTGGCAGGTCATCAAAACAGTTCTTATTGGAAACCTGTGTGCGCTTGGACAGGTAGATGGGCAGGCTGGCTCCAAAGGTGAGAATCCATATTCCGAGACAAATCAGGGGCGCTTTCTCTCTACCTTCCTGAACACGCGATGACATGGGGAAGCTGACAGCCATGCAACGGTCAAAGCAAATGCAAGTAAGGAGGAAGATGCTCCCATACATGTTGGCCTTCAGGACCAGACCGAGGCCGTCACACAGCCACTGAGGAAGACCAGCGAAACCCAGATGGTGGTAGATCCTCATGGGTAATGTGAGGATGAGCAGTGTGTCCGCTATGGCCAGGTTGGTCATGTAGACACTGGTTTGTGACCTGGATTTGGTGTGACTGAAAAAAAAGGCGAGCGCTGTGAGATTAAAGACGAGTCCCAGAGTGGAAATGATGGAGTAGATGCACACAGGAATGATGTTAATGTGGCCTGTACTGTCGTTGTGGCATGCAGTGGAGGTGTTGATGGACATAATGACCTGCGATACAGAAGAGAGAGAGTAGTGAGAAGAAGTCTAATAAATCACACAGTAAATATTAGTTGTGTTTGTTTTCGTCATAAACCTGAAGGGGAGCTGCAAAGCCACTTTAATGCATTGTCATATTGTTTTCATATTGCCATTGCATGCATTATTATAATAAAAATATTAGCAACTTTTATAGGCCCACTTTTGTCCTGAATTGCTCTAATATACTTTGACCAAAGGGCCTATTTGCCAATAAGTGGGTGTTTTCTCAGATTCTTTAGGAAAACCCATCAAAATGAGCACATTTCAAAGTAGCTTTCACATCATCATTACTGAAGTACCATGCTACTTCAGTAATGATGATGTGAAAGCTACTTAAGAGTTTTACTGGCACTGTCACCATTAATAGTGATATTTATATATACATATTTCCTATCTAAATACAATATTTATACATCTCAGTTCCTCCAAACTGCTGTGCTAAATAACACAATACATTTGTTTCCTGCATTCCTCCCGACCAGCGCATTACAGTTCATTAAGGTTTCACCTAGGCCATTCATCACAGTTGTCTGTCTGAACTATTTATATATTATTACTTTATTATTACTAAAATGATAGGCCTAAGTCTGTTGATTTATATTATCGATTTAAATCTAGCCAAATAGATTCAATCAGAATTCCAAATTGATAGTTAGTATATTGTAAATGAGACTGAATCAGCTGATATCCTTTCCCTTCCTTTGAAGGGTGGTGCCCCAGGGTTAACTTTGATATGAATTAGTTATCATTTAATATGAATATATTTAATGTTAATTTTTTATCAATTTGATAGCCATAACTGATTAAATATATTGCTCAGACAAATTGTACTATTACCAATGCCAATGCACAACAAAAAATGTACATACAACTACATTCAATGTTTTTTAAGAGGAACACGGTCTCCTCTGGCAGACCTGCCATTTCTGGCAGAAAGGAGAACTCGTATATTCTCATTTATTCTGGCGGCTAAAAATAAAAAAAGAGAATGATCTTGTTTCATTAGCCGTCAACACTTTACATTTGCATTTAATTGTATCTAACTTTTCTCTCAGACTATACATTAGTAGGTTTTACAGGAAATAAGCAGACAGTGTGACTTTACCTGTTTGATTTTCAAAATAGATGAAAATGTCTGAAGATCCAGAGGAAGAGAGAGATTGTGGCTGTCACCCCAGCATACTGACACACACTTTTGCTCTCGGCACAGGAAGTTGACCAATCTCACCCTCTGTCTGCTATTTGTCGTCGCCTTCCTGCAGTCCTGCTGCTATGAAAGTCTTCATTTGTCTCTTTGGATATAACCTTACCAGTTTAATTTTGAGACCAGATCCAGTCCGCAGGGATCTAGGAGATTTAATTGCAGCCACGGGTTTCGGATAAAATCAAATAATATAATTTGGAAATCAGCAGAGAAAATAAAATTATCATTAACATTAAATACAATTTTACAAATTTTCATATTATTAGGGACATTTTACACTGCTCTTAACAAAGGTTTGATTATGGTAATTAATGTGAACAGAGAGTGATCAGAAAGGTAGAAAATAGATAGAGGTAGACTACTGCCTTATAAAATAACTCAAAATCAGCAAACGGCTTTAAGCCAGTCAGTCAGTGTCACAGCTTTTGCACGCTGGTGTCTTTTTTCCTCTGTTCAAATATGTGTAAAGGTGAGCAAAGCTCTGACCTTCACAACAAGTGAAACCCATTACAAAGAACTGGCATCCATTTCCATAAGTATTTTGAGCATTGGTTAATTCATCAATGTAGTTTGCTGTATGTTTTACTTGTATCTCTTGGTTATTTTATATACAGTTTTTAGGCCATTTGTTATTAGTTGCTGTTTTGTTTCATTAATTGGTACTCTTTTTTGAAGCTGCTATCTTGGCCCGGACTCCCTTGCAAAAAAGATTTTGAATCTGGGAATATTCCTGGAAAAATACAGGTTAAACAAAAAAATAAAATAAGAAAATTTGAGTCTGGCCTCGATCTGGGGCATGAAATGTTTTAATGATGACAACATTTGTCATAAATCTGCAGAGGGCCTCTGTTTCGGCAAGTATTTTCGCCTTTGTGCAGTTGCCTACAATAATTTTGAATAAATTAAGGATGAAGCTAAGAAAAGAACAGCTCCAACAATTTCGAGAAATTTTAGTCACTTTGGAATTAACACCTCTTTGATACATATACCTCCCCCAAGAAGGTTATGGTTTTTGCCCTTGTTTGTTTGGTTGGTTGGTCAGCAGGATTATGCAAAAGTCACAGAACAGATTTCCACAAAATCCGGTGGAAGGATGGGACATGGACCAAGAAAGAATCCATTTAATTTGGGGCAGTCCTTAACAAAGTGGCAGATCCAGGAATTTTTTTCCTGATGCTTTTTTAAAAATGATTGTATTTGCCTTCATGCAAGTTATTTTGTGTCTCTGCACTCCTCATGACCCTTCCTCTCCTCCTTCACTTGTGTCTCCTGTGAGAGGGAGACGAGGAGGGATGAGACACCAATATTAATATAAATCACAGACATTGATTTGAGACGGTCACATCGATGTAGACCTGAACAAATTCACAGTCGTTAATGTCGAGTGGAAGATTGAAAACATAGAAAATGGTCAAAGTAGTGTCTTACACTACAGTTGGATATAACATTTCAATTTCTGGACGGATAAACTGGAGAGAAGAAAATCCCTCACCTAAATGTGTAATGACTACAGATCATCATAGTACATGAAGGCTAATGTTACTTTAACATTTAGCACTGTTGGTGACTCTGTTAAACTAATGTCTTCTACTTTGATGTGTCTGCTGTTCAGTATATGGACGTTCAGTCAGTATAGAGGAACGTGTCCATGGTGATCTGATCACAAAGATCAAATGGTGTGTGTGTGTGTGTGTGAGATAAAATAACGGGATATGGAGTGAATTAACGCTTAACACACATCTTTACAATTAAATGAGATTTTATCATTTGAAACATAGACTGTATGACATGGCAGCTCCCCAAACGTGACACCAAATCATCTGGATCGCCCCCTGGTGGCTGGCCGCAGTATAGGTCATAAACCCCACCTTCTCTATGTTACTGGATGAGACAGGGACCAAAAAGGAAACAAATCACGTCAAATAATCTTGTATCAAAGATGGTTCCTGGTTTTCACACCAGTCTACCAGTGGTGAAGGCATTACATCAGTTCCACCTTGTCGCCGTTCCAGTGAAGAGATCTCTCGCCTTACTTTTCGACATGGTTTGTATATGGTCCTTACATCCGCTTACATAACCCTGGACTGGGCCAGTTCATCAGTTCCTGAGGACTCGAAACGGGAGGCCGTGTCCCGGGATGATGACATCAGCAGTGCGTAGTGCCTCCTGGCGGCTGACCTCCTGTACTGCAGTGTTCATACTCAGATGCTGCCAGCTGCCCTCGTCGGAGCAGCACTCAAACAAGTCCCCCGCAACAAGCACAGTGCCAGCGGAGGTTCCTCTCACCTGCACGCTGACATCCTGCCCCGTGTGGCCTGGACTGGGAACTACAGATATCTGTAGGGGAGGAGAGGAGAGGAAAGAGAGACATTGTTAGAGTCTCGGGGAACAACGGCAGAACAGCACAGGGGCCTGGTGGGTTTTCTCCTCTCTTTTCCTCCATGTAGTGTTAATCGTGTCAGCTATTGTAAGACTGAGTGTCTCTTCAGAGAGCTGGACATCCACGTCACCCCAGTCATATGTCATGCACATCCGGCCCAAATGTTTATTGCTGTACAGTTCGCATACAGTGGCGATGCACGTGTCCTGAATGTGCCGCCTTGCACCCGCGCCTCGGTGACACTCACGTGCTCGTCGACGACGTACGCGTGGCCGCCCGCCAGCCCGTTGGGGCGGTACGTGTCCCCTCGGCTGACGTCGTGCCCCACGATCGTCACCGCTGTGGGGAATAGTCCCAGGTTCCCAATGTGGTCCGAGTGTCCGTGGGTCCCCACGACCAGCTCGACGTCTGCCGGCTCCAGACCCCTCTCCCTCAGCGACGCGAGGAGAAAGTCCCGGTCCCACGCGCCCCCGGTGTCCACCAGGACGGTCCTGGGTCCCGTTATGAGCGTGACGGTCCCGTCGGCTCTGAACGTGCCGTCGGTCTGGGGGAGGCAGTATCCCACTTTGAGGACGGACACGGAGTACGTCTCGCCGGGGAAGTCCACCTGGGACCGTGACAGTTCGACTGTCTGGACCTGGCCAGTGGGCCGCTCGCCGTCGGTCCGCGACATGCCCGTCCCGTCCGTGGCGGAAGCTCTTCTTCGCCGCGGGCTTTTAAGGGGCCGCTTGCATCCTTTACGTTGCATTACCGCCCCGTTCTGGAGTTATGTCATTCCTATAACGCTGCTTTTTACCGCACGTTTTGTTGTTTATACACATTTTTTACTGAATCAGCACTTCACATGTAATGCTGCTCTATGTTTTTAATTTATAACGATAAAAATCGTAATAATAATAATCGTATTTATATAGCACCTTTCAGAAGTAGTTTCACAAAGTGCTTTCACAGAAACATACAAATCACAGGCAATTAAAGTCAGCATTCCAACAATAATACGGTTTTCAGGTCACATATCTGTATCATTTTTTTTCCAAAGATATATAAAGACAATATAAAAAGACGGCATCACATAAAAGCAAGTCTATAGAAATCTCCATTTGGAGATTGGTTGGTTATATATATCTCACACTAACCAGAAGGTCGGTGGTTCAACCCCCCCTGCCACTGTGTTGTCAGCGTGTGAGGGGTGTGTGTGTGTGTGTGTGTGTGTGAAAGCGTGCCAAGAAGAAGCAGGAGAAGAGAGTGATCCTCAGCGTCACCCCAATGTTGACTATGGCGGATGAACGGCTGGAAGCCAAAAGCGCAAATATCGTCTTAGAAAATGCGCCTCGTCACGTTCCGCCTCTGACGAGCATGCGCACACCGAAGCACATGTCTCGCCTCCCAGGTGACACCTACCTGACGTCACCCGATTGTAACAGTCCTTTAAAATATATATATATTTGTAAAAAAAATACATATATATGTAACGGTCCTTTAAAAAAAATAATAAAGAGTTAAGTTTGAAGCGGACTCTGCTGCAAACATGTCAGATGAAACTTAGGAGCACATGTTGTTCTGTTTTTTGGTTTTTTTTTTATGCACTGTGTCCAAGTTAATTTGGTCATGTATAAAAGATTGGATAGCACTCGAGATTAGTAACATTCTGTCCTTTAATATTTTAAAAAAAATATTTTTTCTAGTTCTGACATGATTGATTTATTTCTTGTTATAGGGAAATGTCATATTCATTGTTGCAAATGGAGAAATTATAAGCCCTCATTTATTTGTTTTATCAATGTCTGTCCCTAAAAATGCAGCCACTTCCATTGTGTTGTTGCATGTGTGTTGTGCATGGACAGATTTTTTTCAACACATTTTCTGGGAATATTACTTAGGTGGGTTAGGGATAAATATATATATACACACACACACACAAATGGTATGGTATGCATCGCCCATCAAATGCTTTTCATTATGTGTGCGCATGGCTTCATTTACAGCGCGTCACGTTGTTTTAAATTTCGAGAGGTCAGTCGATCTCCAGAACGCCACAGAGACCACAGACACTGCAATTTTGTAAAAACATATAATTTTAATAAATAGAACTACTGCAAAAATGCAAATGCAAGGTAACGAAAGCGAGGCAAAAAGAGACAACAACATTTACATTGTAAAAATACATAAAAATACATCTTTTTTTGTAACAATGTAGCTATCAGTCTGTGTCTGTGTGAAGTGCATCAGTGTGTGTTGTGTCAAACAACAGTAAGCTACCTCATATAATTCACTTCCCTTCATATGTCAACCACAAACATTCAGAGAAATAAATAAACAGCAAACATATAAAGTCTTCTCAAAGAACGTCTCAGTCAGTCCAGTTTCAAATGTCTGTCGTGTAAAATCGCGTTGTCCCAGTGTTCTTGTGTTTAGCTCGTAAGAAATAAACCTTTCAGTGAATCAGTCTACAGAGTTTTAAGCAGTCGTATGAATCCTGGTGGTCCGGTGGGTGGTCATCATGTAGCACGATGGAGGCAAGTCTTCAGACTGTTATTGTTGCTGAGGCTGGTTGAAGTGGCCCATGAACAGAACAGCACCTGAACACAGGAAGGGAAACGGTGAAACGGTGGACACACATCAGCTGACTTGTGCTGTAGAATAAGATTTCAAGTTAAAACACGAGGGAGTGAGAAAATTACCTGTGTGCTTATGCTGGATGAGGAAGAGGAAGGGTCGGTCCAGCGTGATCTCCTCCACAGCCATTCGGGAAAACATGACAGCAGCTAAGACAGGGAGCAAAAGGGAAAACCATATTAGCTGTGGGCTCCCTCCATTGTTTCTGCCTGCAACCCAGGACCTGTCCCTGTGGATGTCCTGCCTAATATCTGTGTGTTGTCATTTCATTAAACATTAGGATATTTAGGAATACAATTGTACCACCTGCCTTCAGACCCTTGTCATTTCATGTTGGTGAATACTATTTGTGCCGGTTCATTTTCATTCATTCCTCCTTCAAGAGAATTTAAATCCTCGACTGACCTCCCTTATGGAGTCAGACATGCTTAGCAATATTGCAGTGTTGTATTTTGACGGGTCAACTTTCATTGACATGATTACAATAATGTATTCTAGGAAGATAAATGCATTTTATGAGTACTATATATAGGAATCCTAATGTGTTGGTAATGTACAATCTTCAAGGAACTCAAGAACTCCTCACTTAATCCCATGAGTCAAAAGGAGTGTGTGTGTGTGTGTGTGTGTGTGTGTGTGTGTGTGTGTGTGTGTGTGTGTGTGTGTGTGTGTGTGTGTGTGTGTGTGTGTGTGTGTGTGTGTGTGTGTGTGTGTGTGTGTGTGTGTGTGTGTGTGTGTGTGTGGCCTACCTGTTGCCGCTGCGGCCTTGGTTCCTCGCTCATTCACCTCGATCTTCACACTCTGGAGGACCTTCGACACACACAGCCTTTCATCTGCTGCAGGACAGAGACAAACACATTACACACTTTAACATGCATCTTCTCACACTGTGGGTGATTCATCCCAGCCTCTGCACGCATACGTTGAGCTTTTACTCCCCGGGAGGCGTTACACTCTTAGAAGACATGTTAAAAAATGACACTGTGTGTGGATTTCTACCTAACAGTGTAAAGAATGGGTAAAGAATGGGTAAAAAGCTTAACACAGTTGATGTGTTTGACAGTGGATCTGAATTCTGCCCAGCAACAGCATCATCCTTTTTGTTCACGGTCCTCCATATTCGCGCCCCAGTTAAAAGGGGACGAAGTATGGGAAAAGTTGCCACAGTCGACAGAGGGGAAAGATGGAGACTGCTTCGTTGCTGCTGTCGGACTGCACTCACAGCCACAACAAACAAAGTGCAGTGATTGCGCGGCGTTGATGAGCTGCAGTTGGGGCCGCACCTCGGATCTGGACAGACACTTGAGGCAGCACGACATTGTTTTTGGAGCAGTGGAGCTACACAGTTGGTTTGTTGTGCTGCAGTCCGAGTGAGACTCCAGTGGAGCTCTTTGTCACGCAGTTAGAACATCTGCCATATTTTGCCCCTATTGCTGCTTTGATGAACTTGTTTCCCTTGATTTGTTGTTGTAGATTAATTGAATTTTACTTGTGGTTGGTTGGTTGGCCGGCCCCCACTCCTGAAAAAATGGAACCACTGTACTGATATATCACTAATTACTTGGATAAATATAATTTACCTGACAATCCGTGTGGTAGTTTCAGTGTAGTGTTATGGGGATATTTAATCACATTTGACTTTGAAATTAATTTGATTATCAATATCACAATGAATTGAATTTGATGTAAATTTTGTAACCCGTTGCTTACAAAAAGGATTAAAAAAAAGAAGAAGGAATCTGAACGAAATGCATTTTGCATCTATGAATTACAATCTCATTAATATGAGATTATAACTCAGTATTTGCACACAAAGAATGGACTTTCTAACTTAATAATATAAATATAAACTAGCTAACTTACTGGTGATGCGTGTGAAGTCAGCACTAGCCAGGTTGAACATGTCTCCTAGACCCATTTCCAGCAGAGCGGTCTTCAAGTTCACCTCAGAGTCCAGAGTAAACCTGCAGAAAAACAAAAGTTCTCAGTGTTAATCTCAGTTGCTGAAGGCTTTTAGCCATGGAAAAATCATTTGACCTATTAACATCTGCATTAACATGCGTCTTGGGTGATCAGATGATAATGGTGCTCAACCACATGACAGTACAGGTGTCCACATTACACCCAAGAGGTAATCCGATTGGCCCAATACTCAATACCAGAGGAGACACGTGGTCACAATCATTTTTCACTGTGTGAACGTAAATGCGTCCCGGGCCACGTTGACGGACTGCCTACTCAATTGACGTCCTCTGACCTCCTGCAATTCAATGAACCAACGGTATTTTGACACTTTTCATTGTCACAATATTAATGCCACATATTGATTTTCTTTTCCTTTTTTTTACTATTGCAAAAAGTCAAATCTTGACTCATTGACAGCAGACCCTGTTATAGCTCGACGTGCTACAACAACTTGGCATTTGTTCTGTGCAAACAGAACTGCTGTAGCTATGCGTGTGAGCGGGACTTGAGATCCCATCACTCAAGGTGCATGTTAAAGCAGCTATGACCAAGACCTTAGTCAATGAGAGGGTATTTTAGAAATGATTTAATGTCAGCCAGCCACAAACCGTCTGACTCTGTTTCTCTCACCTCGGCATGGCCAGCTGCCTCTTGACTTTCCTCAGTTCCGCCCTCCACTGCTGAATCCTCTGGCTGTTCACATCGGCACTGAGTACGCTGAGTGGAACTTCAGGCTCAAAGGGGGACACGAGCAGCATGCTCAGTGAGTCACCCTCATATGGCACCTCAATGACATCGTAGTCCACTCCGTCAGGAGTTACAAACTCGCCTGTTGATTAAAGGGAGAGGGAGTATATTTCTCGTCAGCACACGGATCAACGAGGTGTCAAACTGAGATCAATGTGTGCACTGCCTTCAGGCTACCGTAGTTGAAGTAGTTTGTGAGTCTCATCATGTGCACGGGCACAGTGCTGCCATTGGCACAGTGGAACATCCTCTCCTGTGTGAATTTGGGGTCAAAGGGAACTTTCCAGAGGCCTTGGAAGTGGAGAGCATTGAGGAGGACCAGGCGGGTCTCATCACTGAGAGATCCCGATGCCAAGAACTCAGGGATGGCACCTGTAGGAGAGAAGATGAAAAAATGAAGTCACAAGAGAAAGACCTCAAAGAGAAAACAAACAAAAACAGTGACTGGTTGCAGAAGAGTTCTTTGGAGAGTTCTGCCGCTGACATGCACGTAGCTGGTCGGCGTGGGTACCTGCAGTGTGGTCTGAGACCCACGAGTTGATGATGGCGACGGCCTCGTCCGTTTTGGTAAAGTCCACCTGGTTAGGGTGGGTCTGGAAGGCCTTGGCCAGGGCCCGTCGGTATCCCTTCTCCAGGCTCATCTTCCTCTCCACCATCACTCCGCTGGCTAACTCCACCCCCTCCTCACTGGACAGATCCCGCTGCAGGAGACGCTGCCGCCGGGACGTCCCTCGCTCTGCAGGACAGAGGAGACCAGTGTTCGTTTCATGCTCACACCAATGATACGTCAGTGTACCTCACAGATCTATTCGTCCATCTGCTCAGCTCCATCCATCACACATCTGCAACCTTCAGGAGGCTGGACGTCTTTGGTATTAAGTGACTTTCTGACTTATCTTTACTATTTTATTAAATTCTTTGTATGCTATACTGCTTTTTTTATGTTATTTTTAATAATTGATGTGCTCTTTTGTGTGAGTATGTATAAGGTTTGGTCTGTTCTGTGTCTAAAGCATTTGTGCTTGTTTTTGATCAGTAACAAAGGGTATTAATTATTATTTTAAGTTTTAAGTATAGCCTCACAAATATATATCATATATACATATACATATACATATGTTGCTTTCTCATGAAATGCAAGAATTCTTAAATCTGTGGTGGAATTAATTTTACTCCAATTCTAGTTCTTCATTTTGTCACATAGACTAGTAGAGTGAGAATAGTGGGCCTGTAGAGGGCGCTGTTACAGTGTATTCTATGTATACAGCTGCTTAAGATTGTATAATGTATATTTTATAGTTGATGTTGCATTAGTTCCATTCCCACACACAGTCATCAATGAATATATGTGTCATTCACCTTGCAGAGAAAAGCCCATAGCAGCAGTCAGGGCCTTGCGGGTGTTTCCGGCCGCACCGAGCTGAGCCATGGACAGGATCGAGGCCACACCATACGGGGAGAGGGCCACATTTTTGTCCACGGAGCCCTGGCTCAGCTGGAAGAAGACCTTCATGCCAAAGTCATTCTGCTTATTCTGCAGAGAGCCCAGTCCCACTCTGCTCAGGGTCAGCAACAGGAAAATGTAAGCACAAAGCATCCTGCGAGAGAAAGAACAGAACGGATGTATGTTTTGTTTTGGCTGGTTTAAATTCAGCTTCGGCTTACAGGTACACAGGAATTTGACACCTAAAAGGGAAAGTACACATCTGTATCTCAAACAACTGACATTGCACTGAATGCACACAGTCACTGGACCAGTAACACTCACTCTGACTCACACAAATATGTCAAATGCATCAATCATGTGAGTGTAGACACAGGCAGGGCAGACACTCAGGACAAAATGTTGGCCGAGTCATTCATCAGTGATGAACAAACTCTCCATTTCAAACAGAAGAGACTCCAGATCTCACACTTTTTATTGTTCCTCCTTTTTATTGCAGGAAAGGGGTGAGTGTGTGAGGTTGTGCACAACAACTGAGAAATACAGTATTTAGCAGGCCTCAGATGTTTCCTATAAAACAGTTGTGAAACTAGACAAGGATGATGTTAGGTTCCAGAAGATGGAGCACGGGTCATGTTTTGGTGATGCGGGAATTGATTTCACAGAAGTGACTTTGGTTTTTGAAAACAGATGGGGAAAAAACATTTTCGTGGCATTCTTGTAATTAATTGTATTAGTCAAATACACGTAATCACAAGCCAATGTTACTTTCTATGCCAACCATTCTTTTCTTTCACAAAAAGAAATGAGATAAAAAAAAAACTAGGGGGGAATTAAATCAATAAAATGAGGCAATATGCAAACAGTGGGGGTCATGCATATATGGCTTTGTTTTATAAAGGTAAAGGTATATCAGTGCGTGCGTGCATGTGTGCGTGCGCGTGCAGTGTGTTAAGGAGAATCTGGATGTTACATTGGTTTTCCACTGCAGACATCAATAGTATCCATTAAACAGGAGGGACAGCAGAAGGATCATCGAACTGGAAAAACCCTACGACACTATGCTTGCATAACTGCACACTCTGACCTTTGACCTAACAGACATCCACTGTCAGCTAGTTTGATTTTTTGGGGTTTGAAGAGAAGTCGCCTGATAGTTCTTGCAGGACATTAGAGACCTAGCATTCACTAATTTCTAAAACTTTCCCTTATCGAACTTATACTCCCTATAGCTCACAGATGATTTCTTGGTTTACATTTGAGATATTATGACATTAATACCCCACCCAAACATTCAAAATTGTGTTTTTGTCTCTCCTCGTCGTGTAGACAAACAGGAGCCACCTCCGTCACATTCCATGCCAGTTCCTCCCATCACACTGCAGCTATATCACCACTATTGCCAGAATGAACCCTTTCAAGAAGCTAACACCTGCTCCCTGTGGAGCCACAAAGCTTTAACGCTATATTTCATTTTCAGAAACACCAGAGTCCCATTCCAGAAAAATTCCGTTAGAAAATGACTGATAAAATGTAGTTGGGGTGGGGGTGTTCTTGGCTACCTTATATTCTAGTCAGCAGATCACATTCTTTGTACGATGAATCTGATCAGGCAAGTAGTTAGAACGATAGTATCTCAAAATTGACTTGAGTTGGTGAACATTAATATTACTGCCCACCACCGTTGGCACTTAATCTACTGTAAAAGGAATAACATTAAAAAAAATGGTTACAATAAACACCTCTATTAGAAATAATGCCATGACTACAGGCACAAATATTGCTACCTGTTTCACACTGCACACTGTAATGCTGTCATTCAATATTCTAAATCTGAAATACTGCTAATGGTTTACATAATTTCCATATATTTAGACGATCATGTCTTAACACTTATAAAGTAAGTGTTTTGACCTCGTTGCTCGGTGACAATAATTTCTGAGGCTCCAAGAGTGTAGTGCAGTGGTTCTTACCTTGTGGTTGGAGTGTGTCAGGTGTAGTTCAGCGCGTCTATGTTTGTTCAGCGTTAGTCTCCCTCTCTTCTTCTGCTGCTGCTGCTGCTGCTGCTGCTGCTCGTGTCTGAAAGAGTGAATGAAGTTATTGTCTCTTTATAGTGGGGAGCTGCAGGGTTGTAAACCCCACCCCCTCCTACGCACTCACAGTATTACAGACAGTGATGTCATCTGACACTGTCTGGACAAACTTCCTTTCTCTTATACACACACACTCCCTATCTCTCTCTCTCTTTCCCTCGTCCTGCTCTCCTTTCTCTCTCTCTCTCTCTCTCTCTCTCTCTCTCAGTCTGTCCATTCAGCCCAAAGCATGACAGAGCATGTGGAAAGTCACTTAAGTGTTTTTTCCTGTCTCGTTCAAACACCCGTCACTCTGGCATTTGCAGAACGGTGTCCCCAGGGTATTGTTTTTCGCGGATTCCTCGGGGTCGGTGAATGTCATCGGCTGGCTGACGGCCAAGTCCTGCACCGTCACACTCCCTGTTTCCCCCCCCGAAAGGAAGCATCCAGAATGTTGTGGGGCAAACGGGTCCAATGCTTTTCTACATGTGTCATTTTTTGACTCGAATGAAAGTTTTTTGGGTGATCTAGACATCAACTCAAGCCAAACCTGGGATCACTGGTCACATTGCATGAGATCAGGATGCTCGCCCAAGGCTCATTGCAGAGAAAGATGATAAGTAAGAACTTGAGAAGAGTTACCGCTAAACAAATGACCATGAAACAATAGAAATATAATATAATAATAATAATAACTTAAAGTCCATTTAGTAACTCCGGCGAAGCTTTCAATCGTATCAAATGAAGTTGAACTGTTAAAGCAACACAGATGGAACTCAAACAACAAAAAGCCGACTAAGCAAACGGCATCTGCTGATGAAGACCACGGGGAGATCCTTTGAGTGGACCTTGACGTACATGACATTGTTTTCTCAAAAGTCACTCTCAGCCAATTTAGGTTTTAGTTGTTGTGCCACATTGAAGGACTCAGTGAGTACGTTTGACTTTACTGTACCTACTGTAATACAGTATTATTATTAATCACCATGGCTGAGGGATATTAAACCAGTTGTTAACAGTTGCGGAGGACAGTGGGAATTTCCAAAAGGATGATTCTTTCTGAACTGAGAACTACTCGTGCTCTCTGCCGGCGACAAGCGCAAAAGATCATTTTTTTACGACCAAGCCCGCAGTTCATGTTACATATCAGAGCTTTGACATTCGGCCCCTGCTGACTCCAATTTGGGCAGTGACACATCGCAACACCAAATTTGGCCAACATTCCTTATCCCACGACTCACCAAACATCTGGTAGACGGGGCAGAGAATGGGACTTTACACACTTTTTCCAAATCCATCTGGATTGAGGACTCGGGTGGACCCGCAGGAATCCCCAATTTGAACCACTTTGTTAGAAATGAAGAAGTGAAACCGGCAAGAGTTTACTGGATGCAACTGCCTCAGCTGAGTGTTTTATGTCCAACTGTTCGTTTCCCCTAAATGAAGAAAGGAAAAAATGATACATCCAAATACTAAGCAGTGAGGATTTGACGGCACAAGCGAGGACACATTTGTGTTTTTGCCCACACGTCTCCGACCACCTCTGAATGTGGTCTGAGAGATCGGATCAGGAATGTTTTCTCACTGAACCTCGGGGTGCGTTCAGACCTAAACTTAGAGCCGGTCACTCACGAGCACAGTTTTGACTATCTCAGGCCTATATAGGAGTGTGTTCAATTCAGTTTGACTTGTTATGGATGAATAATTATCACTCCACCACCTCCACTCTGGACATGTTTGACATGTGCAGGGACAGTGGACCAGTTCCATCGCCGGGGTGAGGGATGAAAGTGATGTGATTTGACCTTTCGGCTGTTTAAGAAAAAGGACAAAAGCAGACTACAGACTGAGACTGCATGTTTTAGGAGCAGACCGCCCTGATGTCATTGTCTCCTGCCTTTTTTTTTTCGTTCTAGAGGCCTTTTGTCGGCTGCAGTCGTGTCTCTGAGGAACATTTACAGGCCCATTCACGCTCTAACGTACTTTGTACTTTCTTCAACTCCAATGGTTTAACGTGTGTTTTACTGGCTATCAACGAGTGTTGTTTCACTTTAATCACCCTGTTAAATCGCAAAATACTGCTACTTTACTACAGAGCTGAAGATGCTGCAGTTGTCACTAATTACTTAGAAACGTGAAGTGACGCATTCCACCACAAGTGACAGAAAATAGCTGTGGCTGAGGGGTCGGTGAGCTCATGAGAACTCTTGTTTGGTCCTGCTACCCGACTGTCCGTCAAGACAATTGTCTCCTAAAATATACAGATGTATTTTACCCCCACAATCCCTGAGGACTTGGTAGGTTCCATATAAGGCCGTGAATGGAAATTTGACTTTCACCACCCACTCATTTCTCTGTGTGGGCTTCAGAAACATGAGTCCCAACTGTTGCCAAGACAAAACAACACACAACATCCCACAAACAGACAGACACACAGACCTGACCACAGGGTAAAGCGGCGGTTGTGGCCTGACTTATGTAAGAAGTAACCGCCCGGCATCAGGGCCCGAACGGCGGACCTCTTCACTGACTGCACTAACGTCTCTATTGAGAGAAAAAACACGCGCATCAAAATTACGTTCAAAGCAACTTCAAAAGGTGGGATGAAAATGAAGTGCCTGCTGAGTTCAACCATCACTGTCCGTCTAATCCAGAAAGGAGTTACACAGCAGCATGAGTGACGGAGCGATGGAGGGATCGAGTGAGTGACCCCGCTGGTCGAATGAATGTTTGCCGTTTGCTCTTTGAAAATGATTTTCTGTGATGTCATCACAGAAAATCAGTCAATATCAGTAATAATCAGTCAAATCAGTCAATACCACTGTCTAATGAAGAATTCTCTACATAGACTTTCTAGGTTGTTACACATAACTAAATTAATACTCAATATGAAATGTATCTATATGCTAACATTACTGAGGACAACTTCTCGGGGTAGTCTTGCATCTTGGCCAGGTGCCTGTGAAGGTGAAAGTCATTAGTACCGGTCCTGATGACAATTTACGCGCCATCTCCTTTCTAAGTCCACAATCCACGTGGACAACATGACAGCTGCCAAGGGAAGCAAACATCCCCTCGATTATCCAGACACTGGCTCCGACGTCAAAAGTTTATTTATACGCTCTTATTCTGGAAATTCTTTGCCTAATTTTAAGAGCGACGGGTGGAAGTGGACATGCGCCGTCCCTCCTTGTATACAGTCGATGGTCTGCTGTTGTTAAAAGCTCTCACAAAGTCGTTGACCTGTTTACTGTGACAGCACCAGCAGTGACTTTATGGCAACATTAACATGCTGCCGCTTCATTCACTGACCTCGGGCCGTGTGGGTTCTGTTTTGGATTTTTCTTTTTAAAATGCATTCTAAGTTCTAAATATGAAATCTTTCCATCATTTTAGAAAGTAGGTTTTGTTAGTAATCATTTCCCCGTTCACTTCACTTCCTGATTTATGTCTTTCAAATTTCTTTGATTTGATTCAAGGTGCCCTGAGATAATGTATGTTGTGATTTACTAAACAAATACAACTTACTCGGATTAGATTGGTGAATACTTTATTTTATTTTTTAAGGTTAGCACACCTTTGTTTTTGAGAAAAGGGTTTTAAATTTCATATGAATTTTGTTGCTTTCGGTTTTTCATTATGGTTGGTAAACTGGAGTTTTATTATTTATTGAAATCACCATGAATAAAGCTGTCGGAAAATCTCTCCTCACTCCAGGCTGTTGAGGTTTACTCAGCAGAATGAATAATGCTACACTGCGCTGGACTCAGTCTGGGTCATGGACAGTCACTCAGTCAAGTCAGTCCCTTATCACGAATGAGTCCGTCACTTTGTTCAATTCTTCTAGTGTGACATAACGCAGTTACCAGTCAGTGCCACAACAACAGACATCCAGCAGAGTACGATTATAAAAAAAACCCACTAGTTAGTTTATATTGTAATGTGCTCTGCTTTGCATTTTCACCAATGTCTAGATGGTTTGCAATTGGACATTAACAAAAAGGAGCTTGTAAGTTTTACACTTTACACAATATGCTTCAACTCCAAGAGCAAATCCTCTCATAACACCAATCGTTTTGGCATAAATTGGTTCAGCTCCTAAATGTCAGCACTGTAAATGCTTAGTGCGAGTTCAGAGGAGTCCGTTCTACCACCAGGCAGCACTGGTTTCTTCAACCTTGACATCGCCTAACCTCAACCAGGTCCTTTTAGTCGACTAGGTGGTAAACAAGAAAACTTTTGAGGAGAGAAAGTTGAGAGACAGTAAAATGATAACAGTTTGTCAGATTCCCCTTGTTTATACAACTTGCAACCTGGATCACAGCAGGGCCACATTCATTGAAAATAAAAAAAATTAAAAATCTAAAATGGAGTATCTGAAGCCGCTTTGCCTATTTGATTGATTTTTATGTGCGCGCATGATTCTTGCCCTTTAAGGGTAATATCTTCATGGTTGTAAGTTGCTTTGGACAAAAGCGTTAGCTGAATGAAATTAATGCCATGTAACATTATTCTGTAGATGGTAGCATTTGAGCGTGATGTCAGCGAAAAGTGGATGCCGTGTGGAAAATTGTTAATTCCGATCTGACTCATTTTCCCAATAAATAAGATAACCTCTGCTGGGGGAGTCGGTAAATGTGACTGTCTCCGTCCATTGATTCACTTCCTGTTTTTGATCTCAAGAGGCCTCTGCTGTTGTCCGATGTGTCATGACATCACACGTTCCTGTTTGGTGTTCTCCACGGTGTCCCCCCCCCCTTTCGTCTCCTCACGCCTCTGGTCTTCTCACACTCTTGACCTCCTTTCAACGATTTGGCCACCCTTTTCTTCTTACTCATTTATTCAGTGTAAGTATAAGCATTCCACGGCTGCTTCTTGGATACACTCACCGGCGGGCCCATTTGGTCCTTTTTAAACTACGGTGATCCATTGATCATAATATGCATTAGCCAATCCCCCACCATCCCGCTGCCCTAAGAGGAGGCCTTGGAAGCTACTCTGGGTCAGGTCCTGTAACCAACTTCTGGGTGCAGACTCTGACCTTTCCAGCTTGGAACGTATGCGCTCTGTAGGTCCCACTGAGGATTAAACTTGCAAAGACAATGTGATTGTTGACACATTCATTTCTCACTGGGAAATTCGCAGAGTTTCCATGACATTATCCATACCATATACAGTACCATAATATCCTTTTATGTAGACCTACACTGGGACACTGCTGGATTGTGAGCAGCCAGTCATCGGGGGGGGGGGCACTGGGCTGTTGGCTGCTCAGATGACCAGTTAGTCTCACTCGACTGGAGGGTTGTCACGTGTCCAAAACGTTTGAACAAAGTATTAGCGTTTCTTGATTAAACTGACCAGAAATACGTGTGAATCTCTAGCAGCCTTAGCCCAGCTTTGAAGATGGAGTGCACAAAGGTCAGCTCCCAAAGTACATGTGACAAAACCGGCGCGAGTGTGCGGCTCATGGCAAGATGCAGACTGAAGTGAGACAGTAGGGCTGTGACTGATGACAGTTTCTGTCCTGTTTGCCAACTTGGGACACAGTCTATTTATGTTTTCACATATGTGACGAGTGCACCGACCAGCGTGATTATACATTGACCATTAAGGGAGAGCGTATTGCTTCCACAACAGAGAAAAGAAAAAACGATTGGTATCACAGCAGAAGTAGAACTTTCTCAAACCCTGTAAATGAGACAGATCCTACTCCTCAATTTAGGTCTATCCATTCTGCGTCCGCACTCAGTTTCAAACATTACGTTTCATGCAATAATAATACGTTTTCACGTTATAACACGAACGTTTCATGCAACAACATGAAAAACATCTTCAGGTTTTAACGTGATACTGATCAGTTTTTCTTTTTCTGACGTGGCAGCAATACGCTCCTGTAAATCATAATCTACCAACTAATCATTTGTTTTCTTTAAACAAAGAATTTATAACCCTATCAATGACATTTGGATTTAAATGATGCCATTGAAATTGCCATTGTCACCATGTTCAGAATATTCATAGTTAGAGTGGATTTGATTTGATCTATTGTTGAGCATTTATACTGCTGGACTGTTTTTGGAGTAACTGCTTAAGATCGTACACTTATAACTAATAGAATGGCCACTTTGTGAACATTTGAAAAGTGACTTTGTTACATAATCTTGCCATGCCTTTGTGAGTGTAGTGAGTTAAAGGGGATAAGGAATGGAAAACTCTTTGGCCTGTGGTTACCTGCATGTGGTTAGAGTGAGTAAGTGGGTGAGGTTATGGTGAACCAGTCCACATGTACAGACAGCATTCATGAATGCACTTGCATTTCTCAAAGGCCTTGACTTACAGTGTTACATAACCTGAGCAGTTTCTCTGACCCTTCATCGAACAAGACAAAACACAAACACAGTGTCTGGAATGCAGCACACAGATACGGACCTGCTCGCAAACAATGACACAAGTTTAAATCCAGACAAGCCCTTTGGTCCTTTCACAGATAACGCACACTGGCATCTTGGCACTGGTCAGGACTTTGCCGAGATCTAGCTGGATCCACCCAGTGTTTCCTTGGACGTTCCTGGTGTTTTCACAAAACAGCAACACAGGTGATATGTATAAAGGCACTGACAACTGGAATTACCTTGAAAGAAATGTTATGCACATATTTCAGATATGTGCATTAATGTGTTTAATGGAAATATTGCCCGAATTGTCCATGCAATTTTGTACACGCATCCACGTCCCCCTCAGGATGATCTGTACTTACTTTGACGACCCTTTGATTTCATCTTGCACAACCATGATAATGATACAGTAGTAAAGTCGAGGTGAAACATGCATGGACTAGTTTTTCAGCATCTTTTTCAGATAGTATGTTTCTAATGTTTTTAAGAAAGAAGGCTGTCCTAGAGACTTGTTTTATGTGCTAGTCAAAGGACTGTCCTGGTCAAAAAAAACCTCCAAGGTTCTTCACAGTAGAGTTGGAGGCCAAGGTTATGCCATCCAAGGTAACTATATGCTCAGATAATATTTGTGTTTAGGTGACGTGTTTAGGGCTGAGTTCAATGACCTGTTTTGTCTGAATTTAGAAGTAAAAAATCATTAAAAGTCATCCAGGCCTTTGTGTATTTAAGACATTCCTGAAGTTGGTCTACTTGATAAGTTTCATCTGGCTTTATAGATAAATACAGCTGGGTATCATCTGCATAACAATGGAAATGTATGTGGTGCTGTCTTATAATATTGCCTAAAGGAACATATATAAAGTGAAAAGTATCGGTTTAGAAGTCATTGAGAAAATGAACCTACTTCTCACCTGATTTATAACGTCAGTCAACATTTTCCTGAGGAGTTTATGGTCTCAATAGCTAGTTTCAAGTCTTTTTCAATGGAGCATGATGTTCATTGTTTTCAATTTTCCAATTCCATTTAGAGTAAAGTAGACCATAAAGCACCATATACATTGGGGTGTGGGATTGGCAGCTGATTCGTCCAATCGGTGCATGGTTGCAGGAGTAGGTCCTTCGTTTGTCGACTGGAAATGGTGTATGACGGTTTTAGGAGATTAAGACTAAGGAATAAGACGTAAACACAGTTGTTTGATTTACAAGTAGAGGTGTAGTGCTCACTGACACTTTTTTGCTGCGCATGGATGTCCACAAAGTGTTCCACACAGATCTTTGTGGATGGACTGTAAAAGCATGAATTGAAAGTGTGAATTGCATACTGTTTCAAAAATAACTGTGAACAACATTTAAGTTTACAGTATTTTTCCCTCTGCGCGCGCGTTTAGTATCTTTTTCCACATCATTTGCACTTTGGCGGTCTGACTTACCGCCACTCCACCCATCCTTCTTCTTACCTGCAGAGTGGTGACTCACTGTCGCACCACCCAGGGGAGCCTGAGTCAGTGTTTGTGAGTGTGTACAGTGAGCACCCTCATATCCCAGATCCTTGATAACAATTAGTTGATTCCGGTCAACGCCTTGCAAGAGACATAAACCTGTGTCTTAACAAGAAAAAACTAAATAGATTTAATATGGCAGTGTGAAGTCTGGTGCCCTTTGACCCAGTGAGTTGAAACCATATGCAGACATCAACATTAGAGGCCAGTAACACAGAGGGAGAATATGGTAAGTCAGATCATTTTGACCATTTAAAGGGTTTACTCTAAATGTATGCTTTACATGCTCATGTGAGCAAATAGTTCAGAGAGTAAATACTGCTCTGACAGTAGTAGAGAGGGAAGAAAATGAAAATAATCTCTCATACTCATGTTGGCGTCCTGGGGGACGCGAGGGACGGAGCATGCACCGACGAACCGATGAAGCAGCACGCGGTCGTTTCTGCTAAACAAATTGTTTGGGAAGTACGGTTCATCTATGAATTTTATGAAAGGACATTTTTGTTTGCCTCGAGGGTATTATTGAGTAACGGATTCAACACAACTTGCAACAGAGCATCCCAACCCTATTACTCACCTAATACTCATAAAAACCTGGTCTCAAACTGCACTTTTTACAGAAAATCCATCACTTGAAAAAGTGCATGCAATGATGTTCAGTAGAGCTTGGTGTTGGAGGTATATCCTGCATTTCATCGCGAGACACCGAGATTAGTGGGGGGGGGGGGGGGACAAAGTAGATAAAGAGTGTTGACTTGTTTGGAATTTTATTGGAGGATCATATGCATAGATACACAACATATGCATAGATTTAGGTATGGATGGTAAGGAAATGCTCCTACCAGAATCAAAGCACTGGTGAATTGTTCCAGACAGTATTTTTACAGATCTCGATCTTTGTCTTGCAGCTAGCTGCTGCACTGGTGCAGCCTGACCGGTGGTGAATGAAGGACAGTTCGAAGTGCTTAGTAGCCTATCTTACTTTAAATATTTTAAATAAACATGTATGCATGGGTTCTCCCCAGGTACTGCTTGGTTAACTGGAGACTCTGGTGACCTGTCCAGAGTGAACCCCGCCTCTCCCACAACGTCAGCTGGGATTGGCTCCAGTCCACCGCGACCCTTGAAGGATAAAGTGGTAAAAGTAATAATGGAATCAAAATGTTATAGGTTTTGTTGGCTATAACTAATTTCAATCAACATATATTATTTATTTTTTTGGTCTCAATATGTGATCATTGCTCAGACATTGTCAATTTATCATGCATCTTAATCAGAAAGAAATCCCCCCCCCCCCCCCCCCCCCCATAGACATCTGTTACTATCATCATTTCACAAAGAGACAAAGTGTCTGAACTGATCACCTTTCACTTAGTAACACACAGGATTAAACTGACATGACCCCTTCCTTTTGTCATGAGCCTAGTTCTTTTTTTGAATGGGTCAGTGTAACACGCACGTGGTCATACGGGGTAAATTAGTCAGACATTTGTATGAGCTGATTGAAAACTAAAATTAAGTGGAAGTTATTGGGGGCAGATTCAAGAAAGTCTTACCCATCTTTATATGTGAGGCCACTTCTTGCCAAACCTTCATACAGAAAAACCTTACACACAACTCTCTGCAGTGATTCACTGCTCACACAGTACTGTGACAAACATGCCCCTTTAACCTCAGTCAACTTTCCTCTGCTGTGTTTTCCACCATCCCCTGTAAACTGCCGATGGTTCTGTGATTTAGGGTTGCCAACAAGTCAAGGCTTGACCCTGAGCACATTCTTCCGCGCACGCTTGCACACTTCTGGTAAAGTGAAAGCGTTTTAAACAATAACAGAGAGAGAGAGAGAGACAAAACAGGGGGTTATTTCTAATAAGTGGTGCACAGATCCTGTTTAACCTTCGAGCTGGTTCTAGGGCATGTGTTAACCCAGCCCAGCCCAGGCCGCCCTTACTCAAATGTGCAAGGCTGTCATGGAAAAACTGTGTGGACTGAATCTCAGAAAGCTATTTTTAGGGGCTTTTTAAGGCATCGGTCATATTTCCCAGGCTGCACTTTTCTTGAGGAGCACCCCTTCTGTGACAAGACCATCGGCCACTTCCTCTCCCCAGTTCCAAGCAAAAGATGTTGGAAAAACATCTCTCAACAGAGGAGGAGGCCCGAGACACCATCTTACATCCTTTCATCTCTTCATCTCTTCATCCTTTCATCTCTTCATCTCTTCATCCTTCCATCTCTCCATCTCATCATCTCTTCCCAGGAGACTTAGAAATAACTTCGTTGTGGTGACAAGAAGTAAAGTAGTCGCTCAAACAGTCTAACTATGACTGTTTTCGGGGGGGGGCACAAAGGCTAAAAAAAACCGTCATAATTCACTGGATTGTGCTCAGTGGCATGTTCACATTCCAGTAGACTCGATCAAAAATATTTGGGTAACACGTGGTGCTGCTTTTATGCCTGCGCAGACTCTGAGAGTATAAATAGAAAGTGAACATACTGTTCATTCCAAACGGTGAGCGTTCCATTAATGGAGACTGTGTGTGGTTAGAGCGCAGGAAGCTGATGTGGCCTGGTGTTTGGGATGATTAGTAAGAGGAAGTAACTCATGGAGAATGAAAGTTACTCACAGGCGAAAATGTGTGTGTGTCTGTGTTTGTGTGTGTGTGTGTGTGTGTTTGTGTGTGTGTGTGTGCATTTGGACTTCTGGGATTCTACTCATAGCCTGCTGGATTAACTGAGTATATTTACTTTTATGATATTGCCATTGTCTACTTAACTGTGCTCTATCTGTTGTTTCTGGTTCTCAGTGTTCTTGTAGACCATCTCTAAGCTAAGTTCTGTTGTGATCAGTATCTTTGAGCTCAATTGACCTATCTTCTAGTTCAAAAGCCTGTTTTACTACACTCTCTTTTACTAACTCATTCTAAACTGTTGTACTGTAATCAGTATCAGTTACCCTGAGTCCCTGATTCAGACATCTTATAGTTATCTAGATAGTCTTGTTTTTTATTCAGTTGTCTTCGCTGACTCTCAGCTTCTGTGCTCTTCTGTGACTGGGCATATTTAGTCTCTAAAAACTGGTATTTCCCTGCTTAACAGTGCTCTGCCTGTCTTTAGATTGAACTATCTGCCCTTGTGGAGTTAAATCTAAGTAAGGTTTATTGTGGCTTAAAAACATTTTAGAGGTGAGGCCTAGTGGGAGCGAGTATCTTTTGATTTTTTCCTCTTCTCCTCTTCCAAGTATCATGTGTTTATTTTCCATTCCTGTACACTATTCTCGTCGACACTTTACGCCCACTACAGCACAGAAATCTTCTCAATCTCATCTACCCCTCCCGGCCTACACAGACCCAGCACCTTGTCACAGGGGGCCTGTGGAACTGCCAGTCTGCTACCCACAAGGCCGAGTTCATTTCTGGTCACGCATCCTCGCTGTCCCTTGACTTTCTTGCTCTCACCTCGACCTGGATATCTCCCGACCACACCTCCATCCCTGCGGCCCTCTCCTCCGCCTACTCCTTCACCCACACACCTCGACCTGCTGGCAGAGGGGGAGGCACTGGTCTGCCACTCTCTCTTGAATGGAAATCCTCTCCTTACCCCCTTCCCGCACTTTACTCCTACATCATTTGAATTCCATGCTGTTTCTGTAACTCAACCCGTGAAATTAAACATCTATGTGATCTACCGCCCTCCAGGCCCTCTTGAGGAATCTACTGGAGGAATTGGACGTTCTCCTGTCTAACATCCCAGAAGACGGCCCCCCACTGGTACTTCTTGGTGACTTCAACATCCCGACTGAGAATTTAACATCTCAGGTGTTAATCTTTCTGTCCTCCTTTGCACTTTCAAATGTTCTAAAATTTGCATATTTTGACATCTCCTGACTTAATGTAGTCACCCAGAAGTTTAACAAGTTCAATCTGTGACACAAGACCATCGGCCACTTCCTCTCCCCAGTTCCAAGCAAAAGATGTTGGAAAAACATCTCTCAACAGAGGAGGAGGCCCGAGACACCATCTTTCTCCCATTTACAATGCTGCATGTCTTACATGCTTCCATCTCTTCGTCCTTTCATCTCTTCATCTCTTCATCCTTTCATCTCTTCATCCTTCCATCTCTCTATCTCGTCATCTCTTCCCAGGAGACTTAGAAACAACTTTGTTGTGGTGACAAGAAGTAAAGTAGTCGCTCAAACAGTCTAACTATGACTTTATTTAACATCTCAGGTGTTAATCTTTCTTTCCTCCTTTGCACTTTCAAATGTTCTAAAATTAGTATATTTTGACATCTCCTGACTTAATGTAGTCACCCAGAAGTATAACAAGTTCATTCTGTGTGTGTGAGTAACAGTCAGTGACGGTCTCAAATCAGACACAGATGTGCATTTGTTCTCGGTAACCAGCAGGGAGACCATTTGTTTGTTTCTCGTCTTGTTTATGTCTACTGCCAGGCATTACCACGGGTTGTTTGAGGATGGGCTTGTTGCAGTTACGCAACTCCGTGTTGTATAATTCATTTCAAGAAATATGCCAGGAACAGGCATTGCTTACTGAAACACAGCACACTTAAGTTTTTACAGTCTTCAGAGCCTTCATTATTAATATTATTAATATTATTATTATTATTATGTAGATGCACAGTGCCATTGTTCAATATGTATTTCTTGTTCTGACATCGCAGTAATTAAATGGCTCCAAAATAGTTGGAGAATAGACTGTCATAATGAGAAATACGCTTAACTGACTGAAACACCATGTTTGCATCATGTTGAACATGGTTTATATATTCATGCATTAGGACTATCCTGGGACCAAGGCGAATTCTGCTCAGTTCATTTCATTTGCTCGGCCAGACTCCATCAGTAATAAGGGAACTGCAGTTTTTGGCACTGGCTTCATTTTCAGCCAGGGAAGCTGTCACTTGAATAAACCAGGTACTGCAAATTGAAGATGGACGTCACATCACCACCACCAGCAAGAGCTATTTCAAATCGGACTCTTCTTTCAATCGTGGTATCTCATCAAGTTCAGTTTGGTCCATGTCCCATCTGCAGATAATGAGTGGGTGGGGTTTGTGACCTGCTCTGTAGCCAGCTACCGTTAAAATGCTACGGCTCTCCTCTCCGGGAGCCTTTTCCAAACCCATCAATCACAAACACTCGCATGATCAACCGTGACCAGATATGAAATCCATATTTCCGCCCAATGACGAATACTTGGCGCCGTGGCTTAGTTGGTTAAAGCGCCTGTCTAGTAAACAGGAGATCCTGGGTTCGAATCCCAGCGGTGCCTTTTGGTTACAGCGGTTGAATCTCACGGCGGCGGACTACCGGTTGGAATTGTGCTACTTTTACACCGACACTTTACAATTGAATTGATGAAATATGGAAGATTACAATCTTTTAAAATCTGCTCTTTTTATTAATACTCACTGCTTCGGTTTCATTGGGAGGAAAATCTAAAATGTCCAGAAAAGATGGCATTTCCGGTATGTATATTTTTTACAGGTAAATATATATTTTTAAAAAAGTGTCAGGTCAATGACCCAAAACATAGCTTAAGATGACCACCACTTATCGTAGAAAAATCTCTTAAACGACGACGACATTAACAGACCAAACATACAAACAAACAAGCTAACGGCTAGCTTACGTTAGCCTACCTAAAAATGGTTTACGTCTAGTCTATACTGAAAATAATTAACCGTACACAAATAAATGTCAAATAAATGTCAATCCCAATGTGTTAATGTAACAGAAAGAAAGAGACTAAATGTATCGCAGTTTAATTAGAAAAGTTCACAACAGCGGTCATATTAACGTATGGGGCTAACGTAAGGTTAACGTTATCTTGGTCGTTACGTTACCCTTTCAACATCGTTTGAAGTCTACTATTATAATAACACGTACGTTACCATGTAATGATACCTGAACGTCGATAAAAGTCTCTCTGGGTCTATGGAAAGTGTGTGACTAAATGGTGGCAATCCAATCAGCGATGAGATTCGCGTGACAACCTTACTCTGTAAGATGGATAAGGTCACTCACCAATCAGACAACCGTGCGTCGAGGCAGCAATTGTTGATTGGATGCGTCGCAACATCGTTTCTTAGGAAATGATTGGCTGTTTAACCCCATTTCAGATCTGTGTTAGGACCTCGTTCGGACATGTTAGAACCTGTTAGGAATCATTAGGAGTTGTTAGGAATCGTTAGGACTTGTTAGGATTGTTAGGATGTGTTTGGCAGTCCTACGGTTTCATTGGGAGGAAAATCTAAAATGTCCAGAAGAGATGGCATTTCCGGTATGTATATATTTTCCAGGTAAATGTATTTTTTTAAAAAGTGAACCCCGATCACAACAAGCCAAAACGCTGCGAGCAGGGTTCGAACCTGCGCGGGAAGATCCCATTGGATTTCAAGTCCAACGCCTTAACCACTCGGCCATCGCAGCTGGGTGACATTTGTGCGGTGCACTTTCGATATTGAATCATCTCACCTCCCGCGATCATGTTTTCGGTCTGTGTTCACACCATGTGTTCGTACAAGGCTGGCCCAGTCTTAGAGAAGGTAAATGCACGACGATGTCTGTACGTCGTTGGTCTTACGACGGGAGCACGGCGCGTGGACGACTCTGTCATTTCTCTACCAATTCCCCATTTCCTGCTTCCGTCGCTGCATCGACACGACGACCAGTCGGTGGTGACCAACTGTATGCAGGCAAACAATGGTTAAAGCAAGTATTTTTATGTATTGTCTGGGACGTGGGGGAAAAAACATTTCATTTAAAAAAAAAAGAAAAAAGGTAGGAGATCTGCGAGTGTCCTCCAGTAAATCCAACCTTCGGTCGTAGCCCCAAGGGTCCGCAAGAGGGCAGCAGTCCACCACAAAGCCGGTGTTTCTAATGAGCCAATCAGATTTGGATTCAGAGTGTTGTGGGGCTTGAAGTTGAAGTCCATCAAACCTCGAGGTCATAGCATGTGGTCAAAGTTTGAACTCTGACGCAAATAGTCCAATGGAAAGTCTTGGATTTTGACAAACTTGGTATGCGGACTTGGGGGAACTGGAAAAAAAGGAAGACACGAGGCCATGTTCTGGAGTTTTGATCTTGTTGAACTGCTGCTGCAAAAGAGGACTGCTGCCCTACAGGGGTTAGCGAACCAAGTGGCTGCTTAGCGCCCCCCATGGCCACCAGGGGGCCCCCAACAGGACTTGAAATGCACCACAAGAAAGCTTGATTTAATTAATAAATAAATAAATAAATAAATAAATAAATAAATAAATAAATAAATATTGATTATATGTTAAATTATGTCAATGGTAATCATACAAAAATGCAATCTTATGTTAATGGCCTGGAAAGCTAATAGTGGTTTAACCAATTCCCACTGCCTCTGTTGTTTTACTAGGATGAAGTAAAATTTAAAATCATCCAAGAAAACAAATAAACAAATCAAAAACTGAGCATATTTAGGGAGCGGATATCTACAGTATCAGTATGCGTAAAATTGACTGCGGATCCACGGATACAAATTTCGAGAAAGGGAATCAACAGTTTCGACGCATCCAACAGGGGGGATGGATGCACTCTTCCGAAAGGGGGAGTAGGAGTCGGGTGGGCTTACCGTGCAGCGGGAGGAAAAGATCGTGTGTGTGTGTGTGTGTGTGAGATGATGTTGTTGGAGTTTGACGGAGTTCACCATCCGGCGGACGCACCGTCGGTCGACCCGGACCACCACGTCTCCATCTCCATCTCCATCTCCCTCCGCAGCGCGCTGGGGCCGCACCACGGTCCACGACGTCCCGCCACAGAAGGTGAGTGAGCGCGACTTCTACCCATATAGGAGGACGCTTGTGAACATGCACTAGTCTTATTACAGTTCAATACGCAAAAAAAAACAACAACAAGAAAAAACTATGTTTGTGATCATAAATACTGAATTTGAGAAAGAAATGACTATAGAAATTCTGATGTTAAAATACTCCATACGGACCTATGTGTCTGAAATAAAAAATTACGAAAAAAAGAAATAACGCACTAGTGTCCTCTTCATTTTTGAATGCAAGTAACAATGTATAACAGCGGATCATTATTATTTCCAAAAAAATCCACCGTCATTTTCGTTTGATCAAAGTGTGACTGTCACAGTGAGTGAGGGACCACATGCAGCCCCCTTCACTCCTTGAATGTACTGACCTGTTGGTGTGACATGGTGTTTATTAATAACTCATGGCACCACACAGCCTCCTGGTTGATGTGTGTAGAACAGGGCACAGTCAGTGTCAAACTTAAATGCAGCTTCTTCTTTTTTTTTTTTTCAAAAGTCTGATCACTTGGTTCCTGTTTTCTCGTTGCCCAAGTTCGTTGTGTCCCTCTGAAGCCCGGTGATATATTCTCAGGCACGGCGAGCTGCTGTCAGCTTCTGTTGTCCAGGCACCAGGTCCCGCAGTTTGCACTAATCTTGTTTGACTGATCCTGCAGCATTAGCCCGGCCCGACTGGGCCACGTTTAAATCCCACAGGTTGGTGGATGAGGAGTGCACTGTCCCATCACATGGTCACTGCTCTCGTCGCGCTGTACACGGAGTCAAGTAGCTGTTCCAACACATTAGTTAAGGGCTGTGTTTTTGTACAGTACGCTGCTTAAACACGTCTCCGCCATGAGGGCGTTTCTTTCACACTTTTACGTTTCATTGGCGATGTGAGAGGTCTTTTTGTTTTTGATCTGCCATATTGATATGTTTGAATTTGTCTTGATCGCTGTTGCTTCACTCCTTTTGTCCCTTTTTTATTTTAACTAGAGTTTGGAAATGAAAAATCAATCGTCGAATGTGTGAAGGGGAACGTTACTGTACATCGACACCCGCTCCCTGTCAGACTGCGTGTTGTTGTAGTAACAGCTGGTGCCACTGAGTGGTACAGTCCTGCTGTCCTGCAGTGCACATCCACAGATACAGTATGTCAGTTTTACATCGTTGTATCATTTAGTTATTGATTTATTTAGCTGTTTGGGAATAGAAAAAAGTCCCAAATAAAATGTTTCAACATTTCTGCTAATGTGTGACACACACACACACACACACACACACACACACACACAGTGACGGGATCTCATTCAGCCCTGGAATTAACATCCTTCTCAGGTGATCCCATCACAGGTGAACAGCTCATAGTTCAGGAGGGAACACACCCAAGACCCCGTTGAGGACACTGTTGAGGTCCCATCACTCGGACCCCATCGGGAGGTGGTCTGGGCCGCATGACCTCCTCTGACCTGCTACAGGTTTATCGGCGTATCAGCGTTTCACACACGCGGATTTGCAAATTTCATTGTGCAGTTGTGCACCTCCTGGCTCCGCCCCCTCTCTTATCTCCTACCATAACGCGTCTGTAAACTGGCTGAACATGTTTGGTTTTTTTGCAATGTTATTAATCACTTGTTGGAAGACAAAATGACACAATTTCCTGCCGTTTCCAGTAATGGTGACTATGGATACAACGTGTCATAGTCAGCCCCCCCGCCCCCATGTTATTTAGGAACAATAGAAAAAAACAATTCCAATATACAGGCACTTAGTCACCTCTGCCGCACGTCTGTCGGCAGGATTACTCGGAAAGGACAGAACCGTTCCTCGGACATTTGGTTGATGGGAGGGGCTCCACAGTACATCTTGGACTTCATTTCTTTTCGCTTTCTTTAACATAAGCTGAAGGCTGTTTGCCTTGACAGAGGTCCCTCTAGCTGTATATGTGTTTGTGCAGCTAATTTGATCTTCTGACAATAATGAATGAATACTAACAAACACAGTATGTGTGGCAAGATATGGTTTACCCTTTGCTACTACCTGACTCAGCCACACACAGTTCCTCTGAAAAGCCTCCTCCCTCCCTCCCTCCCTCTTGTCCTGTCCTGTCCTGACGCGTGAGTCGCTGACTGTATATCTGTGAGCGTTGTCACGTCATGCTGCCGTCAGCTCTTTCAGTGAATGTTTTTTCAACAGCCAAAGCTATCGCTCGCTTTGACACAGTCAAACCGTTATTTTACATTTCATGATGGCGGCCGGTCATTTGGTTTGCGAAGCATTTTGAAGAATAAGCTTCGCGTCACGTTTAAACCTCGACAGGAATAGTGATTTGACTTATAACGTGATATATATCGACATCGACCAATAGGAAAGTAATGATCGAGATAAATCGCCGCAGGCCAAGGCCTCAGAGCACTGCGGGGTTTTATTTGATTCTTCGACGTGTGGTTGGTGGGCTTGCGAAGGTGAGGGTCATGGTTCGGGTGCCAATGTCAGAGAATCAGCACGATTGCGTTACAGAGTATAAGCAAATCCGTTGAGATACAGGACCTTGACGGACTTCCCAGGGTCTAAATCAACTCACACGTGCGTGGACTGGCATTTTAAAACGGAATGAAATATAGTACCTTTACTTCTTCTTCTGTGAGGTTTGATGGCAGTTTACAGGCAAAGTGTATTACCGCCATCTACTGGACTGGGGGTTCAATCGCCACGCCGATGCTGCGTGTGACGTAGGAGAGCACGTTGCTTACGCTAATTTGCATAATATTAATGATAGTGGTGTCCCATTTCATAGGGCAATACCTTCACCCTCACTTCCCTCTTTGAGGGGACTCTACTGTGGAGGGAACTCATAGCAAGTGTTCTCGTTCAGGGGAGAGGATTGGGACAGGGCCTTGGTGTGACTGGAAGGTTAGACCGGTGAAGGTCGGAGGGTGAGGGTGGTGGGACAAGGACCAGGACGCTGCCGATGGGAGTTACTGTAATGAATGGGCGTGGGCCTCTGTAATAAGGTTGTGACGGCGATAACTGGAGTCTGGAAATATATTTGAGGTGTACTTAAAAAAGATGCATGTTGCCAGGACCAAATTCCAGGTACTTGTACCAGCACTGTACCTGTTCAAATGTGAACGGCGCCCAACCCCTAACAGTGGGTAAGAGCTACGAAGACAGTGATTGGGGGTTGAGCTGCTGCTTGGTTCATGCACACGCCTGAGGAGGGTGCGGAGGGGGTGAACAGGACACTGGCCGGGAGCAGCTGGTGCTGCCTCCTTAACAAAGGCACCGATTAACCAATTAGAGGATTTACTAATGCATTAAGAGACAGAGCTTCCCTCCTGCTGCACACACACACACACACACACACACACACACAAACACACGCACGCACACCGACTCTGAATCCGTGTGTATCAGGTTTCGGCGTCGCACGTCGCCGGTCGGGCCTGATGAATTCGTTTGCTCCCCTCGTCTCACTTTGCCTGCTGATGCAAGTTGACCCCTTCTCTTGCGGCTTGAGTCCTCCTCACCCACTTTGTGCAGAAGCGTGTCGGCGGCGTGTCCCCGCAGCCTTAAACAAACTCAGCGCGCGCGTGTGTGTGCATGAGTCGGAATAACAATCCCCGGATTAGCTGGCGCAAACATGTGGCATGATGAGTCACGCTCAGCAAGCATCTATTCTTACGTCGCTGTGCGGAGGAAGTGCCGCAGGAGGCCAAACAGAAGCTATTGTCTCTGTTTTTCCGTCGCTGCCTTGCTTCCGTGTTGATGCTCTTGGGTTAAAATATAAATGAGCAAAATTCTACCTGCTGGAAAAAAAATAATCTGTGAAGTCTGTTTTCCTTCATCACACTCGGGAAACACATGACGAAAAAGGGAAGTTTAACTGGTGGCGAGATGTGGCCACTTACCAGGAGTTCTCGCCAAAGTCTCGTGGACAACCAAATACTGTCTTGCCGTGACGCGAAGCGTTTAACGTCACACTAGCGGGCCGCACATCACCTTGCTTAAAGAAATGAAGGGGCTCACCTTCTGCACAAGACCGAGCGAGTTGCGTTCGACGGGCCAACCCGTTGATGCTGCGCAAAACTTCTAATATCTTGGTACTGTATATTTTTTAAGCAGTCGTCACCGTGACTCACTCTTCTTCTATCGTGCGTAGAAATCTCTAGTCGAGAGTGTCGTAGCCCTGCATCTTCCTGCCTGGTACTGTCACGTGAACTGCAGGAGTAAAAAACAAACTCTCCTGGGCAGCCTGGAACCAAAATAGTCGGCAAAGCCCCAAATGCCCACTGGCCGCTTAAAATGTCTTCAAATCTTCTTTTATTCCTGGCGCCATGAGCATCTCAAACGCCACCAAGTGACACTCAATCCACAGAAATGAAACCGTTTTTTAATGTTGCATTTATGTTGTTTTTGTGTGGCCTTCATGGTGCTTTTATGCAAACCCCATCTGCCATTGCTGTTTGTATTGTACAACTGTCAATCTTCACGCCGCTGTCCGTTTACTACGTAACCCTCAAATGCTGTTATTATTATTATTATTATTATTATTAGAATTATAACTGGTTCAAAATTTGAACTGCAGCTCCTTCTTTCACTAACTTTCCTCGCTAACTAGTCCGATTTTACCGACGTTTTTCCCGTTCCACTGTGAAGAAATAGTTGGGTTTTTTCAGAAATCGCTGAGCAACTCCCGCTGACGTTGAAACCGAACAACTCTCCTCAGGCGACTGCGTGTTGTCACGTGCAGATTTCCCTCTCCGCAGTCACGCACAGTAATTACTTCAGCCACTCAGGTCGATTCAGAAGTGATGAGATGACGTGTCGGAACATGTCGCAGGTTGACGATTTGTGGTGTGGCCCTTTTTTTAATTTGACGACCTCGAAGAGGGGGCGCTTTTGCGAGGGGCTGCTGCTGTTCCATCACCTCAATATCAAGTCAATGTGACAATAATTAACTTCAGAAGGGGTAGAATAAACACACAGGCAGGAATAATGCGCAGTTCTGTGTTTAAATGATGTCTATAATATCTTAATGATGTCTGGTCCTGATCAACTGGAAGAGCGACTGAACTATGGAAGTTGTCCTCCTTCCGAAACCCCCGATAGCAGAATGGTTTTGGGCGAACACCACACGGACGCGTGTGCCTTGAGCAGCAGGTCCCGGGCTCACTGATGTTCGTTAGTTTTGGATAATGCAACATTACATCACGCACACCCCAGGGCGGTGTATGCAGTGTAAACACTGGGTCCGCAGAGCCGCGAGGGTCCCGTGTAACTGCCATGGTCTGCACGTGTGTGTGTGTGTGTGTGCATCTCAGATCGTACACTCCACACTGTTCAGCAGCAGAGCGATGAATCAACAGCACTTGTCTTGCGAGCCAATACAGAGACCGATGCATGCTTTATGGCCTACATTATACCTTGCTGGTCTCCCTTAAAAAAGAATTTAGGCCGATTACAAGCACTCCAAAATGCGTGTTGACCAAGACCAGGAAGAGGTCACCTGTACCCCCCCCATTTTAAAGTCTCCGCATTGGCTACCTGGTTTTTAAAGCTCTCAAGTGTATTGGTCCTTCTGATCCTTCAGATTTGCTTTTAACTTGTGAGCCCTGTAGAACCCTCGGGTCTTCTGGCAGTGGCCCTTTAATTATAAGCTCAAGTTAGAACTAAAACCCAGGTTTTTTTCTGCTGTAGCCCACGTCTCTGCGACAGCCTTCCTGAAGACCTGAGGGCAGCACAGAGTGTTGACCTACTGTTTAGTCTAGCCTTTAATTGAGTTTTGTTTTTTTTAAATATATATATATATATATTGGAACCTGTTTTGCATTTTGATATAAAGGCTGCTTTTTGATCCAATGTACTCTTATTATTGTTATTTATTATTTTCCTTTGTAATACACTATGCTATATTAACCGATCATTAACCGATTTTCCATAAATGGTATTGTTTATTTCTGGTCTGTTCACTTTTCTTTTTATTTGGTATTTGAATTTTCGTCTCTTTTTTTTACTCTGCCTCTGGTGTTTTCTCTCCGCAAATAGGCGAGACCGCGTTTCCCTGGGTTCCTCCTTCCTGTTTTTCATCTTTTAATTTTTAGTGCTCTATCAAGCCTTGCATCATATGTTTGCTTGTGAGTGAATGGATGTATGTGTTCGTCTGTGCGTGTGTGTGTGTGTGTGGGGGGGGGGGGGGGGCACTTTTGCTACATTTTATATGCATGAAAAGTGCGATGTAAATAAAGTCTGATTAACTGATTGATTGATTGATAGATTGATTGATTGATAGATTGATAGATTGAGCACTTGCAGGCTGCTGGTCTGTGAAAGGCAGGGGGTTATCGGTGGATAGGGCTGACATGGTTTAACAGCTGCAGCCGTGCTGCGTGTCCCCCCAAGGGGCCCGTGTTAAAACTCGTCCGAACTCCTGCGAAAACTACAGCTGAAAATCCGTTCATCTTTCCGAAGGGTCGAAGATGACCGAGCATTTAGTGGTGGTGGTGGTGGTGGTGGTGTAGTTGTTGGTGGTGGTGTTGTGTCGCTTCCTTGTCGGCCTGCCGTTTTGTCACTGACAGCTTGACAGCTAACAGTCATGTATGTGCATCGTTTCAACCCGCTCCACCACATTCATGAGACGCCCGCATGTCTGGTGTCTTGTAGGCTAAGGTGAAAACTAAGTAAGAACTCAGTAACAAGTCAAATCCTTTGAAGTACTATATCACAATAATAAATACTACTTGTGACATGATATCATGTATTACATTATTAGATTAGTCTAAATGTAATTCAATGATATGTACTTTAACTACTTTAAACCGTTTTTTTTTCTCTTTCTTTTGAAACCATGTGAGAGGGTTTGAGGAGAATAAGTCAGATACGAGGGCCACAACTAGACAGGTTGTTTTTTTTTGTAAGGAGTCACAAGTTGGGAATCTTTGGAAAATCTTAACATAACAGCTAGTGATTAAGTTGGGCGTATATAAATGTAGTGGAGAAGAAGTATAAGTTACATGAAATGGAAATACTTCAGTAGACTACAAGAACCTGGGGATTGGAGTAAATGTACTTAGTTACTTTCAGCCACTGAGAGATTACACAAAATGTGTAATATTTGGACCCTTCTCACTTCTCTTGGTGTGTGTGTGTGTGTGTGTGTGTGTGTGTGTGTGTGTGTGTGTGTGTGTGTGTGTGTGTGTGTGTGTGTATGCCTCTCTGTTTGGGTCACAGGGTGATGTCAGATTTAGAAAACCTTGCTTTGTCAAGTTAACAGAAGTGGGTCAACCGAGGCCGGAAACACACCAAGTTTGCCTGGAAAAAAACGAAGAAGAAGCAGGGAGTAAGTGTTCCCTCTTTTTATCTGGGCTCCGTTGTGCCACCACATGGTCCAATGGAGCAGCCATCTTTGCAAATCCCGCCATAATGCACCTATGATAACTGGCGAACCCTAGGAAAGATCGGAGCCTGGCCTGATTAGTGGGAGTACTGAAGTCTCTTACAAATGCTGCCCTGTGCAGGTCTGTTGCGAATGCAACATTTCAACTCTCTCTGAACAAAAGGGACACTTTGAAAATGCCCCGCGTAAGGCGCTGAAAGGTGCCAGGAGCGTTACACCATCCAAATGGCATTCCATTCAACGCAACAGTGCAAATGGGCTGGAGAACAGGGTGCTTTACTTTCATTGTCCATTTCAGCAACCCTCAACTTGGTCGTAACCTACTGCGGCGCTATGGGTGGCCCGTTCACTTGTACAAGCCGGCCCAATCCTCAAAATAAACGTTATTCTTTATATGACCTTCTGTAGCGATTCATTGCCAGATTGCGTTGGCGTTTTTCTTACTTTATTTTCAATTTTTCACCGATTTCCTAGGGAATAATCTTGATCTGCCTTGCGTAGGGGGTCTAGTATCTATGAGTGTGCGCAATTTGATTACATCTGAGGGGACTGTTAGTGCCGTATCTTTTTTAAAAATAGCATGTGGGATTTCTCTCTTGTTACATTGCCAGTGAAATTATGAATGCATTGGGGTGCATGCACTTCTCTCCTAGAATTAGTTTATTTGCCACCATTATCACCGCAACACATTTGCCGTTGTGTTTCAGATTTGCTGCGGCCTTGTGGTGAATTGCTCTCATATAGTTCGAATTGCTGTCCCCTGATTTGCTGTTGTGGTGTGCCCTTCAGGGCCACTGTAGAATCGTTCAAAAGAAAGAATATCCACCTCGCCGGTTTCCACCGCTTCGTCGGCATTTGCAAAAGAAAAGAAAAACGGCATTTGTCTCCGTGTCTCCGAAACGCTTTTATTTCGCAAGTGTCCGGAAGTAGTTCTGCATCTTCTCTCTCTCTCTCTCTCTCTCTCTCAGTCTCTCTCTCTCTCTCTCTCTCTCTCTCTCTCTCTCTCTCTCTCTCTCAGTCTCTCTCTCTCTCTCTCTCTCAGTCTCTCTCTCTCTCTCTCTCTCTCTCTGTCTCTCTCTCTCTCTCTCTCAGTCTCTCTCTCTCTCTCTCTCTCTCTCTCTGTCTCTCTCTCTCTCTCTCTCAGTCTCTCTCTCTCTCTCTCTCTCTCTCTCTCTGTCTCTCTCTCTCTCTCTCTCAGTCTCTCTCTCTGTCTCTCTCTCTCTCTCTCTCAGTCTCTCTCTCTGTCTCTCTCTCTCTCTGTCTCTCTCCCCCTTTCTTTCTGCGCACCCATTCTGCACAGTCCGTGCGTCTCGACCGTCAGAGTTGTCGGCGCGCAGTCGACGGATCTTGGGGGGTTTTTTTTTTTTTTGGTTTTTTTTTTCCGGTCGTTTGTTGGAGCCCGAATCCCGAGCGGGACCGAAAAGGCGCCGGCGGCATCGCACGTCCGATTCCCAAGGGTTCCGTGTCGGCCGGGCGGCGGGGCCCTGGCCGCGGCTCCATGGCCTGACCTCCGCCGGCGGGCGGGCAGAGCTGCAGCCGCAGCCTGCGAGATGCTCCGAGCTCCCTGCGGCCGCACGACGACACCGACACCGGACCGGGCGCGCAGCGATGCTTTTCAGACGGAGAGCCAGGTAACGTGAGCTCGCTCAGCGGGAGGAGGAGGAGGAGGACGGGGGAGGAGGACGGGGGAGAGCCGGAGGTCCGGGCGGAGGAGGGGGGGGGGGAAAATCCGAGCCCGGGATGCGGCGATTGGTGCTGAATGGAGGAGAGAGAGGGAGAAGGTGCGGGTGGAAGTGTGGAGGAGCGGTGCCCCCCCCCCCCCCCCCCCCCCCGTTTTTTTCTCTCTTTTCTTCGTCTTCTCCCTCTCTCTCTTTTAAAAAAAAAACAAACAAAAAAACGTTGTCCCAGTCCAGTTGTCTGTCAGTCATACCTCTCGTTTTGGGCTCTTACTGCAGACAAAAGAGCAGTTGACTGTGGCGGCTCGGCCAGGTAGGGCCCGACGTGCTGTCCGATGTTCTGGTTTATGGGGTTAGGGCAGGTCCCCGGGATGGATGAGTGTGTGTGTGTGTGTGTGTGTGTGTGTGTGTGTGTGTGTGTGTGTGTGTCTGTGTGTGTGTCTGTCTGTCTCTGTGTGTGTGTGTGTCTGTCTCTCTGTGTGTCTGTGTGTGTGTGTGTGTGTGTGTCTGTCTCTCTCTGTGTGTGTGTGTGTGTGTCTGTCTCTCTGTGTGTGTGTGTGTGTGTGTGTGTGTGTGTGTGTGTGTGTGTCTGTGTGTGTGTCTGTCTGTCTCTGTGTGTGTGTGTGTGTGTGTGTGTGTCTTTCTCTCTGTGTGTGTGTGTGTGTCTGTCTCTCTGTGTGTCTGTGTGTGTGTGTGTGTGTGTGTGTCTCTCTCTGTGTGTGTGTGTGTGTGTCTGTCTCTCTGTGTGTGTGTGTGTCCTTTACACTCTGTGCTTCTACTCGGACCCCGACGAGACGACCTTATCGAACCCCGTCAGCACACTGTCTCTCCGGGGCCACTCAGCTTCGGGTGGCGCAGGGCGTAGATTATTTTTGCAATCGATTAATCTGTCGATCATTTTCTCGATTGATCGATTAGTTGGTGAAAAATGTCGATCGTGTTTCCCAAAACTCCACCACGATGTTTTTGTTTCGTTTTGACTTTTTCCTCATTCAAAAATTACTTCAAAAATAGTTGGCGATTAATTTAGTAATGGATTACTAGCCATCAACTGTTGCAGCTCTAGTTTCATGCATTGATCATTTTTTAAGCTGCCGTCAAAACACACTATCCAAGGCTGCAACAACAATTTTCACTATACATTCATCGCTTTTATCATTTCTAATTAACCAATTCACAACTGTTGTCTCATTTGTGGGAATGCACTTGTTCAATTCCATTGTACAATAAAGGAAGTCTATTTGGTCAATAGGAGGATTTCCTTTTTCTTCTTTTTTTTAAGAAAAGACAAAGAAACACAAGGGGAAAATAAGGAATTTGTGGGCTTTGCTTACAGAAGTCTGAATGAAATCAGAATTCAGAGAATATAGTCAAGAATCTGAATAAAATCAGCAATGTGAGATAAATCTTCTCACAATAAAATATGTCTCATGGCCGTAATCCTCTTCCATAAATGGAGAACTTGTCAGAATACAGTGGAAAAAATAACCCGCCGCAGGTTCCCCGCGCCTCCGGAGGCTGTTTGTCAGATTGTCCAACCGACCGTGCAGAGCACAAACGTCTTCGGTTCACAGTGGTGCGCAGAAAAAAGCAGCTACTGCTCACATTTAACAAAATGCCTTTTCAATAACTCGTATGAGACTTACAACTTATGATCGCTACTATTGATTCCTTTTCAAGTCAGTTTGAATTCATTGTGTTTTATAAAATGTGGCGACTGTCCCTGGGCTGCGTCTTATGTCTGATCAACATGAAAACTAACAGTATCCACACTGAACTATCAGATGACTTCAATGCTCACAGCGGTGGGAAAACACCGGCAGAGCTTTTTGCTGATAAATCGCCTGCTTCCTGAGGAGTTTATGGCTCAATCTCTAGGGTCAAGTCTTCTTCAATACAGCCTGATGTTCATTTGGCACATTATAGTCCATATAGAGTAAAAAAGACGATAAAGCATTGGGTTGTGGACACACCGTGATTGACAGCTGGCCCGTCAAATCGGTGCGTGGTTGCAGGTGCAGGTGGGAAGAGCTCTCAGTCAGGCCACACCCCCAATTCTACGTTGCGATAAACAACAACATGCCACTGGTCAGAATGTAAAACGTCACAGTGTGTTGCCACTTTTACAAAACATACAAACCATCATCAATAACGCACTAATAGTTTTGTATTACATTAGTCAGTACTGATGTTGTTCATTGTAGCTGCGTCCTTGTGTTTAACTCTTTTGTGTTCTCACAGTGACGATATTCACTTGGACTTGATATGTAAAACTTACACTATGGTATGCGATCACAGCTCTTTCACAGATACAACACTCCAGCTCCCAACTCATTTCCACCATTGATTCCTCGCAGTTTTCATTTCAATCTGATTTGGATTCTTGATTTTCCAGCAGCGTCAGGAAAAATACCAATGTTAGTAAAGTGATCCTCAGAATTTACCCGGAGAAATGAACTTTCACATTTTAGTTTCCACTGTCAACATATCCTGGTTAGAAATCTGGTGGTGCTGGCATATGACACATCAGTATTTTTTGTAAAGTTACATGTGCAGAACACATATACTAATAATAAAATATGCACCAATGAGAAGGAATCATCATTCATATGCATATAAAAAATATACAAGAGCCACTGATGAAACTATGCAGCCCTGCCTTCATTTATCGAGTACGCTCGGCTGGTGTGTCCCTAATGTGGCTCAAAAAAAGGATCAATCTAGAAATCCATCTTTTCCAGAAGGGATACGTGAAAGAGTTTGTGTTGACTTTACTTTGATCCGATACACGTGGCTCCAGAACATTCAGCGCTCGGCTGAATGAAAATAACGAAATTGGAGCTCGCGGCACCTCATGCGAGAAACAAACTATATGTATAAAATACAGCCACGTTAGAAGGTCACCAGCAGATGTACACACACACACACACACACACACACACACACACACACACACAGGCACACACTACTGTTGTGTCCACACAGTTCTGTGTAGTCATTCTCGGTTGAATGTTTAATGCGAATAAATCATTCATTTACTCTGCGAGCTATTCTGGCACTGACTTTCTTTCATATCCTTCTGACTCTAAATTGAAGTTATTAAAACGTGCAGACAACCTGTGTTTGATTTATCACCTAATCCCTTTTCATGGTGTATTGAGCGAACGATAAGTCTTGAAGACGTGAGCAGATACTGTATATTGATCAGAATCTGTAAAAGGGAAGAATCAGTATTGTACGTAATCACCATTGTACAGTACGAACGTAGCGGGTCCTGTCGTCTCTGGTTACGTTTTCCGGGCTCCTCTCCCCCTGTGATGATGACGACCACGATGCCGACGATGACGATGATGCCTAAGTCATGTGTGTTTTATGAGTCACTCAGTTGTCTCCCTCCCTGGCTCTCTCCCCCACCCCCCCCCAGGATGTTGCGATGGCTGGTTTGCGGCCGCTTGGGTCCAGTGTGGATGTGGAAGGCGCTGCTGCTGTTCGTGGCCATCGCGTTTGCCGGTCAGCTGCTGGGGGTCATCTTCAACAAGAGGTAGTGACATTCCATTTCATTCCTCCGTTTTCTCAATTTGGTTTGAACCGCGGCTGCAGTCGAGCATTTCATTTCTGTGGCATCACCGCAGCTAAACAGCAGATCATCACATGGCGTTCGGCCCGAGTGAACTCTCACATGTGCAGCGTTGACCGGTTGCAAAACTGGCTCTGATCTGGAGCCGAGCAAGCGGCTCTAAAATTGGAGGCTGGAAGCTGTCGCCGCTCATCAGCTCTCCGGAAACGGGGTTTGCGGTCAGTCGTCATCAGGAGTGATGCTGGCAGCTTCAAAATTATTGTGGAGCAAGTTTTTGCAAACAACTGTGATCACAGAATTGTGATGGAAGCTTTCCGCCAGCTGCACACTGGAGCTCGACTGATGTATTTTTGGGGGCCAATGCCGATAGCGATATTAGGAAGAAGAAAAATAACCAATACCGATACATTGGCTGATATATATATTTTTAAAAATACAAATTAAGATGTCATTATCCTACCGTTATTGCAAAGAAATGTAATTTATGCTTAATTTTTACAGTTGAACTTAAATTAGGAAAATATTTTTTTTTTTACGTAAAAATGTCAAGCCTTATGCACATCTTTTCTGCCTTGTTTATTCCGTAAAAGAAACGTTTTCATATCAGTGCGTATCAATAAACATTAAGGTGATATGTCTGTGACAGGCTCATATTGGCATATTTCAAAAGTTTTTTAGATGTATTTTGATGAATGGTAGCATCAAATGCTGTGTAACAATATTTCTTGTGACTTCTTTATAATAACAGTCAACTCGCTTGTTGCCATTGAAAAGCTTTTAATGTGACAGCTGCGGCTGTAGGAAAAGTTCAGTTTGCATTAACAGCAACTTAATACACATAATTTTCCTGAGATTGTGTATTATTATTATTTGCAGCCCATAATACTGCAAATATATAGGTATTGTAATACATCGATCAGCCAATGTGATTTTACCTCACTGGGTGATGGATACGGTGTTTTATCAGACATTTATTTCATAGAAAATCTTCAATAAAACCATTTTTAAATGTATTTTTACAGAACAGCGTGTCTGAAGAGGCTCGGGCCTGATATCCAGTACAAAACATGCCGGATTCTTAACAGGTCCAACATTCTCGACCTGTTATTTATTACGCGTCATTAATGTAGATACTAATACAAGCCTCTGTGGTTTAATCTGTGGTCTCTACAAGACAATACATTCAAATGATTAATTCAGGAGCTGTGTTTGTACCATTCGTGGATCAAACCCTCTTACTCCTAAAGATCTGGACGACCTGCAACTGCGTGGTTCCGTCTGTTCTGAACTCTCTGGCTCTCTGTCATGAAGGTTTTCCTCTTTGCGTGTCACAGTTCACCCGAGTTGAATGGAGTTGCTCGAAGTCAGTTATTGTTTCCTAGTTCGTTTGAAGTAATGTAGCTGTAATTAGTGTGACTTAACCCTCGTTCCAGGGATGTGTAGCATCTCTGGCCACGTGGCAGTGACCTGCAGTGACCTCACTTTGTCTGCTGGATGGGGAAGTCGGCGGCTGTTTGTCATGAAAACTTTACACGGTCAGCTTGCCGTCCCTGCATGGCAAGTGAACAGTTAATGCAACTTGAAATTGCTTTAAGCATGTAGTTATGGGTCCAATGTTGTAGCAATATTATGTGTATATGTGTGTGAGATTTGTGTTACTGTATCGCAATCCGTGTGCGCTTAATCAGAGTTGTGTGTGCGTGTGTGTGTGTGTGTAAGATAATCTGCAAGTGTGTGCTGAGATTTGTGAATGCTTACAGGAATCGGCAAATGTGTATTCAGAATGTGTGTGTGTGTGCGTAGTCAGATTTGTAAACATGTAAAGAATGACATGTGTAATGAGATTTGTAAGTATATTGGGATTTGTGCATGTGTAGACAAATCTGCAAATGCGTACATAGACATTGTGTTTTGCTCAAAGAGCTGGAAATAGTCATCGGTTACAACTCAAGCGGGCCTCGTTCTACACATGATTTTAGGGACACTTCTGCCATGACAGATCCACAAATGCGCTCGGCTATTTGTCCACAGAGTTTTTTATACCCTGAGCGGAGGCATGGCAAGCGTGGCGGACATTTCCTAACAAATCTGACTACACACACACACACGCACACACACACTCTGAATACACATTTGCACAATCCTGTATGCATTTGAGATCTGTTACAGACACACAAATCTGATTACACGCACATGGATTGAGATAGCTATGCAAATACACACACACACACACACACACACACACAATATTGCTACAATGTTGGCCCCATATGTAGTTATCATAGACACTAGTTTATATACACACTTAATGCAACTAAGGCACAAACAGTTAATGTCAAATCTCAAAATCCATAATTTAACAACAACAAAGCCGCTGCTGCTGCTGATTGTATGTGCACAACTGTCAACCACAGCAACATTTGACTGTTTTCATCATTCAGCGTGCAGACGTCTGCAGTAACCACAAGAACCACACTGAACTACAGAAACGCAAATGTCATATGACACCTCTCACGTCACAGTGTGGAAAAACAGTCTCGTAGCAAAATCCGCTTCAAAGCGGGATCAGCTTTTCTCTTGTTATCTGAGTTAACTTATTTCATGTCCTTCCCCAAACCATACTACTCTAGCTGCAGTGTCAAACAAAGTAGGTCAATAGGAATAGCTGTGAGGTAACAGAGGAGGTATGCAGACAGTGGTAACTCCTCGCTGATTGTGCGGAATTTTGTCTGAGAAAAAATCTGCAAAGCAATCGATGATTGCAACCACTCGACAGTAATAGCAACCCAAAACTACAATAAGCAAGATTGTGAACCCCCCAACACTGAATTCTGCACACAAAATGACAGATTCAGTCTGTTTTTGGTTAGATAAATTATTACCAGAGCTGCAACTGTTGAATGTTCGTTTGATTGGATCTGGTTTTCATACCATATGAAGATTCAATGAGGCATTGACATAAAGAAGTATGAACTGTGATGTTTTTTCGGATGTTAAATGGGAAACTCTCTTTGGTTACATTTTATCATCTTCAGTGCTTTGCAGCATCAATTGCTAATATGCCAACATCTGTTCATGTTACCAACAAACTGCAGACCAGTTTGAACATTGTTGGTCTATATTGTGATGTTGGTCTATCATGTGATGATGGTCTATATTGTGATGTTGGTCTATCATGGGATGATGGTCTATATTGTGATGTTGGTCTATCATGTGATGATGGTCTATATTGTGATATTGGTCTATATTGTCATATTGGTCTATATTGTGATGTTGGTCTATATTGTCATATTGGTCTATATTGTGATGTTGGTCTATATTGTTATGTTGGTCTATCATGTGATGATGGTCTATATTGTGATATTGCTCTATATTGTCATATTGGTCTATATTGTGATGTTGGTCTATATTGTGATATTGCTCTATATTGTCATATTGGTCTATATTGTGATGTAGAGAGCGTACCCTGATTCATCCCAAGAGGCCTTTTCATTTCACATGAATGATGACATGGCCCTGTAGGCTGTTACACCGATGTGTGCACAAGAGGGAATAGCGTGGGTGCATTCAGGCGCAGTATGGTGTTGTTGGTCGTTCACGTTTTGGCACTGCTTGGGGCCCAACACAGTGACTGTGGTTGCGTGCAAGAAGGATGAAATTAGACTGATATATTTATAATCATGTAGTGCAAGTGAAAGGTCAGTTACTTGGCCTTTGTTGTGTCAGACGAGCATGAGACAGATGACTCAACAACAGAGGGAAAGGCTGAAAAGCTTTCTGCTTAGACAGTTAAAGCTGCAAGAACTGATTTTTGAAGCTGTCATGTTGAAAATGTCCTTAAACAGTTGCACATCGACACAGCCAGCAGTGTCCTCCTTCATATGGCTCTCTGTACAGCTCCAGTTTGGTCCTCACCATCACCAGAGAAAAAATGTCTTGTCTCTTTGGCTGCAAAATGGTCTCCACTGTGTCCACCAGCTGGTCTCCACTGCCAAACCAAAGCAATGAACACAGAGAGGCTAAACAACTGTGCGGCGCTGACGTGGACTACATGGTTGTTTTTAATTCTGTGTGGATCCATCACTACGAGCGGCACCTTTCACATTATGTTGAGTCATGTCATCCATTGTTGGTTAGAATAGCTTTAAGGCACTGAGCTGTAGGATTGAAAAGATGTACTGTTTGATCTAAAAGTTAAAATGCTCTTTTTCCCCCTCATCTGTCCTCCAGCAGTGTCCAGCCGGCTGCTCGCTCCATTTTCTCGTCCCCTGATGCCCAGGGGCCCTCTCTGGGCTCCTGTCAGCCCCACAGCCACATCATGTTCCTCAAGACCCACAAGACAGCCAGCAGCACTGTGCTCAACATGCTGTACCGCTTTGGAGAAGAGCGTGACCTCCGCTTTGCCCTGCCGCTGGGCTACCAGCTGGGCTATCCACTGCCCTTCAACGCTCACAGGGTCAAAGGTTACCGGGGTCCTAGAGCCATGGAGTTCCACATCATGGGCAATCACATGAGATTTAATAAGCCAGAGGTGAGTTACGCAAAAGGACAATACAAGCTTGACTTTGGAACGATGGTGATGGGATAAGTGACATGGATGCATTGTACTATGAAGTGCAGAAGCAGATAGAGAGTGAAGACAGGTCAGATCAAGCCCTGAGTGGCATAGCAGGGACTATAGCTGATGGTTGGTAGCCTTGTGTTTCTGCTGCACCAGCACAACATAGGAGGAAGACTGAGGCTACATCAACACTGATATGTATCACTGTCAACCCATCGAGCGCAGGACGTAATAATCAGGAGCAAGTGCTGAAACACAAAAATAAGACCCTGACATCCATAGGATGAAGTCATTGAATCAAAACACCATAAAATGAGCTAAAATAATAATATTGGAAGCCCAGGGTCCCGTTATGGGCGACACCATTCTCTAAGGTACCTTATAACTGTGTTTAACTGCCTCTCAAGCAACAAAGAGCAGATGCTCTTAATTTTTAATGTTTAAGACACATCAACTCCCTCGCTGAGTTTTTCTTCCGGTTGCTGGTAATCATTTCACAACTACAAAATCATTCTGTGCAACCATAATACTACTGCTGTAGTTGTTGTAACCACGTTTCCCTCCTCTGTCTCTTAGGTGGAGAAAGTGATGCCGGCAGACACGTTTTACTTTTCCATCATCAGGGACCCGGTCTCTCTGGCTGAGTCATCCTTTGCTTATTACAAAGAAGTAGCACCTGCCTTTCGCAAAGCCAAAAGCTTGGGCGACTTTGCTGATGACCCTAAGAAATACTACGACCCTCGTCTCCGCAACAACCACTACGCCCGTAACCTGCTGTGGTTTGACTTTGGCATGGACCACAACGCCAATTACTCTCTGGCACTGGCTCAGCATGGTGAGGCCCTGATCCGCCGGACATTCAAGTTGATTCTGTTGTCCGAGCACTTTGACCAGTCCATGATCCTACTGAGACACGCCCTCTGCTGGCCACTGGACGCTGTCGTCTCTTTTAGCCTTAACGCCCGGCAGCAGAAGCCCAGTGGCCTTGGGGGGATGAGTGGGAGCTGGGTGGGCAAAGCTGCGGCGGCGGCCGGCGTCAGCGTGAGAGGAGGACATTCACAAGCCAAGACGCCACCCAACCTGTCACTCACAGGGGAACAGCGGGAGAAGCTGCGGCAGTGGAATGCCTTAGACTGGCACTTATACAAAGCCTTCAACCAGACCTTCTGGGAGGAAATCCACAGGTTCGGTCTGGCTGAGATGCAACAGGAAGTAGCGCTTCTCAGGACGCGGCGGGACGATCTGGCCAGGGTTTGTCTCAGGGATGGCGGGAAGCCCGTGGAGGCCTACCGGATCCGGGATAAAAACATCCGACCATTCCAGAGTGGATTAGTGAAGATACTAGGCTATGAGCTCCAGCCGGGGCTGGACAACACCACCAGAACAGCCTGTCTGAGGATGATCAGGCCTGAGATCCAGTACAAAGACGTGCTGGATGTTAAACAGTTCCCACGGGATCCGTCCGTCCAAGCCCAGCAAGGGCAACAGAGCAAGGGGCGCGTTGTCGCAGCCGGTGGCTCTTTTTTAAGACAAGACTCATCCAGAACAGGAGAGAGGCTGGTGGGGGGAGAAACGGGGGGCAGGACGGTGGAGGAAGGGGCGCGAGACTGGGATGGAAGCCATTTAACCCGGACCAACCAGACTTTGACGCGAGGACAAGAAAAAGGAAGGTTGAGATAGGCTGAGGTGAGTCTCGTTCCTAAGTATGGTACCTTTGGACTATGATCAGAAGGAAACTGAGCCCAGTGGTTTACACACGAGAAAACAAAAAGATCCTCCTTTGCACTTCAACCTTTGGGTCCTTTTCTTGTTTTGTTTTTTGAAAAGTGTCTCTGCTCTTAGCAAGTGTAATCCTTGTGGACTTGACCTTTAACCTCTGAGCGCCTGAGCTGCTTTTGTGGCTGCATTGACATGCTGAAGGACGCCGGTGTGTGCTGTCTCAACAGGAAGGGAAAGGCCCGCTTTGTTTTTTATGAGGAGAAGTCGTCCTGCTGCCGGCGGCTCCTTCTGCTGCTGTTCATCACACAGTCATGTGACAGCAGACACGTGGAAGCCTATTTGTTTTTCCCACTCATATTCATACTGGTAGTCCTAGTTTGTGCCTCTCATGGGTGCCATTACACGAGCACCGGTATTTCCAGAATCCTCAGTTAAAACGATGTTTAACTTGTTTCTAAAGTTGTTCAATCAAAACAAAGATAGTAGCCAGAAATGTCACATTTACTATCTAGGGGTACGATGAGCAGTGGGAAATTGTATATAATGCACAAAATGAACAAGGACATACACAGCATGTTGTTTCCATCCAAAAAGAATCCATGCGAGATTCTTTTCATTCAGATGATGAGAAGAGTCTTTGTGACAATTCTGTGTTATTTTTTTTGTCCAACCTTTTCTGGGGTCTCTATCTTTCAGAAACCTCTGTGACTCAAGTGTAACACATTAGAGGACACACTAGGGTCAGAGTGTGTACAGTATATAGCACTAATCTTTTTTCAGTCTGTGCGGGCTGGTGGTTTTTCAGTGGTTCAGCTTCAGACTGTTAACCTGAACAGCGTTCTTAAATATCTCTGAATAATACATGAGGGGAAAACGATCCGAGGTCTGCGCTTCTGTTCTGAGCTGCTTGACACCCACCAGTCTGCAGGAGGCTGCTGAGTGTCTCCATCTGGGCCCCGTTGGTTTCTTCCACCAATCTGCTGAAGTAGATGTAATGTATCCATCATCTGACACATTGTAGACACACGCCCATAGAGAGCTGGCTTCTTTGACATGGAATCAGGTCTCCAGGGAAATCAAATGACGTCTTCCTTATGACGTGTTCCCTGATTGTTTTAATAATGTCCTCCCCGATCACGGTGCATCATTTCAGCAGGAATTTAGTAATGTAGGTCGGGTGCAGTGTGGCTTTGTAACAAAAACAAAAAGTGTGTTTTTAAATTTGACCTTTTGACCCGACAAACAAAATTCTATTATTTCAAGAGGACACCAGTGCTGCTCGTGAGCTTGCCATGGTTAATATAACACCCAAAAGACAAAATAGGAAATACGTATGAAACATATTCCAAAAATATGGATACAAGCAAATATCACCTCATTCTCAATTTTCTCACACAGGCACAAGGTAGCTCCAAAAGCCTGGGTCACCTGGAACTGGTTAACGTTCTCGCTCATGGGAAGTGAACTCACTGAATTACTTGAGAACTTGTCAGAAGCTGTGCACAAAGTCAACGCGACACGATGTGACTTTACTACGCATGCAGCGCCCTCGGCAGCCACACCCGGCGATCAATCGTGTGCTGGGCTCCGTGTCCGAGCAATTGAGCGGTTTTCTCCAATAAACAAAGCCCTCACTGGGACGTCCCACTGACTGAACCAGAGCGGCGCCCCCCCCCCCCGACTTAGAGAGTTAGAACAACCTCACCGACCCTGACCTCATAAAATCCAAGATGGCTGCTCTTCACATCAACAGTAAATGAAGCAACGAGTAATATACTGTTTGTTAGCTGCTCTCAAATCAGTCACACACACACTACTGTCCAACTTCTATCTGTGGACATGTATGTGCAAAAATAACACGTGCTGTACCGTTGCTGTTGTCAACTGGTATCTCTTAACAAGTTTTTCCTGGAGGTGTCCAGTTTGGTTTTCTGACCCACTCAGGTGTCATGTCATTCCCAGCTCTGACTTTCAAAGTAAAGGGAGCAGATCAGTAGTGTCATGTGTTGTCAAATGATCTGTGACGGCTGGTTTGTAACACATGTATGAGACCGTGTTGAAATGGTGATGCTGCTTCTTTCCTAATGAAAACACCAGTTTCACATGAAGAGGCTGAAAGTCTTCAGGCGTGTGAGTGTTAAGCACTACAAAATACTTATCCGTACAAGTATTATCCTAAGTAGAATTCAATAAAAATTAAGTTTCAACTGAGCCGCGTCTGCATCTCGTACAACGCTTGGACCTTGAAATAAACACACACACACACACACACACACACACACTAACACCACTCTGATGCAGAAACAGATTGGAGGAGGTCCGAGACTGAACGTATCAGTTTCTGTGGTGACTGTAAAGAACAGAAGAAGTTCATTGTTTGCATGTGACCCGGTCCAGAGTGCAGGAGCAGTGGGCCTGGGGTGTCATGTGGTGCGGGAGGACTGCACACAAACTGGTCTGTGTTGATAATATGAAGTCATTGTTTGTTCATATTTTGGCCCTGTACATTCTGTATTGTACATTGTGTTCTACATGCAGCATTCGTGTTACAGTAAGGAATTAAGACACACAACTGGGCTGCACAGTGTTCTGGTTCAGGCGTGTACCAGCTGGTCGCAAGGTTACGCATGCAGGTATGGAGAGAAGTCGGCGAGTGAGTTGGTGCTCCGACTGCTTGTCTCTTTCAAGCATCCAACATTGGACATTTGCCTCGTTTGATGCAAATGGTCCCTGTTTGTCATCCTGTGCAGTGTGAATAGTGTCACCTTGTGGGGCTGGGAGTAGTGGGGGTGTACTGTGGGGTCTTTTGAATGGCAAGCTCCGCTGTATCCTCAGATTGTTCAGAGTTTTACACTTAAATAGTTTGGACACCGGATAAAAGGGATGATGAAAAAAAATCAAAACTGGATTTTGTCAGTCCCCTTTAATTTAATCAAGCTGCCCCAAATTGCACACACTCACAGACATCAGGCTCCTAAATATGCCTGATATTTTTGATCTCACAATGTTAAAAGAAAGTGATAAAAACAATTTCTGGATTCTCCCCTTGCTCTGGATCCGCTCCACAATTCATGGGGTGCTTTCTTGGCCCATGTCCCATTCCTTCCAACGATTTTCCTGTTCAGTAGTTTTTTTGTCATCCTGCTGACAAGCAAACAAACAACATATGCTCCACCCGGCAGAGGCAATTAAAACTTTATATTTGTTTCACAATTATCTGAGGGTCAACTAGCAGACAAATTTGCCTCGGTTACATAATACATCATCATAGTGCTGTTCGTATGCATAATGGAGCCCAGCCAATAGCCAGTCCCGATCCTGGAAGGCCACACTGCATCCCACTCGTCTCAGTCGCTCATGATGAAGTGAATGACTGTAAAATGTCTCACTGGGCCCAGAAAGGTCTCCTCCATTAAGGTCAACAGAAAGCATGTGAAATCAATAATGCACCATGATTCCTTCCTTTCTCACAGCCTGCAGAGCTGCAGTGTCTTCAGTGCCTCCGCCTGGATCACTGAAAGCCACACTGTCAGATAAACATATTCCATTAGGATCCCTGGATTTGAAAAAATATTTATAAATGGCCTTGAACATTTTTTTGGCAGTTCAGTTTAGACACTTCTTTCAGCCAAAAATACTCAAAAATAAATCTCTGATAAACTGTCAGTGTATTGGTCAGGCTCTAATGCAAGAGATGGAAACCAAATTTCACGAAATGTGTTTCTGACTGATACATGTGCATTTTCTTTCTTTCTTTCTTTCTCTCTTTTTGAAACCCATGCTCCAAAGCCACCATCAAATATAGATACGAAACTCCCGATGGGGCACGCGGTCCCGACAGTCTCACCGAACATCGGCTTTCTTCAGGGCCGCCCCTCAGTCCAACATGTCAACTTTGGATAAGTTGCTTTAAAATAAGCAAGACAGCAATGAGCCCACGACCTTTCCTCTGGTGCCAACATCAGGACCAACTGTACACGTGTGGTTCCACTGCTGACAGCTGACTTTGTCCAAGTCATGGATATAATGTGCAACAATGCAATAATTTGATTGTGATGAGATAAACAGGCCCCACATGCTTGTGTTACAGTGAATAACCCGACTACATCTAGCGGATGTTTGCCTTTCTATGACACCACTGATCAATAAGCTGCTGGAGAAACATTAATGCTAGGACCCTTTTTCATGCCTTAGGATGTCATCTAAAGGACCATGGCTTTAAAACAATGTCCTTCTGTATTTATTATTCTATTTGCCATTTGTACATACTGTATTTATCAGGGTTTGTTCTCTGTAGAGGGGAGGAGTGTGCCTGTCGCACTGTGATGGAATTTAGTATTGACGATGGTGAGAAAACATTGATCCATGTGTGCAGTCAGGAGACAGGAAGTAACTCAGGCTCGGCCGTAATTCAATATTGTCGTATTTCCTTTCATGTGTGATTAAACCAACATCCAATGGTTTAGTCACACACATTTAGATTGTCAAGAGATTGCTGCTTTAGAAACATAAGGAGTTAGTGAAGATGATGTGTGAAGAGGGAAGGCTCGCTGCACGCTGAACACAAGTTTGGTTATTTTACCTGTGAACCTTGAATACATCACAACTTGGTATCGATTTCAGTCATGTCGCCCAGCCCCCTCCTTCCCGACCGACACACAACCGAAATATTTACACTATTGTCTTGACCGAGTGTTGTCATCTCAAGTTATTGTTTAATATTTCAAATAATGATGAATAATGATTGAATCACAATATTGAAGTAACCATGTGAAAAGTAATTTTGTAAAACACGTTATTTTATTATAAGTTTAAGGTTTTATGATCAAGACAAAATATGCTCTAGTCCATATCTTGTTATTAAGAGATTGAAATTGAAAACTAGATGTACACAAGTATGTGTAACCCCCACTTACACTCCCAATTATACAAATGCATTTTCTGCCAATAGGTAGAAGAAAATAAACTGCTTGATTTTCATGGCTGTCTTCCCAAGCTCTGTTTTTATTCTTCCAGCAGAAATCTGGTCCCAACATTTTTACTGATATGGTACTGTGACTTATTTTGTAGCTTGTTACAAGTTTTCATGTGTGAACATGTATATAGTGCATACGGATGACGCAGGTTGTGTGTCAAACCTCTTTCAGTCTCAGTTTTCAGAGGGCAGAATGAGCACAGGCTCTAGTGTGGTACACCTCTGATAATGCAAACTTCATTCAAACAGCTTCCATCTCTGCCTTCTATCCCCACGTCCCGGGGTTATAACAGACAGGAAGCACTTGAATTTTCTCTCAAATGATTACAGATTTGACTGGTGAGGAAGTGCAAGAGTTGATTCAGAGAGCAACTGTGTACCCTGACTTGGATCTTACTTGAAACTGCATATATTTGTTGAACCTTGTAGTAGACCACACTCTTTGTGTGCATCCACTTAGTTGTTTTTTTTTCTTCTTTTTTTGTTCTGAATAAACGCAAACATTTCTTTAAAGTCACTGACTGGTCTCCTGGTTTTGATTTTCATGTTGATTCGTTCAGCTTTCAGCAGCTGGATGATAAAGGTCAATGGCATCAACAATGTACAATCAAATAAACTTGAATTTCCATGTTTAAAGGGTGGGAAAGAAAGCTGAGTCATGAAGGGTATCTACTTCATTATATATATATATCGATATATATATCGATATATATATATCAATATATATCTTTTTTTGTTTCGTTTATTTATTAATACATTTAGGGTGTAAGGTGCAGTCTGAGCAGATGAGTTTTCAGTCTGCGACGGAAGCATTGAAGGGTTTCTGCTGTCTGCCGTTCCACCATTGAGGAACCAGGACAGAAAACAGACAGGATCTAGACGAGCGGTGGCTGCCCACCCCTCGCAGTGAGTGAGCAAGCCGTTTTGCAGTAGCAGAGCGGAGTGGATGGGCTGCGGTGTAAGGTCTGACCTACATCCAAGAGAAAGAAAGAGTCCAAGAAAGGGGAAGAAATGTGACGGCAAAAGGCTTAAATGTAGCCCAATTGAATATATTCTGTTGAAACAGCTGTCTAATCGTATGGTGTTATATTTGTGTCTCATTCCTGAGCAGGCAAAGGGACGTTTGTAGAACAGAAGAATTTACGTTTCCCTGGAGGCTTGACAACCGCTCACATTTAGCCTCATGCGACCCCGAGAACAACAGGTGTGGACACTCGACCTCAGGGGACTCCAACTACTTTAACCACCACTGTTGAAACAGCCTGGAGGTGCACTTCTGTGCACTGACCACACACACCGGGGTTTCAATCCCAGCTGAGGCAGGGTTCACCCTGGACAGGTCGCCAGCGTATCGCAGGGCAACATACAGAGACAAACAACCATTCACTCTCACATTCCCAATTTTGAGTTTCGGATTAAACTAACCCCAATCTGCATTGTCCTTGGACTGAGGGAGGAAGCTGGAGAACCCCGGAGAGAACCCACGCAGACACGGGGAGAAGATGCAAACTCCACACAGGAAACAGCCTTGGATGGTCTGAACCTGTAAGGCGACAGTGCTAACCACTACACCACCGGTCCGTGCCGCCCTGTCATGTTCCCTGATACCCAAACCAGATCATCAAGGGCCATCGAGTGAATCCAGTTTAATTTCCCCTCCAATCACATGACGATTCTCACAGTGAATCAAACTTACCTGCACCCCAGCAAAATACTGTTGACAGTGGTCCATCTGACCATGTCTCACATGTCATCTCCCATAAATTGTCAAAACTCAGATATTTCAGTCTGTGTAGTAACATTGGCACAGCATGGATCTGCACACGTCACTAAGTTTGGGTTCAAGATGGATGGTGAAACAGCTGGAAGATATGCAGTAACAGAGCAACGGAGATGTGCACAGAGAAGGAGCAGTGGACAATTTGAAACAGAAAAGATACACATGTAAAATTCGCAAGGCTCAAGGTTTGACTAGAACATCAGCTGTTGTCTAACTAATCCACCCTTTTGAACCCAGACATGGCTTATGTTGCTGTCAGTAGATTGTCCCGTCTCAGTGGCCTGCCCCTACTGGACATGGATAAGAGTTGCTTAGATGACAAGTGGCCCCTTCTCTAAGATATAAACACTGAGCAAGCCGGACCATTGTTCACCACATTGCAAAAGTATCACCATCTTTATGTAAATGCCATAAAGAGCCATCATGGTCTGTGTCTCGCAGATGGGTTGTGTCTCACAGAAACTCTCCTACAAGGTTCCTTTGTTGCTGACAGTCTCCACTTGCAGGGTCACAACATTTCCTACACACATTTTTTTCCACCACTTGGCGGACAGGCAAGGTGGTGGAGTTGCCGCCTATGTGAAAGACCACATTCAAGGGTCTGAAAAACAGTGTGTACACAACTTATCTGACCTTTTGTTTCTGGCTTTGAAGGTTGAAGCTCCAGTTAGTGTACACAGCTCCAGACCACTGTATGAGGTCCTTTCTGGATTGTCATACATCATGACAACCAGTGTTATCATGCGAGAATCATGAAAGAGATTGAAACATACTAATAACACAGTTTAATAAATAAAAAACAACAACCCACAAAACAGCAAAATCGTGTCAATGTACTTTGACAAAGTCAAAAAAAACCTGACTTTGTTATCTAAAAACAATGAGCATATGACAGAATATTAATTTACAAAGACTTAAATGAGAAATACAGTTGTTTAAATCTACCTGACTGCTGCAGCCAGGCCATAGATATACCATATTATCTATATTATTATTTAGGGGCCGCAACTAACGATTATTTTCATAATCGATTAATCTGTCGATTATTTTCTCGATTTATTCGCTAGGATGTTTGTTTCGACCGCGTTTCCCCCAAATCCCCGAGTTGATGTTTTGTTTTGTCCACACACCAAAGATAGCAATTTTTTTTAGTGGAGCAAAGAAACCTGAAAATATTCACATTTAAGGAGATGAAATCAGAGAATTTGGACTTTTATTAATTTTTTCACAAAAACTACTCGAACCGATTAACCGATTATCAAAAGAGTTGGCGAATAATTCAGCAATCGATGAATCGACTACCTGTAGCTCTATTACTATTACTATAGATCTCTGAGCCTGGCTCTCTGGGGATGTTCTGTCTTCCGGTGGATCGATTAGTTCGGTCTGGTGGACGCTCTGTCATCGGGGATCCATTGGCCGCCCTGTCGTGTCGCCCCCGATGAAAGGCGGCGAGGCGGGGGGCTGTTTGTGACTTTATCATGTTATCTGTGCTGTCGGCGCGGAGGAGTGTTTAGGTGCGCTTGTTTTCCACACACTGACACGCCTGCTCTTGCCGGCACGCGGACACGCAGCGCACTTCGGCGGGTGGTTCACAATGCTGCAGGTGGTTCCCGGTTGGCTCGTGTTAGTTGTCGCTCGTGCTTCTCGGGTCTGGTGGTGATGGAGTCGCTGCGCGAGTACCACATGTATTTCCCCGCCGCCGCGACGTCGAGTCTCTCGGACCCGGCGAAGTGCGCGACCCTCCCGCGGCGAAAGCACGCCTACCTCGGCGAGACCGTCCAGCTGCTGCTGGTGCTGCGGTTCCGGGACGACCGCGCCGGCGCGTCGCCCTGGAGGGAGCTGGCGGGGTCCCTGTCCGCCCTGGCGAGTGCGTGCGTCGCCGAGAGCCGCGGAGAGCCGCCGGAGCCGGACAGCAGCAGCAGCAGCAGCGGCAGCGAAGAGGAGCCCGGCGAGGGGGAGTGTGGGACCGCAGACACCCGGGATGCGAGAGCGGACTGCGACCGGGGCTTCGCTCGGTGCGACCCGCTTCTCATTCACAACAGCTCGGCCTCTGGTGGGCGGGACCCGGTAGAGGTAAAAATGGATTTGGCATGAGTAGTTAACACGTGTGTCCATAACACTTCAAAAGTAATATCACAGCTCACTGTTACGACCAGACATTAGACTGACAAGTGCCTACAGTGGGACAGGAAGTGACCTTCACTCACTTCCTGTGTTGACGAGAAAACCAAACCAGTCAGTTGTCCCCCAGTCCACACTCTCTATAATCTTCTGTTTTTATCCGATTCCTCTCTGACACAGATGTTCTGCCTGCTGCAGTGAACTTTGTGCTCCAGAATGGGTTCAGACTTGAAAGTGCAGCCGGGGCCCTCAGGGACTTAGAACCAGATCCAGTCCTCCTGTCTGTCTGTCTGTTTGCACACAGGAGACATCAGCTGTACACACTGCTGCAGGCAAGCTCCTGCTTGGCTCTGTGTTTTTTTAAAATCCAGTTCATGCACATTCAATTTGTGGATAAGTTCCACAAATTGAAAATGTGCCATTTTCCAAAAGTGGAATTGCACTCAGCGCCCATTCCTCTGCAAAGGTCGCACGATCATGAGTTCTTATTGTAGAATTATTCTGGGAAGACAGATGGAGTAGATACTAGATTTGATAGTAGATATTAAGGAAGTGGTCTGATAATCTTAATTATTTAATTGTCATAAAACATAAAACAAAAAAGTCCTAATCTGCACCAAAATGGAACTGTTTTTTCCCCCCAGGCACTGGTCTCATCCCTCCACCAGTTTGGTGGAAATCGATTTGTAGTTTTTGCATAATCCTGCTAACAAATAAACCAACTAACAAACCAACCAACCAACCAATATATCCCACACATACCCATCAAGATCCATACAGTATTCCCAGGAAAATCTGTGAAAATGTCAGAAAACACCCTGTCCCGCTGTGTTAAAGAAACTGATAAGTCATTGCTGGATCCACCCCTTTGCACTGATCCATACTAAACTGGAACGGGTTCTTATCTTGGCCCACGTCCCATCCTGCCACCACTGTTTGTGGAAATCCGCCGTGTAGTTTTTGTGTAATCCTGTTGACAAACAAGCAAACCAACAAGCAAATGGACAGGGGTGAAAACATAACCTCCTTAAAAGAAAAATCTTCAAAATATCACAAATTGGTTTGACCCTCGAATTAGGAGTTCAAGTTGGTGTAGCAATAAAAGCAAAGTGTGACAATAGGGCAATGGAACCACGAATAAATCATGGTGTACATGAATCATGTGATTATGTAAACGTCCACCGAAGGGATGGAGTAATTATGAGACTCATCATCCTCTAATTAATACATCAAACAAACAGAAAAGCCACGTTCCGATCATGTTTTTTTTTTTTACAATTTGAGGTAATTTCGACCACAACATCTTAATGCTCCATCTTCTGCATTGGTTTAATTTAACTGACTGGAGAAAGAGGTCCTCCCACTTTAAATCCCGAAAAAAATGCTAATATTCACTTCACAGTAGTGGATGGAAATACTATTATTTGCCCAATTTCTCAAAAATCTTTGCTACATTTGCATGAAAACCCATTGAGTGACTAAACTAATCTGTAAATGACTGGTTATAGAACCTCAATACAACCAAATTATGTCTTTGGAACTGATTTTTTAAAATGTTATAAAAATGAGACATATTACTTCTGCACCCCAAAGTATATGCAAATGTTTGTTATTTTGTTTTCGTTTTGTGAATTTAGGGCAATTGAAGAAATGAAAGTAACATGTGCAAAAGATCTACTTGTGAAGACGCAGAATTTGACGAACCCATTAAACCCATGAGGCAGATCATGAACTGTCATTAGAAATTGTAAACTGATGATATTTCACAGCTGGTAAATCGTCACGTCAGACTGTTCAAACCATTTCCTAACACCCAACAACCATATGCAACTGGGCGAGGATCTAACACAAAGCTAAGTGATGGGGCGGAGGACATGGGACAACAGAGGAGGCACGTGTGGGTGAAGAATGTTGCATTGAGCGGAGGTTGCTCTCAGACAAAGTGATGCTTTTTTGCATTAACTGGAAACAACGGGAAGGGGAGTGGAGGAACATAGCTACAGTCCTGAGTATGACAGAGCTGCAGTTCAGCAAAAATAGACTCTCTCTGAACTTGCACAGGGGGACTCATTGGTCTTTACCAGTCTTCACAAGAGGAAGGACAGCCATGAAAACAAAATAAACTCCAATGGGCCTCAGTAGAGCACCTCCCACCACCCAACAGTGTTTTGAGATTCAGTCAGTCACACCAAATTGCAAGCACTCATAGATATAAGTCCCCTAAATATGCCAGATAAAAAAACAAGAGCCATGCATTATTACGTGGGAAATCGGTCTGATCTCTCAATGTTAAAGAAAGTTTAAAAAAAAAATCCTGTACCTGCCCCCCTGCACCAAAATGTAATGGGTTCATTCTTGGCCCATGTCCCATCCTTCCAACATGATTTTGCATAATAAAACACTTCTCACTTTTCAGGGCACATTCTCTGTTAAAACATCTCCAAAAAGATGTTTTAACTCCTGAGCCACAGCCACTCCCTACTTTAAAGGGTCCTTTCTTGGTCCCTGTCCCATCCTGCCTCCAAGTTTTGCAGAAATCTGTTCAGTAGTATTTGTGTCGTCCTGCTGACAAACAAACTGGACTAAAAATAAAAGAAGACTTTTGGAGAGAAAAACACTGGATGCAGTTGGATCTTTAATGTCATCTTACAAACTGGTTTCCTACTTCCTACATAACCTAACATGCAGAGCCATGTTGCATTTGACACAACCGAAAGCCGTATTGTTCATTTAACATTTTTGAGGTGTGATGTTGATTAATAGTAATTTTATAGACTAAACAAATGACAAATGTCAGTGATTGTTAGTTGCTTGATTAACTGTAGCCTAATTGATTTCCCTTATTGTCTCCAAAGTGACACTCAAGTTTAATGTTGAACGTTGTGTGGTTTGCTTGTCATCCTGCAGTCTGCTCTGGTGTTGGATGACCAGGTTATCTTCTACCTCACCGTCTCTTTGGACAAGCTGCCGGTCAACACACTCAAAGCCAAGGTCAGACACATGCACAGTAGCCAAATGTTTGGACGATATCTTAGCAAATGTACTTTATCTCAATGTTGTTGTAAAATTCTTTTATCTCTGGAGATGATGGTGAACCATGAAGGGTGCGTGACAATATCCCAGATTAAGGAGTCCCAAGCTGGAATGTCAGATTTTACGCACAGCAGTTACAGTTTGTGGAGGTTGCCCTTACACTAGCCCAGACTGGTGCAGGCGTCCAGTGTGGCCTCCAGTGTCTTCACTGTACTTGTTGTACCGCTTTTGAAAATGCATCCCAGATGTATCTGACGGGGGTGGCCAGCATTTTGGGAACTCTGCCTTGTGTGCAAGCTGTGTCTCAGGCAGTGGATTAATATATCAATGATCATGTTGCTATTTCCAAGCAGCTTACAAAATCAAGTAACACTCTGGACCACCCTTTGAGTTACTTCAATCCAACCTACAGCATGCTCCGGCTGTCAATCACAGTCTGTCATCCACATAGTGGACTTTTTACTGAGGTGAGAAACATGGCCTTCAGTTTCACTGCGATCAATGACTGGGGATAGAAAGTTGAAAAAGACAGGCTAGTAGTGTATGTTGTTGAACCTGCTTGGCCCACGGACTACAGCCAAACTTTAAATTAGCTCAAATTAGCATTGTGCTGCCATAGAAACGCAGAACGGATTTGTGAGTCAACGTAAGTTAACATTGTCAGACACCTAACGTTAGCTCGCTGATGTGACAGGTTATTGCTACGCAGTGGGAAACGAATCAAGTAACTATCCATGATATCCAAATATCCCTGATTTAACTGCCAGAAGATGAATCACCTTTGTAATCTTGTCAGTGAATATGTGTTACACCTTTGACATAATGAATAAGAAAAATGTGACAAATAAACGATATAAAATAGAGTTGTGCGTAAAAAAAGGGCTTGATTTGAGATTGTTTAGGTTAAACCCATCTTTAAAAGAGTAGCACTGGGATTAGATAGTTGTTGTGAGGCCACTTCATTCATCCATTTGACGTTGAAGAAGCCTTGATAATAATCCAGATCATACTGCTGTGTGTTTTCGGGCTTGTCTTTTTTTTCTGCACACTATATCAGTGTACTAAATACAAGTAAGTTAGTAAGTAAGAGGCTCATTTTAATCATCAACAACAACACTACCAAGCTAAGACCAACGTTGTGATGAATCTGAATTATCGTTTAAAGAAAGCCTCATATGGAGCCTGTAACGGGTAATGGGATGTAACTGTTTGAGGTCCTTTTTTTGTGTGTTTGTTGTCAGATCATCGTGACTGTGTGGAAGGAGGAAGAGAAGGTGGAAGTGATGGAACACGGCTACCTGACTCTTCTGCAGCTCAGGAGTCCGACACACACCTTCAGACAGGACCAAAGCACCTTCAAGATACAGGGTACGAAAAAAAGTCCTTCTCTCTTAGCGTCACCCCTTCAACGCTCCAGGTTATCAAACTGTCAGGACTTTTCTAGTCTTATTATCCACTCAGAGAGCTTTACAGTACAGCTGACTTTCACATATTCACACACACTCACACACATTCACACAGCGCTGCAGTGCATTGTCTATCAGTCATGTATCATGTATGAACACAGGACGTGCTGGGAACCACGAGCCTGACTACCTGAAGTGGTTTTAACAGTTCTGTATTTGTCTTGTTTCCGTTCCATACCCCAGTCAACTCCACCCTGAATGTTCTTCCACCTCCCATGGTCCAGTGTCAGCAGATGACGGTATCTGGAAAACACTTGACTGTTCTCAAAGGTAGGCCAGCGGGACACATTCACATGCACAGATGGAAGAGCTTTCTTGATTCATACTGCTGTCATATGACCCTGTTAGCTAGAAGGGACTTTCTTAAATACCAGCAAGAAAAAAAAGAGGCGTTTGTTTTTCTTGGATACAGTATAAAACCCAGACTCTGTGGAGGTAGCTGCGCGGGGGGGGGCAAATCTCGTGGGAACACACACACCTGCAGCTGAAACTATGTCGAGGGCTGCCTGTTTTGATGGCACACCGAGATGTGCAGGATTTCTCCTGGTGTGAGGGGAAAAAAAGTGATGGAGCGATCACCAGAGAGCGAGGGGAAAGAGCGCTGCACACAGTTCTACAATGAAGCAAAGGGCACAAAACACAAAGTTAGACATCGTATGTGTTATTATGAGGTGTGTACAAAAATGTTGGTTCCGAATCAGCTTTATTGGCCAAAGCATGCGTAAACATATGAGGAATTTGACTCCGGTTGCCTCACAGTGAACTTACACAGAATACACTGAAAAACACAAACTAAAACAAGGGCGACAGAGCTGAACAAGATGAACATTTAACTACTATGTACAGATTTAAAGATATATGTACAGATTTGACTGGACAAACTGTACGAATTTCTTTCTACCTCTTCTGTCCACAGTGGTGAACTGCAGCTCTCAGGAGGAGGTGTGTGTCAGAGACGTGAAGATCCTTCCCAACTATAACTCGTCCTTCCTTCCCATGATGCCAGATGGTTCAGTACTCGTAGTTGACAATGTCTGGTAAGTACATATGGATGGATAGATAGGTACTTTATTTTTCCCAAGCTGGGAAATTCCGTTGTTATGGCAGCAAGTTTCACACAACCCACTTTAAAAAATATATACAAACATTTTTTTTTTTTACCTTCATTAAGGAAGTTATGTTTTTTCTCCCACGTGTTTGTTTGTTTGATTGTCAGCTGGATTATGTAAGGGCACTGAAAGGATTTGCTCCAAACTTTAAATCTCACTGCCTGAATATGGTTTAACTTTCAATAAATTTTTTCGACAGATCGCTCGCGTTACCGTCTTTACTTGCAAAACATTCGATGCACTTGTGGCAACGAGGGTTGTCTCACTCTCTGTTATCCCTGACGATTAAGTGTACAATTCCTTTATTGGGGCTGTATAATATACTTTACAATGACCAATTATCAGTCTTCATTTTTCTCATTTTCAAAAGGAAGGGAGCCATTTTTGGGCTATGAACTGAACACAATTCAACCATATGGACTTCATAGAAAAACTGAATTTAAGTTCCTTTCTGTGATGTTAAAACATTAACTAAGATATTTCCCCTCAGGTGGTTTAGGGAGAGATGAGCTACTGTGTCCCCATGATGCAAAGGGACAACTATAAGACCGATGATCTATCTTATTTAAGAAATGTAGTTATCTTATTCAGTCAGTTGTATATTGTATTTAGTTTCCTTATGTGAAAAGTGCGTAGTATTGTCATTCTATTGACAACAAAGCCTCTGATATATGAAATAACCTCCGCCAAGGAGTGTGTGCAATTTGGTACAGATCAAAATTAACTGTGATTTCACAAGGGAACTGTTGGGTCTTGGTGGAAGTATGTACTCTACTGAGTGGCATTCTACTTTTATTATTATTATTATTATGTTTTATTATGTTTTTTGAAAAAGGTTTGAAAAAAAAAATGCTGAAACACATGATAATCAGATGGGTGAGTCTATCCCAGTTGTGTTTTATGTTCGTTCAGTGTCCTAACAAACTTTTCTTTGTTTCTGCTTCCCCATCAAAGCCACCGATCAGCTGAGGTCACCATGGCTTCGTTCTATCGGGTTGACAGTGAGTCGTCGCGGTTACCGAGCACGCTCAGTGCGCTGGAGGAACAGAACTTCCTGTTCCAGCTTCAGCTACAGAACACGGCAGAGGAGGACTCCAGTGAGGTGAGAAGCCACGATGATGAAGACCATGGCCTCTTTCATTTCTCTTTTATTTAAGTCAACATCTTTTTCAGCAGACAGGAACAATCACTCTGTCAGTCACGAGTGCTCTGTTGTGAAAGCAAATTAGTTACAAACTGTTTATGATAATACACTAAATCAAAGGCTAGAATTCCTTTAGTTAAGTTTTATGACCAGATAAGTGAGTACGTTATGTGATCTTTGGACGTAGTTGGGACTCTTGGAAGCCTGGTTTTATGTTGAATTGATCATAAAAATATTTTAGAATTAGAAATTATATTAATATATCCAAAGGATAAGGCTGGTATTATTCTTTTATTTTTGTTGTTGTCACCAAATCCCGTTAAAAGACCCCAAAACTGCTCGTCCCTCTCAACACTTCCTAACACTTCTGTGGCTCTCTGCCTGCTGGTTCCTACTCAAGAGGACAAAAGACAAAAAAAGTGCTCTAACTTCCTAAAACAGCTGCTCAGTGTAGTTTTTAACAAAGGCCTCTTCGACAGGATGAAATAGTCAATGTTGGCGGGACTATTTTCAGCAGCACAGGGCTGTAGGGCTGCATGCTGATGAAGGATCTGTGTCACCGATGTGATTTAAGAATGAAGCTCTGGCATAGACATTACTTGTTAGTAGAAGACATTTGTTGAAAAATATATAGAATAATGGAACAATGAAACCATTTCTGAACTTTCCGGGCACATTCTCTGTTAAAATAAGTTTATTGTGTATTTGTATTCATAGGGTTTGGAAGTCCCATTGGTGGCTGTGTTACAATGGTACACTCCAGCACTTCCTCTCACAAGGTAACTAGTCCTTTTCTGTTCCAACATGTAGAATGTCGCTATTCTGCAAATCTCTACCTTGCGGCACGTTGGTGCAGTGGTTCACACTGTCGCCTCACAGCAAGAAGGTTCTTGGTTTAAATCCAGGTTCAGACCAATGTTGTGTTTCCCTGTACGGGATTGGCTCCAGAAGGGGCAGCGGCCTTAATTAAGTTTTTTTTTTTTAATTCTATAATACATCAGACAAAATACTTGAAGACGTTGCTCCTGAAGACGTTGTCAACAGCACTTTGTAGATAACGGAGGAGAAGAAAAAAGTATGTACACTGAAGCTCCTTCTTCGTTTTCTGGCTACTGGTGTTAATTAGAATCTTGGCTAACTCAATGCCAGCCGCCTGGCTACTGTCCAAAGCAGAAGACAACCGTGAAAATCCCAATTTGAACAAAGAAATTCAAGTTTAATGCCCGGTAGTATGGAAGGGGCAGAAAGCGATTTTTGGCAGAAAGCGATTTTTGGTTTCGTTTACATATGGTGTCGTTTTTCTATCACTATTACACTGTTAAAATCATAATTTCAAATTCAATCTATAAAAGTTGTGTACATTCGCTATTGTCTCGATGGTATTGTTAGCTTCTGTGGCTTCTTGAAATCTCTGCCACGAGAAGGAGGAAGTGAAAATACTAGTCTGCTTTCTCTCCAGATACATCTGTAGTTGTTACCTGCTGCCCAGGATCCGCTTGGCTCGCCCTCAGCTGGTGATGACAGCTTCCTGTCCCAGTGCCGTCAGGCCTCTGGAGCACTTCTGGGTGAAATACACGCTGCTGAACAACTTGCAGGACTTCATGGCCGTCCGTCTGATCTGGAATTCTGAGGGTAAGGAGCCGACTGTTCCAAACTGCATCACACACATAACCCTAACCTAACCCTGTCCACATGAGAAGATTATCACTTATCAGCACAAGCATAGAAATGAATTCATTCATCTTTACCTCACTCGTGGCTTGGCCCCTTGTGACAGCACTATCAGTTTGTACTTTACACCAAAGTTATAAAGTGCAGTTCCGAGAGCGTTGTGGCAATGACACGCGTGCCATTCTTCCGACTATGTGTTTGTGTACCACCCAAATGATTTTGAAGCTGATATTTCAAGGTTAAAAAAACGGCACTGTGTCGGGTTTTAGTTTAACTAAACGTTTGTTTGCATGTTTCCTGCCACCTTCACGCTGTCGGCTGCTTGTTTCAGGAATTGCACTGGGTTTGTAACCACCAGCTCAAAACCCTTCACTTACAAGATTAAAGCCGAATGAAATGTCATTCTTGATTCTTCCAGTTACATCACAACAGAGAAATCTTGACAGATCAGATTGGACTTGCTCACGAGCTGTGTCTCATCACTACAGTAACAAAGTCTTATCCTCTGACTGTTGTTCCTTATCCCTCACACGAGGTCCTTGTGTTTCACATTGTTGATGAATACAATGATTAAATGTTTAGTCTTGAGTTTATTTTAATTAGTTAAGTCCAGGACGATCTCCTGAAGTGTTGATGTCGGGTTCTAAAGCCAGTTAACAAGCTGAAGTATGTCTGAGGGATGCAGGTATAGATGGGTTGGTATTCTAAGCTTCACTCCAGAGAGGGTGCCGCTATTAACAAGTGTTGGTGATAGATAATGAAATTGATTTGATCGTTGACTTGAACCCATGTAGCATCATTTATTTTTTCAAGGCAATCCAACATGCCAGGCACATATTCCACAACACATGGGGTAAAGAGAATGGCCGTGTAAAAGTCAAAAAGTATACTTAGAAGGTGGGGTGGGCGATCTGGCCAGAACATCAGATGACGATCTTTTGGGTTAGAATCACGACCCATGATCTAAATCACGATTTTTCGCACCATCAAGGCTCCAAAAAAACAAACAAGTGAGCCAAAAGAAAAGGTGAGCATCTTATGTCAGAAAAAGACAAATGAAATGTTGAATAAAAAAAGACTTGGCAGCAAAACGCAATGACATATTGAGTACAAATAAAGTGATATAGACCATCCTTTTTTAAAAGTGAAAGAGCCTCACTTTGAACGGCCTGTTCTCCTCGTGCAGGGTACAGTATCTACAGTTCAGGGGGCCTAAAAAGAGAGAACTGATGTAATACGTGAGTGCGGCATAGAGAATGTAACCTGCCGAATCAGATGTGATGTCATTATCCTGGGAATGGGATAATAACAGGGGCGTGAAGGGGTCAGCTGCCCTGATCCAGCTTGGGTCACGGCAGGGTCAGTGTCCAGATGTTGAGTTGGTATGTAGCTGATCCCTGACAGGGCCGTTTGGCTCCTCAGGCGAATACAAATAGTCTTTTGACTCAACCTATGGGTTAAAGATGTGTGGCCTAGATTCGGGTTTGAATGTTTTGAGTAAAGTGCTGCCGTTCAGCAACCAAGAGTCACAGAGAGAAGCTCTTCTCACCTGGGTGACTCCGCTGGGCCGTCGTCCAGTGAGAAGCCAGAGTTTGAATTCAAGCCAAACTTCACACACAGGCGAGATTGACAGGATTTGTTTTACAAGCGCTTCAGGCCTCTGGGTCTCATGTAGGCCTTCTACTATACCGAGCACATGACCTGAGCTCTCAGCCAGAAGAATTGGATACTAATAAAATAAAAACAAATGAAAATGATGTGCAATGTGGCCAGAGGACTGATGTGGGTTCATGCTCTGGGTTTTCTGATAACATCTCAGGGCGTATTCTGATAATTTCACCAGGTGGGACATGTTTCATCATGCGTCATCACAACAAACTCCATAGAGCTTTTGCATAAAGTCGTTGAGATTCTCCCAGTGGAGCCTGAAGGGGATTTTTTTTTTTTTTACTTCTACCTTATAATTCCCATGACTCAGGAATTCCGTAACCATGGAGATACTGGAGCAGCAAGACGTAAGCCTGGAATCAATGTTTTTTTTCTGCCATCTCTCTGTTTATGTTTGAATGAAAACCTGGTGGAGACCTCAAACAAGGGCACAAAATGAATAGAGGTTTACATTAGTAATGACGGATATCATATCACTCTCCTTCCGAATCTAGGGCCTTATACTGCCAGATTATTTTACATCACACTGTTAAAACCAGTAACTACAGAACATGATCCGCCAACTATTTCACTTTGCACATTCCACGCATTCACACTCCCCTGCACGCAGCTTTTAAATGGAATGAATCACAAACCCACTTGAAACTGAACGGTCTCATTTCACTTGGAGAATTCAAACAGTTGTTATTACAACACTGAATCTCGCAACTGGCTTTAAGTTTTCCATTTTTGTATTTTCATCTGTTCTTTCCTCTTGCTGTCTGTAACAATGTGTTGTCTTTTGTTGCTGTAAATGTAAAATTGTTCTCAGGCTTCTCTTGAAACAGAGATTTTAAAGTAGTTTTTAAGGAGTTTGCCTGATTATATAAAGATTAAATATACAAATGCAATGGCATGCTGTTAATGGTTCTGGTGAGACAAGGAACAATACCTCATTAATGCCCAAACAAACATGGCTCCCAGATAAGGTGATGGAAAAGGTTATAGAGATAAAAAAAAAAAATTATATAGAGGGCTAAAAAAAATATGATAACCTAGGATATGATTTTACAGGACTTTTTGATTTTAAGGAGTCTTTCGTGATATTGATGTGGTTTGAATAAAAATCCGAGACAGTGCTGCAGCAGACTTATCTGATTTTCTGAACGACCCGACGGAACGGTGACGTACAGAAACGCGACGGTGTTCGGACAGAGACCTAATATCTGTCTGTGTGGGTGGGAACTACAACAGAGGAACATCAGTTCTGTTCCAGCGATCCCCACAGGCAGCTGGGGCCGCGCGCTGTTCCTCAATGATGAGAGAAGTGTGGGACTCCAGGACTCTGGAGTGAAGGATGTTACTTTTGATCTAATCACATGAGCGCCCTCAGCAGATGGACTAGGGCCCTTGCCTCCCTCGACTGTTTGAAGCCTCTTGTCTTGATGAATCCATTAAAACTCAGGGAAAAAAACAGATAGTGTTAGAATGTGTTAATTTGGTGTTAAGCTAAAAATTCACTAACCATTTCAGGTCTCTTTAAATTCTGCACAGATGTTTTACACTGACATTCCCCCTTTGTCTTGGAACACTTTGATTTACAATGTCCTAAATGATATAGGGGAAAAAAAGCAAAGTAGAAGTGATTGGAATTTGTGAATTTTCACAGTATCAAGTGTTAAAAAAAAGAGACAAGCGTGTTGCTGTTGATGGAATTACTGCTGCTCAGAGGTCCCGTTCTGTCTCGATCTAACTCTGCGCACTTTGTCCTACTCGTTCGCCTCCTCTCCCACCTGCTCCCCGCCTCCGTCCATCCTCTCCTCAGCTCACAGCCGCCCATGTCGGCAGGACCCCCGGGCGGGAGCGGTGGTGTGCCGGTCTCCCCTCAACCACCTGGGACAGTGCAGGAAGGGCTCCACCATCTCCTTCGCCGTGGCCTTCCAGATCCTCGGGACGGGACTCTTTGAGGTACAGAACATCGCATTATGTCACTCCCGCCCTACAACTTATTCTACAGTTCATTTATCCTCGTGAATCAAAATATATACAACACATTTATCCTGAACAGACAGGTGCTACACCCGTGTCGCCCTCTTTATTGTTGGCAAAGAATATTTTCTTGTGATAGTTTTGGTTTACTCTACATACGCTGATGCTGCTCCATCTTGTCCACTCTTGTCCTGCCCGTGATAACGCCACAGTTGAGTCAGCACATGAAACTGAAGCTGCAGTTCACAGCCTCTGTGTCCGCTCCTCCCGTGGGGCCTTGCTCACCACTATCGCCCAGAGAGCTGCTAGAGACCAAGAGCCTGGGCCGGTCCCAGAGCTTCTCCCACCAACAGTCGTCCAGACCGCACCACGTCAGGTGAGGAGCCTTTGTGTGCACCATTTCTTCTTTTTTTTTTTTTTTTTTTTTGTTAAGGAGGGTTCTGGTTATGACTCCAGGTTCAGCTTTTCTGTGTGGAGTTTGGATCTTCTCCTCCCCACTGTCCAGACATGCAGGTTAGTTGTTGGCTGTGAACTGAATGTGAGTGTGAATGGTTGTTTGCTTCTCCATGTAAGCGTGTGAAAGGCTGACGACCTGTGATAGACAAAAAGACGATTTGCTGAAGAAGTCAAACTGGCGCATCCCTACCTTGGACGTTATGATCATTCATTCCTGTGTCACATTACAACACATTAGGTTATTGGTGTTGTTCATTTAATTTGAAAAACCATCCATGTCTATCATCATGTTGATGACACGGTGTCTCTGCTTGCTCCAGGTCAGGCAGTGTGATGGAGAGTCGGGCTGTCGCGCCTCCTGTGGGACCTCCGACGGGCAGAGCCCTCCGCCCTCCGCCGGACCATACCCTTATTTCACTGGACAAAATAGCCAAGAGAGAGTGTAAGGTGCTGGTGCTGGGATCGCTCCGACAGGCCCACTGCAGGTAATGTGAGTGTCTAATGAACTACCGGGGGCCCCGGTTTAGTTTTAGTTTAGAAAGATCCGGAGCTGCGATGTAGACCTGGGACGGGCAAACACCGAGATGTTTGGAAACAATGATGCAGTCACCATGTTGTGTTTGGCAACCAGACGTAGAAGCGGGGGTGGACCGGTCGGACGGACCAGCTGTCAATCTATATCCGCGTCCCAATGTATCCAGTGCTTTCTATTTTACTCAATGTAGGACTGTAATTTACAAAAATGAACACCACTCTGTATTGGAGAAGACTTTAAACTAGCGATTTAGTCTGTAAACTCCTCAGGTAAATGTTTATTGACGTTATAAATCAAGTGAGAAGTAGCGTCACTTTCTCATAGACTTCTATAGAAACAACCTGTGGAGTCGCCCTCTGCTGGTCAATACAGAGTATTCAGGCTTCCCTATGATTCAATTCATTGTCCATTGTCATATACAGTCTGTGGTGTTCTTGGTGTTTTTCTGGAACTAAGCAACTAACTGCAGAGGAGACAATCTCACAGTAGAGTGGACAATATTACAGTAGAGCAGACATCTGATCTGTCTCGACCAGACTTTGTGAGTTTTCTTTTGTTTTAAAGGCCGAGCAAGAACCACAGAAGACATGTGTTCAGAGACCGATGAGCAACAGGTGCACTTTCACCAGTTCACAGTCATACTGATTGTGACTCTTGCACAATAATCACTTGTGTCAAGCCTGTCACCGAGTTGACGTAGTGAAAGAAAATCATTTTACTTTTTATATTTGTGCACAAGAACTGGGTCTGAGGTTCAAGAACCAACGAATAGAGTTCTGGTAGAATTCTTCCCTGGACATTCATCTAATCTCTACCGTCTGTCCCGGCAGATGACGTGGAGGGGAACGCGGCACTGAGGACACCGACTACAACTGTTTATCCGTTCTGTCCATCCACCCTGAAGGAGGAGGAGGAGCAGAGAGGAGAAGTGGTGCTGACGTGGAGAGGAGAGAGGAGGCCGGAGACAGGAGAGAGGACAGTGGCGACGGGATGCTGCAGTGCAGAGACGATAACAAACAAACAAAAAGAGCCACAGTGGTTATTCATTTCACTGGATTAGTCAAGTTTTTTTTTAGATTATTACTTCATTTTTGGCACTTTTAAAAAAAAACTTCAAGCCTACATTCCATTCGCGTTATTTTTTATTACACTCCCTTGTCTGTTTGATTTGTGTGACGCCTTCAGGATGAACTGGATCACTGAGTGGGACGGCCCTTCACATTCGCAGTATTTTGACTGTCCACATACTTTTGGCCATGTTGTGTACATTTTGCTGACTGGGGAGCGACTCCCAAAGCCAGCTACATAAGCTGTGAAAGTGAGATAGTTTTGTTCAGCATGAAATCCCAACATGTTCCTCTGTTGGGATATTGTAGTGATATTCTAATTGATAGAGCTAAGGTTCTGAAAATGAAAATGTAATTGTCTGTGTTTTGTAACGGGACCACGGACGTGTCATAGTGTGTACAGTTGGTGTCGGCAGCTTTCTGAAGTCTGTCTCCACGAAGAAGTGGTTTGCACTTGGACTGACATTCAAGTCATTTTTAAAAAATAGGACATAATTTCAGCTTGGTTCAGCTTTATAATGTAGTCTTACACTGGCAGATTTATTCAACACGTGATTGTCTTAGTGCTGCATATTTATTATGAATGTTGGGTTCTTACTTGTCGATGTACTCTCCTCATTTTGTTGTCTGCAGCTGTGCAGCATATGATACATAATGTGAACAATAACTGCCATGTACAATGTAAGTGTGAAGTGGGGGGAAGTTTCTTTTTAACATTTCTAAAATCCTCATTTGAAGAGTAAACTTGTCCAGTGAATGTTTGTCATGGACCAGTGAAGGCTTCCTCGGGCAGCTGATTTGACCAAACTTTGCAGACGGCCTCCTTTCTTCTTCTTCTTCTTCTTCTTCAGTGGATCTAAAGGACGCTGGTTTCAGACACTGAAGTCCTGAACTTCGCCGGAGGTTTTGTGACTGTGAACAAAAAGATTTTCCCTGTTGGTGTGAAATCATCTGACTCAGACAATCTTCTGCTGCGTTCGTCGTATGTGGAAAGCAAATCTGGGTCAGTGTGTGGACACAGTGCTCCTCACACTGCTCAGGTCAGGTTCTCTCTTCAACATTAAAACGTTCCACATCAATGTTATTATAGAATTATTTTACAAAAAAACAAGACATATTTCACGTAGCTTATTTTCCTGAATGAATAAAGAGAAAATATGTATTATCTGCGACAACTTTTAAATCAAGTATTTTATCTCATCTGTCTAACTTTTACTCTCATATTTTATCTCATTCTGTTTGACCAGATTTTTTTTTTTTTTCTTTCTGAAGAGTCATAAGGACTTATTTGTTGCTGAACGTCTGTTTTTGTGTTTTTTAAATCTCATAATTGTACAACTGTTCACAATTGTCTCTCTCCTGTCTGTCATACGTTGTTCTTTCATTCAGCACAAGATTGTATGTAGTGCCTGGTCGCAATGCATTGTGGGATAGACCACTGTAAAATATAATACAGTAGGTTACAGCAGGTATTACAAAAAACTACTGAGCAGAGTGTCATCCTAGTTTAGTTGGGTTCACTACGTTTGTTCACATTTATTACGATCTCTTTACTTTGGGATCGTTTTTCTTTGTGGTTTTTTGACAAACGATTCAGCCGAAGAACGATTCACACGACGAACCAAGCGAAACACAACGTGCTGATCGTGTCGTGGCGGCTGGTTCCATTAAGTTTCGAACACAGAAGCAGCAAAATTGAAAGTAGCATCAAAGCTGGAACACGGTTATGTATAATTTAAAATGCCTTGATATAACATTATGAAAAATCTTAAGTTTTTGAATGAGACTGATTTTTTTTTACAATAGAATATTAACATTGAAACAATTTTATGGGTTGAATGATTTCAACTATTGAAGTAAATGAAGCTATTAACTACCAGAGGAAGTTCATCGAGAGAAATATTTAACAGACCTAAATCTATATCTTTGTTTGTGTATAGAAAATCTGTGAATCAGTATTCATTTATTTGATGAAAATAAATGAATACTTAATATTTAATTGAGCCTATTAAAATAGTGACCAAGATTGGGATGTCCGTCGATGCAGTACAAAAAGAACGTCAGAGTGAGAGGTCTGTGTGTGTTGCACATCTTCGGTGAGACGGTTGGACGTTCCATCATGGGGGTCTGCGGCCCTCTGTCGGTAATCCTGGAGCCCAGGTTTTTAACCTCCATTAGGTTGTCAAAATGTGAAACTGGAGTGCCTTCAAATGTGCTGTTTTTTTGTGAGGAATTTAATATCGATCAATCATATTTCATATTAACTCGTTGGTTTTGGAAGCATTTTCATAAAATTTGCATCAAGTAGCCTATCTCATGTAAATCCTCGCGTTGTTGATACGGAGTCATCAATGACTGAGAGTGAAAGAGTTTTGAAAATATTGAGGTGAAGGATTTGTACGTGTAACAATCAGTGTGAAGACCTAAGTATTCAGGCAAATAGACCTGATGTGTGACTGGTTGAGCAGTTCAGGGTGTGAAAGAACAACCCTGAAGTTTTGAGCTCTGGAGAATGTTGAAGTCCAGGTGAACACTCAATGGCTGACAGAAATTGAAATACCCGACCAAATAGCTCAGACCTTTTTATTCTGGTCCAATAGGTGGCTTTGAAATGTGTAACTGATCGGAATAATGCACATCGAGGACACCGACGATAGATTAATAACTTCTGCTGTATTGTGTCTTGTCTTGGACACAAATAGAAAAACATGTGTAACTGGAAAATCTTCTATGCTGAATTATCAGATCTGACAATATAGCAGATTCAGATACATGAAAGAATATTTAGGGTTAAATAGTTTATGTCACATGAACAAACGCCACCCCTGTGCACTCCACCTGACTTAGTACATTCCAAGTCCAACCCCTATAATGTCAATTGGAATGGGCCACTCAGCTCTTCCACCTGGAGCACGGATCAAGGAGGCTCCACGGCCGTTTGGCGACATTTCACACTGTGACTGTGGATGTCAGCGGCCTCATCCGTAAACACGTTCCTAAAAAGCGCAAACATTTACAAGTGAGGCCCCGAGTTTCCCTTCGAAGGAGTCATGGCACGAATGAGACGTTGCATTATTTAGTTTTTGTTTTTCTTTGTGAAAGAAACCCCCCCCCCCCCAATGCTAATGCATCTCTTGGTCCGGTCCAATTACTGGGCCTCTGCATTTAAGTCGACTCCACCCTCAGTCAGACCTTTTGTCCAAACCAGGAAGGACGGAAGGACGGACGCAGCAGACACACGGTAACTCACAGACAAAGACAATTGTATATTACAACAAACTGACAAAAACGGTGTAAACCAGTTTTGTGCCGCTCGTTTGGAAAAAAGTGTCGTGTCAAATAACATTCAAGAAGATACTAAAGGAAACTTGCCCTTTTTGTTTCTGTCAATTTAAGACCTGTGATAATCAATGACAAATGTCAGATTCCAGATAGGTTCAATGATTCTGACATTTGTGTGGTGAGACGGTTGTTTTGCTTCATCTGTGGTTGTGGATACAGCCATCACAGTAACGTACAAAAATGTTTAGTCTATAGATTAGGTGGATTATTTTCCCCAAAACTGAGTACTTTGTAAGTTACAAAAACATACAGCCATTGAATTTGTTTGATGTCGTTTTTCTGTTCTGTTATTGTTTTCGGAACCTCAGATGAAATTCCCCACATTGTGTCTGGGTTGACGCAGAAATGTCCAAAACTAGGCTCTGAAATCAGTGTTTGACTTTTGTTTGCCTCTCTTTGTGTCTTTTCTTTGAGTCTGCTGTTTGTTTCTGCGGCAGACTCGCTTCTTGTCGCTCGATTCTCAAGCACAAAGACAGACGGAGAACCAAAAAGGGGCCTCAATTGTAAATTTTCCGGCCAAAATTGTGATTCTTAGGCAACGGTGTTATGCTTTTGAAGCCGACGTGAAACCCTTTTCTTGTAAAAAGTCATTTTAATTGAAAAAAAAAAACACTGCGTAGTGAGTTTTTTTTAAAAGGGGGCTCAGCATCTTCAGCTTTCTTCAAGACCTTTAATTTGTTAGCACCATTCAAAATTTCTTACACACATTGATAGTATTTATTGTGGAATTCAAGACAATTTCATAGCATGGCTACCACAGTTATATCATATGACACACTCACTGTCCACCAGCTACATAAATGCTGCTTTTGTTAGCGCGCATTCAAGTAGAATCCATTTTGATGGCCAGGCAACTACATTTCAGCAGAGCCTCGGCCTTTGAGCAGCAGGTGAGGAACTGATCAGGTGTGCCAGGCAGGTAGACCGCGCCCACTGCCACACACCTCAGCAGGAGGAACTTAGGAAACTAAAGACTAACCCGTCGCCCCTTTGCTCCTCCAGGTGGCGCTCCACCGTGAGCCTGACCCTGCGCAGGACCGCCGAGCATCTCCGCCGTCCTCTTCAACCGGACCAAGGAGCTCGACGTCCGCGCAGAGAAGAACACGTCATCAAGTGAGATCGTACCAAAAAAACCCACAAGTCCTCTCGTGAATCCTTTCCTGTGTGTTAGATGGTCTGTGGATTTACATTTGCTGATCATGGTCTAGGTAGGAAAAAGTATGTGCTCAATAATTCGTAGCAAAATAAAAATATGAAGTCCAAAAATGTCAAAGCGGGTCCCAGAACTCCTGGATGGTTTGTGGATTCAAGGGAGAATAAATCACAACGTTAAAAGTTTTATATAAACAAAGTTTGTAATCACCAAAAACATCATAGCTGGTCCCAAGATGGAAATCTGGAGCTCTCACAGTATATTTAACGCTAAAATGCGGTCACGTGGTGCAGTCAGTAACTCAGAATGATTCATGTGTACATGTTCCTCCACAGACCAAGATGAATGTGTAATATGTATTATATAGTTGAACTTTTTGATCAAGGCGTAAGTATGTTGAGTAACTTTGTTGTTTAGTATATTCTGTTACTTCCCTTTGTGTCGAAACTTTGTGAAGAAAGTTTGTCTTGGCGTACATCCAATAATACATTTTTTCTTCATAGAAGTCTCTATGCAAAGGAAAGTAAAAGTATTATAATAGTAATTTCTAAAAAATTCTGTTGTCTGCTTTGTAACTTTTTACTAACTTTTTTCTCTGCTTTTTTTTCCAGATCTTTGTACAAAGCAACAGTTCAGTATACGTCATATACTGAACTGTTGTTTTGTACAATGCAGAGAGGGACTGTAGTTCAATTTTAAGGTTGTTGACAGATAAAAGTTTAGTATAACCCCCTACTTATCTTTGTCCCGAGGGGCGGGGGGGGCTGACGTTCCCCCGGCATCATCACTCTTCATCTGCAACGTCTCGGGGCCGCCCCCGACTGCACACAATACCACATCATGTTAATACACACAATCATATTCATATACTCACCCTCAGCAATCTCTTCCAGGTCCCTCCCGACCGTCATCTCCGTCCGCAGCTCACTCTCTTCACCGACCGGGATTCGATACCACTTTGAACAGGACGCGACAGCGCATGAGGCCGTGAACGAACCCACCACGCCACCCGACGCACTCACTTCAGTGAACGTTTGTTGTACTTCAAGCTGCACTTTGAATGTGGAACGTAGAAAAAAAAACATTCCTGAAAACATTTAAGCTTGCACGTCCGCACCATTAGTCGTCTAGACAGAGAAGGACACTGTTCTCTCAGATGCATTAGATTTGCGACTCATGCGAGACTTGAACTCTCGTGTCAGGATCTGCACCGTCTGTTCAGCCAGGTGAGCTCCTCTGCTCCGTGATGAGAGCTGCCCACCCACTCTATGACTGTGTGCATCCATCTGAAGACCTAAAGTTTTTCACCTGCAAGACTTGAACTTACCTCTCAGAGTTGAACTTATTCACACGAATCAGATGTTTAACCAAGTGAGCTACTTGGACAGATGCTACCCAAGATCTACTCTGACTTTCTGATTGTTTGCATTCTTCATGGTTCTTAAAGTTTCTCTGACAGATGCAAGATTAGAACTCACATGTTCAGATCCTCAGTCCTCCGCTTCACCCACTGAGCCACTCGCCCTGGAGCTCAGGTTCAGTTCTTCACATTCAAGTTGCTGTCGGCTTTCGAGAGGACGAACTGATGAAGTTTTCATTCAACTTGTTTGTGTTGTGTAGGGTTTATGTAAATGAAAACACTACACACAAGTTTCTGTTCAACATCTTCACTCAGAAATAAGTTTAAATGAATGTTTTGTTGAAAGCAAATGACATTGGTGAGGTAGAAGTAAACAGAAAAAAATCACATTTAATATCGACTCAGTAGCTCAGTGAGGTAAATGTCAAATTTGAAGTTTTGAGATTCTTGGTTCGATTCCCAGCTTGTTTAGAGAAATTTGAAGTCTACGACCCAAAGTATACAGTCAATATTAGCAGGAAATAGACAGTGGACTTAAGGTCGATCAACTTAGATTGTTCAGTGTTACCTTTGAAACTTTGAAGTGTGCGTTCCATCTTGAATTGAACCAACAACCTCAAAATGTCACGACAGTGATCGACCTCGCTGAGCTACTCAGCCAGACAGTGGAGAAATTTTCCGGAACTTCTACTTCTACTTCTTCACTAAAATCTCAAACTCAAGGAAACTCTGATGATACGTGGGATTCTAGTGAGGTAGAAGTAAAAGGGAAAAAAAAATTTTTGGGTGCCAATTGAGTAGCTCAGTGAGATAAATGTCAATTTGAAGTTTTGAGATTCTTGGTTCGATTCCCAACTTGTTTAGAGAAATTTGAAGTCTATGTAAGGTCAATATTGGAAGGAAATAGAAAGTGGACTTATTGGAAGGAAATAGAAAGTGGACTTAAGCAGGAGACATTCAAGAGGATAAATAGTAATGTCGTGAGAGGTGGGAGTCGAACCACGGACCTTGATTTGTTCGAACCTGCATCATTGCCTCTACGCCACGGTGTCACATCCCTTCTGGTTGGTTCTCATGAATGAACGAGCAGCAGCAGACAATAAGTTTAAATGTGTGTTTCGTTTGAATGAAATCATAAAATGGAGGTGGGACTCGATCTGACAACCTTTCACACAAGAGTCTAAAACCTCACCACTTCACCGCCGTCTTACTCAGAAGGAGAGACAGTTTTTAGTTTTCACAGGATTTATGTAAATGAAAACATTGCTACAGAGTTTCTGTTCAACATCTTCACTCAGCAATAAGTTGAAATGGCAGTGCTTCCATTGAATATCATGCAACGACATGACAAGAGGATCTATCAAACCCACACTTCAAAGTTTCACAACCAACACTTGACAAGCTGGACCTCATATGTCTCGAAACAAGCTGGGGATTGAACCAACAATCTCCAAACTTTACCTCTGACATCTGTCTCAATGAGCTCCTCCGCCAGACAACGTGAACAGTTTTCAGAACTTCTACTTCTAAAAACAAAAAGTGAAAGAAAGTAGAAAAAAATTAGAAGTAGAAGTTCCGAAAGTTGGAGAATGTCCAACTTTGTAGCTCAGTGAGTTGAATGTCAGAGTTGAAGTTTTGAGATTGTTGGTTCAATCCCCAGCTTGTTTGGAGAAATTTGAAGTCTATGAACCAAAGTATAAGGTCAATATTTGAAGGAAATAGAAGGTGGACTTAATATCAATTAGCTCAGAGACCTCTATACTTTGGGTCATTAACTTAAATTGTCTCTAAACAAGCTGGGGATTGAACCAACAATCTCAAAACTTTAGCTTTGACATTTACCTGACTGAGCTACGAAGAAAGACACTGGAAAAAAATCGGAACTTGTACTTGTAACTTCTACTTTTTTCTACTTTTTTCTATCTTCTTTTTCATGTGAAGTAGAAGTAGAAGTACAAGTTCCGAAAATTGTTCTATTGTCTGGCTGAGTAGCTCAGTGATGTAGGTCACACATGTGACATTTTGAGGTTGTTGGTTCAATCCCCAGCTTGTTTAGAGAAATTTGAAGTCGAGGACCCAAATTAAAATCAATATTCAAGACAGAACGCACACTTCTGAGTTTCATAAGTAACACTTCACAGTTTGAGGTGATCGATGGAGTGGCTCAGTGGGTGAAGCGGAGGACTGAGGATCTGAACATGTGGGTTCTAATCTTGCATCTGTCAGAGAAACTTTAAGAACCATGAAGAATGCAAACAATGAGAAAGTCAGAGTAGATCTTGGGTAGCATCTGTCCAAGTAGCTCACTTGGTTAAACATCTGATTCGTGTGAATAAGTTCAACTCTGAGAGGTAAGTTCAAATCTTGCAGGTGAAAAACTTTAGGTCTTCAGATGGATGCACACAGTCATAGAGTGGGTGGGCAGCTCTCGTCACGGAGCAGAGGAGCTCACCTGGCTGAACAGACGGTGCAGATCCTGACACGAGAGTTCAAGTCTCGCATGAGTCGCAAATCTAATGCATCTGAGAGAACAGTGTCCTTCTCTGTCTAGACGACTAATGGTGCGGACGTGCAAGCTTAAATGTTTTCAGGAATGTTTTTTTTCTACGTTCCACATTCAAAGTGCAGCTTGAAGTACAACAAACGTTCACTGAAGTGAGTGCGTCGGGTGGCGTGGTGGGTTCGTTCACGGCCTCAGGTGCGGTCGCGTCCTGTTCAAAGTGGTATCGGATCCCGGTCGGTGAAGAGAGTGAACTGTGGACGGAGATGACGGTCGGAAGGGACCTGGAAGAGATTGCTGAGGGTGAGTATATGAATATGATTGATGTGGTATTGTGTGCAGATGAAGGTCATGAAGTCGGGGGTGGCCCTGAGAGGTTGCGGATGAAGAGTGATGATGGCGGGGGAACCTCAGCCCCCCCGCCCCTCGGGACAAAGATAAGCAGGGGGTTATACTAAACTTTTATCTGTCAACAACACTAAAATTGAACTACAGTCCCTCTCTGCATTGTACAAAACAACAGTTCAGTATATGACGTGACGAGTCACATCGTATACTGAACTGTTGCTTTGTACAATTTTCATGTACAAAGATCTGAAAAAAAAAGCAGAGAAAAGAGTTAGTAAAAAATTACAAAGCAGACAACAGAATTTTTAAGAAACTACTATTATAATACTTTTACTTTCCTTTGCATAGAGACTTCTATGAAGAAAAAATGTATTATTGGATGTACGCCAAGACAAACTTTCTTCACAAAGTTTCGACACAAAGGGAAGTAACAGAATATACTAAACAACAAAGTTACTCAACATACTTACACCTTGATCAAAAACTTCAACTATATAATACATATTACACATTCATCTTGGTCTGTGGAGGAACATGTACACATGAATCATTCTGAGTTACTGACTGCACCACGTGACCGCATTTTAGCGTTAAATATACTGTGAGAGCTCCAGATTTCCATCTTGGGACCAGCTATGATGTTTTTGGTTATTACAAACTTTGTTTATATAAAACTTTTAACGCTGTGATTTATTCTCCCTCGAATCCACAAACCATCCAGGAGTTCTGGGAACTGCTTTGACATTTTTGGACTTCATATTTTTATTTTGCTACGAATTATTGAGCACATACTTTTTCCTACCTAGACCATGATCAGCAAATGTAAATCCACAGACCATCTAACACACAGGAAAGGATTCACGAGAGGACTTGTGTTTTTTTTTGGTACGATCTCACTTGATGACGTGTTCTTCTCTGCGCGGACGTCGAGCTCCTTGGTCCGGTTGAAGAGGACGGCGGAGATGCTCGACGGTCCTGCGCAGGGTCAGGCTCACGGTGGAGCGCCACCTGGAGGAGCAAAGGGGCGACGGGTTAGAGTCTGTTTGTTTAATTTGACAAAACTTTTTCCTCTTAACATACATCCACCTTGATCAAAATACGTTCAACTTTATGCATCTTTTTTCACAGTCACATTGGTCTGCGGATGTACACGTGCGCATGAATTTTCTTTTGAGCTATTCTGACGGCGCCATGGAGACACATTTTAACGTTAAATATACTGTACACTTAACACTTGCACTGTTTAGTTACCAACTCAAACACACAAAGCTTCTGTTCACAACGTTTTATCCATATTGTTTGCATCTAGAGCCCGAGCACCGATGGCACTTGTAGTGACGATAAATTATCACAATGAATCTGATTCTTTTGTTGTTTCTCAATTTATACTAACCCTATCTCTTAGGGCCAAACTATGTTTAAAAAATCATTCTTTACTCAGGCTGCAGTCTTTAATTTTCTGAGTTTAATATTCAAGCTTGGCTGCACCATCTTAAAAACTTAAGATCAGTCGGCATAGTCATATCATGTAAATGTGAATTTGATCAAGTTTACTATTGAGTGGATATTGTTTGCCCTTTGTCTGATGATCAAACTATACATGAAGGGAAGCTGAAGTGAAGTGGAAATAAAGGCAAATACCGTCTCTTGTTAGAGGATCTCGTCAATATTTCCCATCGTTATGAATGAACGAATCAGTGTGAATGATCTCATCACGTTTACTACTTCTCTCAGTGTGACATCACTTCAGCTTCCCTTCATGACAGTTTGATCATCGTCAAGCAAAGATATTCACTCAATAGTAAACTTGATAAATTCCTGTGCTTTTTTAAAACAATATATTATTTTGCTGACTAAATTAAAAAATATATATATATATAATTTGAGGGTCTATTTTCTTTTGTAGTTATTTGATCATATTTGCTGCACTTCACTATGTAAATATCACTTTCATGTGGACCTCATGTGTTCACTTCATTCACAGTTCTGATGTTGGGGATCTTCACGCTGGTAGCTGGATATGTAAACCACTGTCAAATGTAAAACATTATGAGGATCTACTCAAAAACACCGGTGTATTGACAAGACGTTTGAAAAAGGTCGTGCATGAGATCAGGTAAAACGACACATTGGTCAAGTGAGGGTGTTGAATTGTATTAAATATTCTGACAATCATAATTTAGATGTGGGAGGAATGACCATGACGCTTGTATGCTTGTTTGTCCTCATGCAGATTTCTTTTGTTACAGTAAAGCACATTGGATGACATTCATAACAGTCTCAGTGTTGCTGCTGGCCTCGCGTTCCTTTTTATACTTCAAGCATATTTAAAAGCAAATAATGTCGTATTGTGTAAGTGGTTCTTTGATTCGAGTAAACTTGAGTCTGTTTTGTTTTGTTGGTATTTGACTTCCTCCCCCACTTGCCATCACTGAGGAACTAGCACCAGGTGCGTTTCTTTTACAAGTCCCAAACGAATCGATCCGCTTCTCCCCTGAAAACACGCGTGGACAGTGGCAAAAGGCGCACCGACCGGTTAAACACACAGACATTCGGAATAAATTGCGTTGATGATGTTGAGATGTAGTCACCAAATGTTTGTGTCGTGTGCGCCGGCTCCTGGTGGCCCCTTGAGCCACGCTCCGTGTGGAGGAGATGAGTGACAAACAGGAAGGGGAGGATTCCAATTGACTTTATAGAAAGACAGAAGAAGAAGAAGAGGACTTGGAACGTACTAATGAAGTCCACAGGGGTGGATTTTTATTCATGTAACATAACATGTAACTATCTAACTGTCCAAAATACCTGACACATACTTTATATATATATATATGCAATATAAAATTAAATAATAGGACATTTCTATAAATTGCAATACTAAACTATTAAATGTTATCACTACTCATATCAAATGAGTACAGTTTACAATTTTTTCTGATGGCCCAGGTTTACTGTCTGTTTTCATCTTCTTACTATTCCTGTCCCCGAAATACACATTAGCCCCTCTTTAACCCCCCCCCCAGGTAAATCTGCGTTGCAGTTGGAGGATTTGAGCAAAGGTATACCAGGTGGCGTGTTGGGCTCCTTTGCGGCCGCCGCTACAGGGGCGTCTACTTCAGCGTGGCTCACATTCCAACCTGTCCCCTTGTGTCACTGTAGTCGGCACAATCCTTGGTCAAAATGTCAGCCAGCTGACGTTGCCCGTCTCAAAACCCCTGCTTCCGTCCCCCCTGGGGGTCCGGGGGAGGACACACCTTCAGAGGCCTCGTGGTGTCCATGCCTCAACGGGTCGGCAAAAGAGGGGCCTGCACATTATGGGTCAGGTGGTCATAACGTTATGGCTGATTGTTTTTTGTTTTGTTGTCATGCCTATGAAATTTGTATTTTGTACAACGCGGTGACATGTGTGCACGCCTTCTGCAGCAAGCCATTTTCGAAATTCTACCAACAGATGGCATCATAAAATGTGAAAGTCACACCGTGACCACAGCTCGTTACATGCGGATGAAATAATATTCAAATTCCATTTCGCATTGCAAAAGTTACTTCCAGAGAAAAATGTGAAATCCTCACATGTTCACATAAAGAGTGATGAGGGAAAATACAATCTGTAATTCGTTGTGCTTTATTAAAATGTGTCACTCATTCAGTCCATCACACAGTGACAAACAAGTCTTTTGTTGTGTGCCAGTGTGCCATGGTGATGGTCATTCAAAAGACACCAGTCAAATATCACGAAGGGTGCTACAGTACGTCGCGCGTCGCCGGAATCTCCCAAATGTACAACAAGTGCAAACATCAGTGATTAGAACATAAAAAATATTAGTAACTTTAGCAATTCATACAAAGTGCAAGGAGAAATAGACAATTTTTTTTTAAAGTATTGACATGCACAAACTTTTTCTGACGCCATGGTGAGAGACATTCGGAAATTCCCTTTTGGCCAAGTTTCACATTTAGAATTCAATTATATTGCATCAATACATTTATGTTTGCACACTTAATGATTAGCGTTGTACACGGAAACATACTTTAATATCTCACTTGTAAAAACATAGCACCAAGTGTGCCCCAAATTAAGAAGGACTGAATACATTTTAGCAGCATCATTGGCCCCTTGCTGCCAGAGGGAAAACACCTGATTAGTCCAAAATTGATACGCAAAATAAATATATCAATAAACACACTGCCGTGAGGCTCTTTCAGAGAGGCCAGCAGCCCCCGTTTAGCAGGTTAGTGTACCTGGCGGCCTACGGCCAGGGGTTTGTTGCACAAAGAGCGACTGGGAACAACTCCCACCTTTTTCGTGGAACTGTATTTTCCTGATGGAAAATGTGTTTCATGTCTCACAAACAGCAGTAATGAAATATGTGTGGACGCTTACAGCACATCTCAGGACGCTTCCTCTGACTGTTCCTTTGGGAAACTGTGAGTGCTGGAAAAGACAAAGAAGAGAAAGGGTGAAAGGTGAAACCCTGACCTCGTGTTAATAAAGCGTTTTCGTCGGGGGACATTTGATGTGACAGCAGCGGCTGCCTCGTCGGGTGAACGGCCAGCACTACGGTGCTGCAGCTCCAGTTTCACCGACTGTGATTTACTCTCCATTCCAGGAGAACGTGCTCATGTGGATCCCACTGGTTCACCGGCGCTCTCCGCCGCGCAGCTCGTGCACAGATGTGAACTGCGCGGATTCCTCACGCATCTGGAAAGAATCACACACACACACACACACATGCTCGAGATTTACCGTAACTGCATCCCAGAGTTTACCAGAAATGGGGCTGAATGTAAACGTTATGCTCATATGATTCCCCCTGAAGAATCTGGAAAAACAGTATGCGTCGGAGAAAAGTGGCTGGGGTTCATCCTCTGGGGAGCATCATTGTTCTCTGCAAATGTCATTGTGCTTATCCTGCTACTTAGATTTGAATGTTTACTTAATGTTATGTCCACATCCCTTTTTTTGTGTGTAACAGAACATTTATTTTCAAGCCAGCCGTTGGGGAACCTTGGACCGATCCGGCGTTCGCGCAGCAACGCGCGAAGGCCCCTCACGCGAAGCCCCCTCACGCTGCTTCTGCACACAGAGTTGCAGTCATTTGAAGTTTTGAAAGAGAATAGGACAATCCGAATGTGCCTTCTGATTTCATTCTTTGGTGCCCAACCTCCTTTTCGGGTTGTGTTCAACCATTTTCCAGTGTGAAAGGATCGAGGGGTGTCCAGTTTTATCGCCAGATAATATCTTTCTTTGATATTCATCTGGATTTTCAGCCTCAAGTCAAAAAAAAAAAAAAATCTTTAAACTACATTAGTACATGTCAAAAGTGAAGTATTATACTAATGTATTAGTGCAACTTCGGTTCAATTTTATTTGAATAGCACCAGAACACAACACGCATTATCTCAAAGCCATTTTCATTGTACGGTAGAGATCTGGGTCGTGCCTTTTAGTATTTCTTTCCTGTTATTAAAATGACACCATTATGCTTTTAGAAAGGTTTTTTTTTTCTTCCATTTAATTTAGCTATGCAAGTTTGTTGTGTGTGTTTTATTATCACAGAGAAAGATTACCACCTTGCATAACTCATTGCATTTTTTTCGATGGGTGCTGGCGGGGGGGGGGGCGTCATGTCCTGATTCTGTTTGTCTGAAAAGCTCATTCCTTCTGCTCGTCCATTCATGTATCTAATACCAGAAAATCTAAATGTTTGCCTGCTGAATGAAAAGTCAGGGGTTCAGCGACGTCGGTGCCAAAACCGTGTGATGTGTAAAAATAAAGAACTGATCGGAAGATGTGTTGTTGGTGTGTTCTTTAACAAAGACAAACACACAGTTTCTTTTCCCCCACACATTTTCATTCCAAAATACTTAAATACTCCAAAATCACATTACATCAACACGGTGCACACTCTTCCGATAATTAAACATATACACATCTTCAAAAGCACAAGTTATGAAAAATAAAGGTTACATGAAGGATATCTATATGTTATTCAGACAAAAATACATCCTTTATGTTTTTGCAAACTTTTATTTTTCTCTGGGAATTCCACCAAACGGGCCTCAGAGGAGACGGTTTCATGTTGGCCTTGGTGCAGCAGGTGTCAACAGGTTGATCAGTTTGTCATCAAATGCTGGTCACTTTGTCGTTTCCCTGGTCATTTGTATGCATGCTATATTGGACACCTGCAGGGGGGAAAAGGATAAATATGAGAGCTGCACAAACAAATGACATTCAGGACCAAATGTATTTAGTCAATTTGTTAATAACAGATCCTTCTTACTTGACTTCATGTCGAGTTTTTTATCCTCGCACTTCTTTTTCCTGTGGACGGAGAGAACAAAGGTGAGAGAGTCAAAGAAGAAGTACAAGAAGCAGTTAAGAGCAGAGAAGACACACACACACACACACACACACACACACACGAATAGTTAAGGTAGAATGAGTACAGAGAAATCAAACCCGCCTCTCCCCATCGCTGATTCAGTTTGATCTCAGGTAAAGGTGCTGCTTCTCAATTACGTAAATCTTTGACCTGGAAAGAAAAGAATTGAAGAGTTGTGTCTAATCTAATTGATTGCAAACGTTACTAAATTAACTGCATGATGTCATTTTTTAAACTTCTAACGAGGTCATGATGTCATCATCCCTACCACATGATCATAAATTAAGCTTTAGGTCGTGTCTATAATCCTATAAGATGAACAGTTAAGATACCTGGGGAAAAAAATGTGAATGACATAATTTTCTGACGTCATTGTGAGTTCTTTATGACATCAATTCATATTGATGAGGAACATTATTCCTCATCATTTGACAACATCGCCAGGAAGTGGTTTTCCACTGATCTACACGATTTTCACGTGGCCCGGAAAAAATGACATACAAGAAATCAATTTGAAATGCTAGAACCACATATTATTCTTCACTAATAGAAGAAAATAAAAAAACAATCCCAGTTCCACTTCAGCACTGTAGCCAGACTGAGAGGGAGAGTAAACGCTTTATTCCTCCAAATCTTAGTAGCAATGATTTCATGTGCTTCTTTACTAATAAAATGATGACCACTAGAGAAAGAATTCTTCAGCTTCTTCGCACTAATAGCACAGACAAACTGTCCCGTACAGTAACCTCAGAAACAACAGTATCGCCTATATTTAGACTGCTTTTCCCTTACATATCTGACTGAGCTGACTCTACTGGTCACTTCATCCAAGCCATTATTACCTTTAATCAACGGTTCCATATTAAATCAGATCAATTTATCTCTATTAACAGTCTACGTACCAAAGGCCTTTAATGTGGGAGTAGTTAAACATCTACTTAAAAAGCAGACTCTAGATCAACGAATCTTAGCAAACTATAGACCCATATCAAACCTCCCCATCATCTCTAAAATCCTTCAAAAATCTGTTGCTAACCTTTTATGCGACACAGGAATAGTTTGCTTGAAGACTTTCAGTCAGGGTTTAGCAAACATCATACAGATCAGAAACAGCACTGCTGAAGGTTACCAACGACCTTCTCATGGCCTCAGACAGTGGACATGTTTCTATTCTCGTCCCATTAGATCTTAGTGCTGCATTTTAACACCATTGATCACAATATTCTGTTCCAGAGACTCGGACACATTATTGGGATTAAAGGAACAGCACTGGTTTAAGTCTTACTTATCAGAAACCTTTTGCAAGGTTTGTTAACGTTAACAACAAATCTTCCACTCATACAAAAGTTTGCCATGGAGTTCCACAAGGTTCTGTGCGGGGTCCGATACTTTTCACTTTATATATGGTTCCGTTATATAAGAAAACACCACATACATTTCCATTGTTATGCAGATGATACCCAGCTGTATTTATATACAAAGCCAGATGAAACTAATCAGCTAGACAAACTTCAGGAATGTCTTAAGGACATAAAATCCTGGATGACTTATCATTTCTTAGTTCTAACTCAGACAAAACCGAGGTCATTGTCCTCGGCCCTAAACATATCAGAGAAACATTATCTGAGCATATAGTTACCTTGGATGGCATTCATTTTTGCCCCCTGCTCTACTGTGAGGAACCTTGGACTTATCTTTGACCAGGACATGTCCTTTGACATAAAACACGTCTCTATGACAGCCTTTTTTCACCCACGCAATATCAAGAACATTAGAAACATCTTATCTCAAAAGGATGCTGAAAAACTAGCCCATGCATTTGTCACTTCTAGACTGGACTACTGCTAAGATGCCCCAATAAGTCTGTGAAAAGCCTCCAGTTGATCCAAAATGCTGCAGGCCGAGTTCTGACAGGAACTAGAATAAGCATCTCCCCATTAGCTTCCTGTAAAATTCAGAATTGAATTAAAAAAACCTGCTCCTCACCTACAAAGCCCTTAACAAATCAGGCTCCATCATATCTTACAGAGCTCATAGTTCCATATTATCCTAATAGATCACTTCGCTCTGTACACTCGGGACTACTTGTGGTTCCCAGAGTCTGTAAAAGTAGAGCGGGAGGCAGAGCCTTCAGCCACCAGGCTCCTCTCCTCTGGAACCAGGGAGGCAGACGCCCTCTCTACATTTAAGGTTAGACGTAAAACCTTCCTCTTCAATAAAGCTTATAGCTCAGGTGTTTATGGAACCATCTCTTAGTTATGCTGCTATAGGCCGAGACTGATGGGGGGGAATTCCCATCATCTTATCTACCCTAACCCCTACCCGAAACAGGGTTTGTCTCCCTCACCCCCAATTCCTTACATCAGCACAAGCTAACTTATACACTTAGTTGTCTTTAGTAACACAAAGAGATTGTGAGTTCACACAAATGACAAGCCTAAACAGGTTTTTCAAGATGAGGAAACAAAGATGTCCTGCAGCAGTGGACAGAGTTGAGAGTGTGTAGTGACAGTGACCATTACAGTAACGTTCGCAGTTGAAACTCACCTGGCTTGGCGCATGCAAACACACACAACGATGATCACAGTGATGATGGTGATGGTGACCAGAACCACGATCAGGACTATCCACCCAGTTTCTGTAACGACAAGGTTTCTGTTACGAAACAAACTTTGACCTTTTCTATCGGCCAAAGACCGAAATTTCAAGACTACAAGACTTTTGTTAAAAAGGTCCACATTGTTCATGCAGTGTGAGCAGGTGTGTGAGCAGGTGTGGCCGGCCGTACCCAGTCCTTCCCCCTGTGTTTTCTCCGTCTCACAGTTCGGGCCCTGGAAGCCATCTGCACACTCGCAGCTGTACGTGCTGTTGCTGCCCGCCGTACACGCTCCTCCGTTCAGACAGGGGTAAGAGAGGCAGGGACTCGCTGCAACACAAAACAACTCATCACTTTGTTTTCGTTCGTTTCTCTCGCGCTCATTCTCTTGTCGGTCTGACGACATCAGACCGTGAGGGTGAGACACTAGATGGAGGTGCAAGAAGGAGCTGATCACATTACCAGGGAGTTTGAGTGATTGGTTTGCTTGTGAGCAGGATTATTCAGAACGATATGACAATGACAATGTTATCAGAGATAGGCCTCTGCCATGGCGACAGGTGACTACATTTTGGGAAGGTGAACAGATATAGTCGGTGAGGAAACCTCAACCTTGGCCGATGTCTGCGTTCCTCTGAGTGCTCTTGTTCAAATGAAAATGAAATGTTTGATTTTTATGTAAACATGTGGCATTATATTATAAATCACAGGACATTTGCTGTGCACGTTTTATTATTTTGTGACATCTAAGAGATGACAGCTGTTTTGAATCATTGGTGTTGTGAGGAGAATCACATGGTAGTTAAAAAGGAGCCGTGAGGTTTCACTGAACGCTTCCTATAGAAGCACACACAAACACACACACACACGCACCTTTGTAGCAGTCACGTTTGAAGTCATACACTGTGCACACGTAACTTTCCTGGCAGGTCTTGGGTTGGCACACGGCTCCGGTGTTGCTGCATTCACAGGACTGAGAACAGTCCTCAGTCACAAATGTCTCCTTCAGCTGCAAGGGGGAAGGAGACGGCATGAGATCATCTCATATCACACACAAACACACAGACGCACGCCGAGCACACGCACGTGCACACACACACACACACACACACACACACACACACTGCTGTAACTGTTTGATAGGGCTTCTCACAGGGTAGTATCTGTTGAGGAAGGTGCAGCCGCACTCCGGGTACGGCACACAGATCCCCTCGCTCATGACGAAGCCCCTGGCACACTGGCAGCCCTCCACACAGGAAGTGGTGTCGCACTCGGAGGGGGCCGCCAGGTCGGCGCAGGAGGCTGGGCACGGTGACATGCAGGAGGAGTAGGTGCTGTTGGCGCCACAGGAGAGGACTGGGAGAGAGACAGAGAGACAGAGAGAGAAGCCAAGACACAGTCTAACATGAATACTGGCTGAGCATTTGCACTTTTACAAAGCTTCGAGTTTAAAGAGCTAGCTGTAGTTTTCAAAGCCACGAACAATGATGGGGGAATGTGTGTGACTTTACAGGATATCATGTGATTAAGGCAACATTTATCTCTTCGTTACTTGACTATGTATTAGCCGATCACTTCATATCTCGCAGATCTCGCACACATTTGCAGCAAATGATCAAAGTAACACTAATATTTTTCTCACAATTACCCTGATTAACTGCTTTGACTGTTAAAATGTACCTTTACTCAACCTGCAGTCTGCCAGTTGATTATCATACAGTACAGAAACGATTCAAAACAGTCAGGAGCAACAATGACAGGAATCACGATTCGATGGAAACACCACCACTCTTCCCAGCATGCTTCTCGTGCTGACCAATATGAAATGCACTGTGACTTGTGTTACGTTCAACGTCCTACCACAGCCCAGCTTCTGCCTCCAGGATCCCAGCTTGACTCCAGCTTCCTGACACGCTGCAGCGTACGCTTCATAGCTGGCACAACGCAGTGCTGCGCTGCCGCTCTCCGCACACAGGTCAAACACACAGTCGCTGAGGGAAACACACACACACACACACACACACACACACACACACAGGAGCACAGTGAATACAGGGGACGACTTGCTGGGGAGGGAGAGCAGCGCTGTAAAGAACACAGCTGTGTATAGACGACTCACTCCTGGTAGGAGCTGGGTGACAGGGTGGCATGGCAGGTGGCAAAAGGTCCCATGGAATCAGACAGCGCTCCACACTGATCCGCGCTCTTGTAATCACTGAGCTGAGTCTCAGAGCAGTCGGACGTCTCAAACCCTGAGTCTGGATCGGTGTCCACTTCTCGCCTGGAGACACGTGGACAAGATGGAAGGACAAGAGGAAGCAGAGGTTTGATGAATCTGCAGGTCAAGGTTTCACCTCAGTTGGTTGGTTTGTTTGATTGTCAGCAGGACTACACCAGCAGGACTACTGAAACTGTACAAAACTTGTCAGAAGGATGGGACAATAAATATAGTGCAATTTTGTTCAGGTTATCGCCGGGTGTCGTTGGCATCAAACCAACCGACCACCGAGGGGAGGATGAAATGGCTTTGCCAAAAAATAGCCAATCAGAACTAAGGTCATTGCTGTTGTCAGGTAGAATTCTCTAACCTAATTTTTTTTTTTAAAGTTGAAGGGAGGCAAGCTGACTTTTCGACAAATCTCAGATCCGCTGATAGCTACGCTCTGCTGTATGTGCTAGTGACATTATACGTTGTGTAGCCTAACTTTGAACCAATGTCAAAATGTGTGAATGTTGTCCTTGTAGCTGTGGTCCTACCTTTGGACATGGACTGTGTGAGGAAGGCTGTAGATCCTCGGTCCGTCAGCCTGTCGGTCACTGACCCTCCAGCTTTCTCCAAACGAGTTCAGGTTCCGGACCACCGTCCCATCGGGCTTCATGTACTCATTCCTGCTTAAGCCATCGTAGTTTCCACACAACCCTCTGACAGAGTTCTTGTAGGTGCTTGGCAGTATGATCTCTGATAAACAAACACAGAGGAGAAAGAAGGAAATGAATGGATTCACAAACAATCCCCCCAAAAAAGGGCTTGGTTGGTGAGGGCAGAGGTCGCTTCTTCTTTTACCTCCGCGAGTGTTGCCATCGAAACGTACAGTGAGACCAAAGACAGTGGTGAGCTGCACCTGTCTGGAGTTCATCGTGATGGTCAAACCATCAACTGGACTGAGGGGAGGTGCGACGCGCTCCCCGTTCACCTGCGGCAGACACAGTATCTCATTTGTCCGACAAGAAACAGCAAAAAACTTAAATGACGTTTAATCAGAGAAACTACTGACCAGGACGGCCTTCTTCTGCAGGAATCGAACGTTGACACCGTAAACATCAATGTACATCTGATCCAGGAACGACACCCTCCTGTTGCCTCCACGTCTGACGTTCTTCCCCCTCACCACCAGGGGCGACAGGGAGGAGTCGAGATTGTTCCCCTGAGTCAGGACATAGGTGTACGGGCCCTGGAAGTGATGGGTGAAGCCATCAAATGTTCGGTAGTGAGGATCTCCAGAGACGCTGCACTTGTTGAATTCTACAGGGAACAAGTTAAGGATTAAAAGAATATATCGAAACAGTACAAGCATGTGATCTGTCGCAGCATGTTCAACTCCACACTGCCCGCCAGTTACAACCTGCTGTAATATGACACAGCCCTGAACTCACTCGAGGGTTTGCAGTACAGGTCACCATCTTTGTCCAGGGCACACACCGAGTTGGAATTACAGCTGTGGCCCTTACAGGTGATGTTGCCGCCAAGGTTACAGATGCATGAGTCAGCACATTTATCTGTCAGCCACGAGTCTCCCACCTGCAGACACACATACACACAACATTCAGGCTACTCTGGGTCATGGCCTTTAAATCATTTTGGATATAATGATGAGTCGTGACATAGTGTAACTTAGTTTAAGTGTAACAGGAGCATACATGAATTAGACAAAAGTCTGGAAAATTAAACCCTCATTTCTGTGTCAGATTCTCTGTTGACTTTATTTCAATTGTCTATAATAACTGTCAAGGAAGAAGAAAGAAGAAAGAAAGAACTATAAGAGTTGGGACTGAGGAGGTCAGTAGAACTTTGTCTACAGTACCATCATTTAACATATATGGAAAATAAAGTTTCAAACAATAAATGAACTTTTCTTTCCAATAAATTAGCATTTCCCCTAAAATTAGCACATCATTTTAATGTTCACTTGTGGAAAAAGTCTGGAAAATAATGAAGATTATGCACCTGGAATAACAAAAAGTGTAATCTTTTATTTTCTTTCCTAATGCCGTAATTGTTTTATGAACTTTCAGACATATTTGTGGACACCTCAATGGGTCCTGACCCCAAGCTAGAAACCACTGGTACCTACCTTTGGTCTGCTTCTCTGCTACGATCTGCAAACTAACAAAATTCTAAAACTTTGAATGCGTCTACTGTCGTGACCCGCATGAGTTTGTGATTGAGGATGTTCCTGTTTGGACCTATCAGCAAGGCAGCTTCACTCACGTCATGGTACTCTCCGTCCGAGTCCAGACAGCCACATTTACGCAGAGGGACACACTTGTTGTCGCTGAGCACATATCCAGGGTCACACTTGCAGCCCTCCACACAGGTGGTCGAAGGGAGGTGGCAGGAGCTGGGGAAGAGGTCGGAGCAGGTTGGGGGACAGGGGTCGGTACAGTCTGAGTAGGAGCTGTCGGGTGGGCAGGGCAGGGCTGCAGGGAGGGAAGAGAATTCAGCAATAGAAGAGTAAAACTAGAATCTTTATTTGTTTAGTGGATTATTGTAACTCACGACAGAAGGTGTTGTTCCTCCAGCTGATGGTGACCCCAGCGCTCTGACAGGCCTGAGCGTACGCCTCCACGTTGTCACAGAGCGTCGCCTGCATTCCGTTGTACTCGCACATGTCGTAGACACAGTTGCCCAGAAAGGCTTCGGGGGGCAGCAGGGAGTGGCAGGGCCTGAAGCGGTCGGACAGGATGACCCCCGCGCACTGGGCTTCGTAGCCCTTCTCCTCCTCTGCAGTGCAGTTGGGGTGGACGTCTGGACGAGTGTCCGGCTGACAGCTGGAGAGGAGAAGGTTTGGAATGAGCGGTCAGTTCAGGCCTGTGGGACGACTGACTGCTGAGAGACGTAGCTGGTGTGTCTGTTCCAAATGTCACAGGATAAGATCAGCACGATTTCTAATATTCTGTCGGATTTATTGAAGTTCTGCAGTGTTCCATCTTTGGTCCCCACTTAATTATCACATAACCTCATAACCATGATTGGATTTCCAGATAGACCAGGCACAGGCCCCGAGCCTGTGTGAGGGGTTGGCAGTGTTGACAGTGTCTTGTGTGGAAGTCACGAAGCTCAGACACTAAACGACTACAGGCGGAAGTAAAAGAAAACAAAATGATTTACCAGGTTGGTAGACAGTTAACTCTCAGATGGTGTAAATTAAAAATAATGAGCTCACGTGAACCAACCATGAGCAGTTTATCAATGGCGATCGCATTTACCCAGCAGCTTACTTCTCTCAGATTATCTGCAAGGTGTCGAAGACGTAGGATGTAGGAATTTGCCACAGGGAGCTGACTAACTGTAGGCTGCGTTTGCATCTTTTAATATTGTTTTTTTGTTAAACCCACATATTCACATATTCTGTAACCCACACAATCTTTAAAAAAAATTTTTATCATGAGCAGCCCTGGTTCCTTTTTTTATGTAGTAAGGAAACAGAGTACCATCAGAGGATCTCAATACTGAGTATTATGAACGAAGCCCTCAGACCATAATAATCACGGTAAACCACGTGTTATGGTTGTAATGTTGTAATCCACTGACCCAGGGTCGCTGTCGCCATCGGATTTCCAGCTGTTGCCCAGTTCAATCGCATCCTTGGCTGGTTTCTTGTTGGGCATCAGGTTGTCATCAGTCGAATTGTGGTTGTAGTTCCCACACATGCCACAAAGCTGGAGAGGACGGAGGTTGGAATAAGAGTGGACCTTGTAATATATTATATTATATTCATAATCCAGTAAAAAAAAAATATCAAGGCCACTACAATTCTAATCTAGTATTCCTCTTGTGTCTGACTTGACACTGAGGAATCCGGTGGAGGGACCGTGAAGCTGATCTGACGTCGCCGTACCTTGTTGAAGTATTGTCCAGGAACTGTGATCTCCAGGTGGTGGACTCCATCAAACTTCACCTGCAGACCAAAGTTGGTGTCCAGCAGACTGTAGGAGCCACTTGTTATCACCTTGGCAATGTCAGTGGACACTGGGGTTCGCACCCGTCGTCCATTTAGCTAAGACAAGAGAGAGAGAGATAACATTTCTGATCACTTCACTAGGTTCTACTCAGTTATGACCTGTCATCCATTAAACTTGAGAAAAATCTCCTTTACCAGAACTCTGCGGCTCTTCTGCAGTTCAACCACACTTTCGTCGGGCAGGTAGACTTTGACAGAGCGAACATAAGAGGCCTCTGGCTGGCCACGCTCCTCATTTTTAGCCACTATCTTAAAGGGATTGACCTTAGTGGTGTTACACACCTGGAGTATTCAGAAACAGGATTTTAGACAACATATCTCATTGTTTGAGAATAAGGCAAAAGGCCTGTGTCTGTGTCATGCTGAAAAGGAAAATCTGAAGCACAAATTCGTCTCCTACCTCCACTAATGTATAAGTGCAGGTGCCCATGAATGTGTGCATCACGCCGTCGAAGGTGTAGTAGTGAGGATCTCCGGCCACGTGACACACTCCTCTACCTGGGGAATGTACATTAGCGATTGGCTTAAGTAGAAATGATAAACCAAACTACAAACACAGATGAAAATAAACCAAGATTAATATCCAGTCTGGTTGTAATGGAAAATGATGAGATTATTCTTGAAATGCTGACACCCGCTCAGGTGTAGTGTATCTTCTTCGTCATCCGGTGTGTTTACCTGTAGAGTGACAGTCCAGAACTCCCTCCACCACCTTGCACTCCTGTGCAGGGCTGCACTGCCACGGCTCGCACGTGATGTTGTGGTTGCCATGACACTGACAGCGCTCCGAGCAGTCCATCTCTGAGAACCAGGTGTCTCCCGTCTATACACACACACACACACACACACACACACACACACACACACACACACACACACACACACACACACACACACACAATGCAAATAAAATATTTTCTTGCAACAAAACTCAAGAAGAAGAAAATAATTCCTGCTGAGCGTTCCACGCAAGAAACACTTACCGGCCTGTACTTTCCGTCTTCATCCATACATCCACACTCACTGAGTGGGACACATTTGTCTCCGCTGAGGACCAGGCCCGACTTACAGATGCATCCCTCCACACAGGGCTGGTTGCAGGAGCCACCGGGGCCCGCGGGGTCCTGACAGCTGGGCTGGGGACAGGCGGGTCCACAGGGGGTGTACTGACTGCCCGGGGGGCACTTCAGAGCTAGAGGGAGGATAACATTAGAAAAAAGGGAGTTTTGCAGGAAATTGTGTAAAAGTGCACAGCATTATAGCTTTCATTAGTCTCTAAACAATGTGATGGATGTGTATTTATACTTAGTGCTATTAAAAAACACTATTTCTGTTTTAATAATTTTTGACTAAAACACTCTTTTTCAAACACTTGGCTTAAGAAATTGGTCGAGGGCTTGTATGGATTATCGTTCATGTTATTGTTTCGGCAACTCCCACATTTTGTCCGGACTGGTTTTCTCAATAATTTATCGCTCTTTTGTCAGAATTAGGGACTGGTCCTGATCAGAATGATAACTTTTGGGAGGTGGCTCCTCGCATATTTACAGCGAAAATGACATCCATAAAAACTGAAGACAACATTACAAGTATGCTGCGACTTTTCAATCCAACATAAAGAATGCGATTTGGGCCTTTTTCGGAGGGGGGCGGGGGGCAGGGACATCGCACCACAATATGCTGCTTGTGCAAGCGAGAGTGAGTCACTTGATCTGTCACTGACAGTCACGAGTCACCACAGCTGGAGAACAGCTGGTAAACTGGTGCCGGCAGTTCATAAATCACATTTCTGGATAATTTTTCAATGACGCAGAGTAATATATATAGTTAAATTGATAGTTTTGGCAAGAATTTCATTTTTAAACAGGATTCTAGGACACACACACTGCCAGAAAAGTAAGAAATGTACAAAAAAAATTGTTTAAATATAGTTTTTACAAGCGGTGCCAGGCCACGAAAAACAAGTTTATTGGCTTAAAGAGTTTGAACATTGTTAACACATTTTTGAGTAACTAAAGTATTTTGTCTCTTGCAAGGAGCAGTTCTCGCTGACAACTTCAGACTAGAAAATGTGTTGTCTTTGTCTGTGTTCTGCAATTAAAAAGGTTTTGGCAGAGAGAGAACAATCACACTGAAGTCCTGCTTGGTGCCAATAATCACTAATCAGATTAACTTGATAAGCGGCCTGCTTCTGTTGTCATGAGACCAGACATCTGAAAGCTGATGGTCCTGTCTTACAGACAGAGAGAACACACGGGGTCGATCATTAGCAGTCTCAGTGTAAACACAAAATGTAATCATTTTGAATAGGAACCTGTTTGAACCCTCTGTGCAGTCCAGTTGTCCGTTGTGTCTGGTCGTGTACAGTGCTAACGCACACACACACACACACACATACACATGCACGCGCACAGACTTACGACAGAAGGTGTTGTTTCTCCATGCGATGGGGACTCCTGCAGCAGCACACATGTCAGCATAGCTCTCTACGGCCTGGCACAGGGCCACGGTCTGACCTCCAGTGGCACACATGTCGTACACACAGTTTCCAAAGTACGGGTTGGGGGGCACAACGGCGTGGCAACGTTTAAAGATACCTGAGGTTGAGATTGACAAAAACAAAAATAGATGTACAGGGAGGTGAATGCCAGGCAAACATCGGATCAACCATCATTAACAGCATGGTATCCAGTTACTCTGTTATTAGTATTAGTAGCAGTATTAAGGGAACAACGTCAACCTTTTTGATGTTTGATTTCTAAAATATGTGACTACAACTTTACGTTTGGCATCTGTCCTATTCATATCCTATCAAATATAAAACCAGTATCATTATTTCTTCATGATATTCACTGATGTGTTTTATTAATCACTTTGTCATACCATTTCCAAAGCGAGTGTGTGTGTGTGTGTGTGTGTGTGTGTGTGTGTGAGTGTGTTTGTGTGTGTGTGTGCGTGTGATACCATTGGGATCGGTGATCATGCCGCAGCTGGTGGGCTTCTTGGCCTCCTCCTCCACCTCTTTATCACAGTCTTCCTGTTCTCCACCATTGGTGCAGCTTGAGAAGAGGATTCATGAAAACAGAATTATTAAGTGATAATGGTAGAATCTAATGAAATTGCTGAATCACTGCTGAGATAGTTATAACGCCCTAAGGGGACTTTCCAAACGTTGGCACCATTCACGAAGAACCTTATGTGTGAGATGTTCTTCCTGTAATGTCTCATTCAGAGAGGAGACTGACTATGACCTTGTCCTCAGTGCAGTTACAGTTTCTCTGCAGCTGAATGTGGTCTCTTCCGAGAAGAGTTGGTTTCTTGCCAAGAGCTTCAACCGTTGTTATGCACTATATGTATGCGCTTTAAGACAAGAGGTTATAATACATCCTCCGAGCAGTGCTACGTCTTCAAGGCAGCCTGGCTGACTCTCCTGGTCCAAAAGGCTTTTTTTAGCGCGGCTGAGTCAATCTGACTTGTGTTACTGGGTCTCTAGTACAGCCTAAAACGAAAGGTGCCACATTAGTTGTGGTCTCATCAGCGGGGTTAAAACGAATAGCAAGAATTTAAAATGGTCCAAAACAAAAGGGTCTTTGCATTCACCGTTCGAAGTTGAGTCATAACGACCAACCAGAAAGCAAATGTGGATGACTGTGTCATTGTCACCTGGAATCTCAGTTTTAGTGTGGAACGTCAGTTGTAAACAGTGATGAGCTTTAAAACTACAACCTATTAGTTTGGCCTCTGGCGGTATTCTGGGTTCCTGAGTAAAATCAATGACTTATGTTTGTCTCAAATACCTGAGCTTGGCACTGTAACGTGTGAGTGTCTCCCTGTGTGTGTCTATAATATGAGCCACAGATATACTTGGTTTTTAACTACGCATACGCATCATGGCTGCCTCATGCATCCGTTTGGTGCGTCGCTTGTGCACGTCCTCAGATATATATGTGATATGCGTCAACAAGATGCAATATGCACATGAACGGTAGGGGGAAGTGAAGGTGGAACATACTGTACTCGACATTGTCACAACTTTGTTGATTTAAGGGCACATCCCTTTTTCTGCCATGTTCACAGGCTGACCTCCTGGAGTCAAATCCAGGAGCTCTATACCGTCTGAGTTAAATGGACTGTACTGACATTATGTAACCCTTTTCCTAGTCTTATCGACCACTCAAGTTCTGCTGTTTGCCCTCTCGTGCAACACTCCAGCAACATGCTATGTTCACAATTAGCACATAACAACTATGTGACAGTTACGCTCACGATGCATCTGGTTGTCTATGTGGACGTGTATCTCCGGCCTCACAGATGAGGGCCTGGTTCTCTCTCTGGGCTAAAATGGAGGCACTGTTCACCAGCGAGTGAATGATGCTGGAGCGTGCACCTCCGTATTGATGCATTAATGTGACGTGACTCACTCAGGCCGCTGGTCAGGAACTTGCCAGCTGTCTCCCAACTCATTGGTGTTGGCGGCTGGCGTATTGTCTGGTTTCAAGTTGTCATCTCCCGGTTTCCCGTTGAAATTTCCTGCCAAAGGCAACAAGTACAGAGACTCACAACAGACCTAGAGACCCGGATCAATCTGGGACCGAATTTTGGTTGGACCTAGGTGTTTTGGCTTGGAGAGCTGCTACACACAGGGAAATAGATTGGAGGTTTTGACTAGACTCAGTTATTGTTTAAATGGACACAACTAACAACTTGCTTACCACACATGCCGCAGAGCAGGCCATTGAAGGAGCTCGGCACGGTGACGTCAGCATGGTGGCTGCCATCAAAACGCACCCTCAGACCGAAGTCCGTCTCCAGGACGACAAACTTTCCACTCAAAAAGATTTGAACTCCACTGATGGAGCTGACAGGTGGGACAACCACTGTCCCATTGACCTGGAGAACACAGAGAGAACATCACCGTGATGACTTATTGATGATATTTGCATAATTGCTGCAGTTATTGTTAAAAACAATATTAAATCACTCAAATCAGAGCAAGTATCACTATTATTAATGTCATTCGAAAAAAACTGTCTGACAGTGCTTGGTTACACAACTGCTCTCTCTCTGTTTGTTTGCAGGTTTATGCAAAAAACTACCAAACAGGTTTCCATGTATCTTGGTGGAGGAATGAGACATGGGCCAAGAAAGAACCAATTACATTATGGTGCAAATCCGGACAAATTTTTTCAGCACTTTCTTTAACATTGCGAGATTAGATGGATTTCCCAGGGAATAATATACAGAGGTAAAAATATAATCTCTTCGGTGGAGGTCATTAATTGATCATCAGAGTGGCTGCTGATTAATTTTCTGACTAATCGATTCAGAGAGAGTAACATACCTGGACGGTACGGCCCTTGCCGAGGATGACAGTCACACCGCTCACGTTGATCACCACAGCCCTGACGTAGGAGACCCGCCTATTGCTTCCCCTGTGCTCATTCTGGGTGTCCACACTGAAGTACGGCATGTCGGAGGAAGCGTTGCAGGGCTTGGTCAAGGTGTAGGAGCAGGCTCCCATGTAATGGTGGGTGAATTTGTCAAAGGTGATATAGTGAGGATCACCAGATACTGAGCAGATACCACTTCCTGAATAAGAGAGGTGAGAATATGTTGAGGCATAATTTGAGGCCTGAAGATGGAATAGTTATCAAGACAAGAAAACAAGATCTTCATTGTTGTAAGTGCAGCTATTGTACGTCGCTTTGGACAAAAGCTTCAGCTAAATGAATGTGAAGTAATGGAACAAGTGCATATTTAAAATGTCATGGGGCACCGTGTGAAATACGGCACTTTTCAGGACTATCGGCATCAATCTAAATATTGAACAAAAATTATAAAAAACTCTTCTGTGAACACGTTAGTTCAAACACATTTCATAAAGAAAGAAATCCATCAAAACAATGATTTACAATGTCCCACCCACTCCGTAAAAATAGTCTCCCTGAGGATAATCTTTGAATAATGGTTGTCTCAAATACCTGTGTGTGTGTGTGTGTATGTGTGTGTCTGTGTGTGTGTGTGTGTGTGTGTGTGTGTGTGTGTGTGTGTGTGTGTGTGTGTGTGTGTGTGTGTGTGTGTGTGTGTGTGACATACCTAGAGGGCGGCATTTATATTCTCCGTCTTGCAGCTGGCAGCTCTCAGTGGTTGGTTTACAGCTGCTGTTGTGACACTGGATGGAACCTCCACTTTGACATTCACACTTCTGCTCACAACCCTCCAAGAGCCAGTCGTCCCCCACCTAACAAACACACACACAGTGCACATCATACGTCAAGACCCCCCACTACATCACGTCAGGTCTGTTCAGGTCTGATGCATTCACGGCCCTTTAGGTCTGATCAGAAAAAAATGGCTTCTATTAGTCTCTTGACATACATGCACTGACCTGTGTGATATTTTTTTGTGCAGCTTCATTGTAGCTCATATTTCGAACCACCAACATGGAGAATTCTTGTAAATAATCCGTATCTGCACATATATTATTTGTATTTTCTGCTGCTCCATCACAAAGTGCTTACATCCAACCCAGTCTCGAAGAGATTAAGTTTCTACAAGTTTTTGTTCTGTAGTGGAAACACGATCACTGACTGGATTGCGCTCTGTGATAACAAATAAATGAAGTGCTACATTTGTTAATGGTGGCAGAGTCACTGGGGCAGAGGGTGGGGAACGTTCAACCATCTAGAGCCTTACGAGACGGCGCATGTTATTCTTTCCAAGAAAAATGGACACAATTTTTTTTTTATTGAAGTATAAAACTAGCCAGTGAGCACTCACTATGATGAAAAAGGGACAATGTCATCATCACTGCAGCTGGAAACATGCAGCTTAAGTGGATGAATTTAAAGGTCAAATGCCCTAGGATGAGGTAAACACTCTCAGCTCTGACAAGATCGCGTTCTGACAGAGGACAGATGTTTTTTGGAGAACAAGCTGGAAGCTAAGAAACTGTAACCTCACTCAAAAGGAGAATTTGTTTGTGTTGACCAACCATTTTTTTTAAAATTTTATATCAAACTATGCGTGGTAGTTGTAAATGAATGCTTGGAATGTACAAGGAGACACTGTAACATGGTTCAAATGTCGGAGATATGTTATATAGATACAGAAGCCCACATTGCCCCCGATGGCTGAGTGAAAGGGATGCACGGTATGACAGAGCAGAGCTATGTATAATGGTGCTTGTGATAGTTAATAAATAGATAAATGCAGAAAAAAAAATACAGAATTACAGTCTGGTGATGAAAAAGGCTATAAATGCAATTCTTCACTTATATACAATTCTTCAGGTTTGTATGGATTTGCCTCATGATGGGTTGTTCCCACTTACAGGGTGATAGGTTCCGCTGGTGTCCACGCAGCCGCAGTCCTTCAGTGCCACGCACTTGTCATTGCTGAGGATGAAGCCCGGGTTACACTCGCAACCCTCCACACACACTTTGTCGCAGCCCGGTGGTCCGACCACTCCCAGGCACGTCTCGGGACACGAGCTCACGCACAGAGAGTAGGAGCTGTTGGGGGGACAGTCCAGGGCTGCATGGAGGGGTAAGGGTAGCGACAGGGATGGATACAAGGAGGGTCAGAAGAATGAGGACGAGTAAGAAAAGATGAGCGTTCGGTCACAGGGCTCGAGAACCCACATGTGCCAGGAAGTTATAACACAGCTTACTGACTCTCAGCATCGTGTGTGTGTGTGTGTGTGTGTGTGTCAGTCATCACTGTAAATTTCCTAAGGTCATGAAATTTGACTATTTTCAATGAATTTGTATGGCAACAATTCCATGAGGCTATGATTTCTTTGCATAAGGTTTATTTTGGTCGTGGACATTGGATATTCAACACCCACTGGCAGGAACATAATTCACTGTGTTAGTTCAGGATGTTGGAGCTGAAGACTTACGGCAGAAGTCTGGAGTCCTCCACGGGTGGACTTTGGCTCCGGCGTTCTGGCAGGCATCAGTGTAGGCCTGGAGCTGGTCACACAGCACATGCTGCTGGCCATTGAACTGACACATGTCATACACACAGCTCTGGAAGAACGGAGTGGGATCCACCACTCGAATACACTCCCTGGGACAAAGGGAGCAGATGGTTCAACACTGTCAAAAACTCAGGAGAAAGGACAGAAAGAGCTTTAACTGGTACCATCCGATTATTTGTAAAGGGGTCTGGACCATGAATACTTGAATACATGAATACACTCAACACATTCATCATAGCACCACATGTGGATGAATCTGCTACTCATAAGATTCAAAGTTAACAGGTCAAAGTCAAAGAACGAGGATAATGTTTAATAAAAATTACGACAACAAGGGATGAGCTTGCACTGACGCAGGGGATTAAGATTGATACAGAGAGAGTGCTGCTACAGCTGCTGTGTGTGTGTGTGTGTGTGTGTGTGTGTGTGTGTGTATATTCTTTACTGCGGTTCAGAGTCCAATGCTATTCTCGTGATGTACCGAGAAAAAGCTCTAATTGTAATATGAAATGAGATAGTGAGTCAGTTAATCTGTGTAAAGATATCACAATCTGTGTGACAGAAGAGGATAATTGAGAACTGCACATTGTCAGGGAGTTGTTTTTTTCCCATCTGATATCGGTTAAAGGTGAAAAGCTAAAGGTTAATTCAGGAAAAAAAATATATAATTATGAAATATTTTACTGAAAGTTACGTGAAAAGATACGTAAATTAACTTTAAAAGAATGGTGATCTTAAAACTTTACAGATGGGTTTACCATGAAGATATGAAATCGGAAGTGTATGTGACGCCATTGATTTCAGGTTTTAATACAGGACATTACAGTAAGAACTCATACTTAAAAAAAAATCAACATGTATGTAAAGGCTTTTAAGACAAATTCAAATTTTACTAATTTAATGTCTGCAATATGTATGCAATATTTTTTTATTAAACATTTGTTTCTATATTAATTAACTAGTAAATGGAGAAGTCTCTCTGTCCCGATTTTCTCAACTTTAAATATGATGGGTGTGTTTCCGAGTCAACTGTGAAGATTTATGGATGAGCGGGTCTTCGCGAAGATGACAGATATACCTCCATTTATTTATAGTGCATGTGTCATCAGTGGAACCACAGAAAGTTGAATTGTGAATTTGAAGAAAGAATCCATTTTCCATAGTTTTTTTCCCCCCCACATTCTGATGTTTTTAGTGCAGATCGCCCTTCACAGTCGAATGCCCCGTGGTACAACAGGTTTACATCATAGCAGGTCAATAATTAGGCATTTTCTCACCTGAAGGGTCCGGCAGGGTCTTTAATTTTGCCACATTTGTCTGGTTTCTCCACCTCAGCCTGTAGTTTGGGGTCACAGTCTGGGTCAGGCTTGGTGCCTGGGACACACCTGATCCATACAAACACAACAGGGTCATCTTTTTTTTTTTTTCCTGAATCGACAGCCCATCCTCAAGAATTATGACACAGACAGTAAAGACAGTTTGTGGGAGGCAATAGACGACATCTGTCACATTACATTTGTGCCAGTAATGGGACATTTTTTAGCACAGACAATAATTAAAACCCATCTGCGTTTGTGCTGGTTTATTAATAATTCTCCTCTTCCGACCCAGCTCAAATTGCCATGAGCTGGAATGAGCTAGAAACATGAAACTTAGCCCAAAAACTGGAAATGACCTTCATGCGCTCCCCAAGGGCCACGACACTTCAGTCTTTTTTTTTCAAAAAACAGAAAACCTGATCAAAAGATCTGGTCATAAACATGGCCTATAGGTCGGGAAAAATTCAAACGGTCCAAAACATGGTCCGAAAAGATGTTCAGAGAATGATGGTCAACTAGCACGGCTCAAAAACATGAAACAGGCAATCACAAAATTTTGCCAAGGGCAGGGCTTAGCAGGAAATTGGCCATAACTACTGACATGCCACACAACCTGGATCAACTGAAGCTGAGAAAGTGCTATTATCTTTTCACGAGCTTGACACTAGTAGTAAGTCAATTTTTCATCATTGAGCAGACATATTCTGAATGTCTTAATGCAGTCATTTGGATCATGGAACGTGATGATTGGTCTGGTTCCTGTAAACGGAATACAACCAGCTGCATCGAGTGACTCCTTCCCTCTGTTGAGCACAAAGAAGTTAGAACCTGCAAAGTGCTCTTTGTGACTGTAATAGATAGGTGTTCTCTTAAAATAGCCTTTTCATAATATACAGTAACGACTTTGCTACAAAATGTAATTTCTTTTTCTAACAATACATATTTTTGTGTTCAAAATGAAGTATAAACCAATGCATTGGCCACATTGCTTAACTAACATGAAAGGTTTTATTGTCATCCCCAAACTGATAACTAAGTAATGCCTGGACAGATTCAGAGTCCATTCATGAGCCTTGTCATGTTGAGCTTTGTCACATGCCTGCATCTCCACGGAGGTTTCAACGGAATCCCATAAATTCTCAGATTACAGCAGAAAGATGGATGTGTGTGCTAACTCACGAATCATCCTCATCCTCTTTGGTCTGCCAGCTGTTCCCGAAGTCGTTGACATTTGCGACCAGAGAGCCATCTGGTTTGGTGAAGTCATTGTCCGGGTTCCCATCGTAGTCGCCGCAGAGGCCACACATCTGGTCGTAGTAGGAGCTGAGGGGCCGAAGACGCAGAGAGCAGGGGATTAAGAGATGAAGAGGAATCTCTTAAGAAGAATTACAGGGACAAATACGTTTTTGGCACTTAAATAGATTTCTAGAAACAAATAGGAAGAACATGGACGTCTCTTCATCTGTGATCAGTCAGGGCATATTAAAGAGAATATGTGGTATACAACCCAAGGTATTAGGAATGTTGGGAGGATTTGCTAAAAACAGCAGATTTGTATGTCTTGCACAGATGTTGCATAATCTGATTTTCTTCAGCGGGTTTTTATGAAATATATATACCTCTTCAGTTGTGTCAGTCTCAACTGAGATGAAACTATGATTAACAGAAGAAGAAACCAGTTCAAATTATTCTCTTCTGTTGAGTTGAGTTTGGCCGATCCAGTGACACTAATGGATGTGTATTCACTCTGCACGGAGGTCGAAATGTTTCAACCTGACTGGACTGCAAAGACGGTGGAATCAAAGATTCCAGCTGGTCGAAAAATGTCCAGTCTGAATACACTTTCAGTGTCCATTTTTTAAGTCTAAGACGCTTTTTAGTAGATTAATTACATGTATCCTCCTTAGTTCCTTCGTTCCCATAGTTAATTTCCTGTTTTACTTTGATTAATACAATCGTCACCTGGTTGCTTGAACATCTGACATGGTGTTACCCCCCCCCCGATTGATCAACAAGCGTCTATACCAACCTGGGCACGGAGATCTTGGCATAATGGTTTCCATCCCAACGCACCTGGAGGCCAAAGGTCGTCTGTAGGGTGATGTACTGACCAGCCAGGCTGATAGTCATGAGAGGAGAGGGGGAGTTAGGGAGGGCCACCCGCAGTCCATTCACCTGCCCGAGAGGAAAAGGAAGGATGATATCAAAACTAAGTTTAACAGAAGCTGTGGATACAATTAATGTTTGTTTCCCTTCAGCTTTTTAAAATTCAACCCATCACACATCATAACACACGTGGATGAAACAAATAACACACAGCACACGAGGATTCAGATCTCGGGCTCCCTTTGTAGGATAAACTGAGAAAACAGTGACACTGAGAAGAAACAGAAAAGGATATGTAGGATGAAAGTGGACGGATTTAGATTTCTGGGATTATGGTATAGAGAGACTAAAGAGATAAATGTCAAAGAACGAGGAGAATATTAAATAAGAAAAGGGACGACAACAAGAGACAGGCTTTAAATTGTAATTTCACTTAAGCAGAGGATTGGGATTGATATATATAGAGAGAGAGTGTGTGTGTGTGTGTGTGTGTGTGTGTGTGTGTGTGTGTGTGTGTGTGTGTGTGTGTATGCACTGTGTACTGGTGTAAATATTGTCCATACTGACCAGCGTCCTCCTGGCCTTCACCAGTGTCACAGTGATTCCATTCACAGTCACGTAGAGTTTCCTCAGGTACGACACACCTGACACTCCTCTCTCCTCATTCTTCGCCTCCACTGAGAACCAGGGACCTGCACAGCGAGCACACCATAAAAAAAAAATCATATTAGCCTCAGAAATCCAGCATTCAAATTTGACATACATTTGGAAACAATCACAGACGGAGGCGTTATGATTTTCCTCATGTAAGCGTGGGACTTTGGTGAAGCCTGGGTGAGTTTGCGTGACTGGCGGCAAAAAAAAGGGCTGAAAAGCTGCTCAGGCGTAGCGACCATTCCTACCTGTGTTGTTCTTGCAGGTTCTGGCCAGTGTGTAGGTGCATGTTCCCATGAAGCTGTAGAACTTCTTGTCGAACGTGTTATAGTGAGGATCTCCAGAGACCACACAGTCCTGAGAGCCTGACAGAGGGGGGGCAGAAAAAAAGAAAAACAGAACGTCAGACTATGACACAACCTCAGCTTTTAGGTAACACTGTCGGGTTCAGATCCAGTTCAGTTCCCACCTGGTTAGAAGTACAGTGGGCGTAAACTTACCAGTGGGATAGCAGCCCAACTCCCCAGCCTGGAGTTTACACTCATGCATTGGGGGGCACTCCGAGGCCACACAGGTAACAAAGGGAACATCACACCTACACTTCAGCTTACAGTCCTCCACAAAAAACTCCTCTCCAGGCTGAGAAACACACACACACACACACACACACACACGCACACACAGACACACACACACACACACGCACACGCACACACACGCACACACACACACACACACACACACACATACACACAAACACACGAGTGAAGCGTGTTAGCAGGAGCAAGCTTAAATTAAATGTTGTCTTGAATGATAAATATATATATATTCTTTTTTAATCTCTTTTTAAACACACACACACACACACACACACACACACACACACTCCCTGTGTACCTCATAATACTGGCCGTTGTTGTATTTGCAGCCACATGAAGTTTTTCTGACACACTTGCCGGCACTCAGGACGTAGCCGGGGTCACACACACAGGCCTCAGAGCAGGGCCCACCACAGGAGGGAGGTTTCCCAGAGCACGTCTCCGGACAGGGGTCTGCACAGGGCTCGTAGTGGCTGTTGGGGGTGCAACTCAGGGCTAGAGGGAGGATGGAAGGCTGAAGTCAGTGAGAGGCGAGAGGCATTGTACTACATAGACGTGTCCCCGGATGGCACTAAAATCATTTCTATTGAAGAATTTTGTCTTAAGAATTCTTTACAATTAGATATTATCACATTCCTTTTTGGTTCCAAAATAGAAATCAGGCTCACAAAGACGAATCACTGAGTTCAGCTTCTGTCCAGGAAACTCAAGTCTTACTGTAACACATTAACTAGAGCTCTATAGTTCACATCATTGTCATAATGCTGCCATCTGCTGGTAGACGTTATAATCACAACACCTCAAAAATAGGGTTATATTTCACATATTGATCCTGCACATTTTAAAGAGTGAAATCCATTGAAGGTGTAAACAAAAGAACCTTTTTACATTTAGATGTTGCTAAGAAATATTTTGTCACTGCTATTGTATTAGTGTGATGTAACTACTATGACCAAGAAATAATGATAATGTTGACATCTCTAATACATATTTGCTATTTATCTGTTGGTGGATTGTCTTAGCCTGCTGTCTTTATCTTGTGGTGTACTACATGTTATTGTAGAGGATGACAATGGAAATGAGCCTCAGACTTGTAATGTAAGTAAGGACTGCAGTGGGTGTTTTATATTATCATATAAATGATATCAATCAGAGCACATTTTATTTAATTAATCAGCATAAGATCCATCCAGATTCCATTGTCAGAGTTGAGATTTGTCACAGATAGATGGATAGATAGATAGATAGATCATGTCATTTCTTATTCCTTTCAATTCACCCAGCACTCACGGCAGAAGGTTTCATTCCTCCAGGGACCAATGTTGACTTGACGGTCCTGGCATTCATTGACGTAGGCTTCAATGGCTTCGCACAGAATGGGCTTGGCTCCATCCAGCTCACACAGGTCAAAGAGACAGTCCCTGAAGTAATTCTGAAGAGACGCGTGTAGTAGAGTGTTGAGTTAGTTCTGTTTCCAAATTTTAATCCTTTTTAAGACTCATTTTCTCAAATGTGTCTTCATTTGGCTTCTTTTCAGCTTTTCTGGAGCAGGGGGTTCAGTCAAAGCTCACCATTTTTTTCAATCAGGCTTTACATGGACCACCTACCAAGACGCATTGTCCACATGTTCACTATTAATTTATCCAGGATGTGCCATTTGTGGCTGGTCAGTAATGAAGAGTTTTGCTGCAGGTCATCAAATCTGCTGTTAGTCAGTTATCTCCGAGAATGGAATAAAAGGAAACTGGATGGTTGTTTTAGTCCACAAAGGGCTGCCTGGTGTGTGCACTGTATATATGTGTGTGTAAATGTGTAAATGTGTGTGTACTTACATTGGGGTTGACTTTGGGGTGGCACTCAGCAAAGGGGCCATTTTTGTCCAGCAGGATGCCACAGTATCCTGAGCTCTCGTACAGCTCCTGCTCTTCTTCGTCACACTCAGGGACGGTCGTGTTGGGTTTCTTATTACACCTGTCGATGCACACAGTCTGTTAGAGAAGCTCTGCGTATGTTTGTCAAGCACATATGACGCCTGGTCAGTGAATCAATGCCCCCCCCACACCCCCACCCCCACCAAGGACCTTTTATGCAGAACAGTTATGATGTTTGTCTTCATCGTGTAATAATCAGCATCAGACCAATGAGGTCACTTCACCTAATTCAAGCCAGGCCCAGATGCCAGGCCAAGGTAATAAATCACATCAACATAGAGGGCAACACATGAAATTATTTCTGCTATTTAGTACACATAACGCAGAGCTATTAACTCCACATCCAACACTGCAATGACAATCTGAATATGGTGATCAAGCTAGCACATATGGTTGTGGTCTATCTATTTGAAGTGTATGGGTACAACACAGTCGAGAAAAACACCAACAATAAGAATAACATCAACACCTGTCTGACAGAACAGGAGGATTTATTGCAGGGCTTTTATACAAGGTTCTTTTTGATTGTGAGCGATTTTTCTTCTTTTCTGGTCACGTTCTGATTAATTTAAGCCTCTGAGCTCGTCATGTTATAAAAGTTCTCATGACATTTGATCCGTTGATGCCAGCAACTTACGTTGGTTTGTTGTGACGCAATGCTAAAACTAGCGACGTTCAAGGCCCTTTCAGAAGATCTGTAGTGCCGCCTGGAACTCCAGTGTCTTTTCGTAGACTTTGTACAACGTGTCCATGATGATAAATCCAACATTGAATGACTTTAATGATCATTTTTATCCCGTTTTTAAAGACGTAAAAGGCAACTGTGGTGGTTAGCGTGCTTCTAGCTGTCCATCTTATATCCACTTTGACCAATCAGAGGCCTTGTTACAAATTTGTACCAATCAGACGCTTTGTTGTCGACTGGTAGAAAATTTTGAAGATTTTACACTGAAAACAGGACCTCTCACTCTGACCTGTTTACTCCTACTGCTGCGGACAGTTTTGTGTCTTTGCAGACAGGTGACTATTTGAATTATCATTATTTGTTCCAATATAATTTGAATTAGTAAGATTCAAATCTTACTAATGTTTTGGATTATTCTATCTCATAACCAAGTCTTGGAAGAACAGCTTTCAAAAGGGGAAAATCTTCATCATTGTTGTTTGGTGTGTCACTATAATAGATTTCTGTGAGATTCAATTTCCGTTTTTGTTTTTTCTTTTGTCTTTATGGTCAGAAAACTATTTCACCATTCATGTGATTTTATTACAAGAGCTAAATGAACAGTTAACTCAGGCTCACAGGATTAAAACTGGGTCCTTCAACACTAGTAAAAATGTTAATGTACGCTTGTATCCCTACAATACTCACTCTGGGTCCGTGTTCCAGCTGTGTCCAAAGTCATTGACATTGTTGGTCAATGAGCCATCTGGCTTACGGTAGTCATCTTTGATATCTCCATCATAATCTCCACACAGTCCACACAGCTTGCTCTGATAGCTGCGGATTATAGGAAAATCAGCGAGCTAGTGATTTGTGAGGGGCAACAATTCAGTTAGAGCTGCATCTTGACAACTATAAGAGTTTTTGGCATGTTCTCATACCAACCAAACACTGATATTTTCACTGGTTATCTATTTCTTTATTTATTTTCGGTCAGTCTCCACTCACTCTTTGATCACTTTGATGTCCATGAAGTGGTTTCCATCGTAGCGAACAGTCACACCAAACTTCATGGACACAGTGTAGTGTTTTCCTGACTTGAACACTGAAACACTAGGGGACAGAGTAACTGGCAGGTTTACGTTGGTCCCATTTACCTGTATGGGGAAAGCAGGTGCAAATAACAGCGATTACTGAGGTGATAGCAGTCCATTTTTATAAACTCTCTTAGTACAGCATTTTCAGTCTTCACATTCTAGTGTTCAACGCGTGAATCCGTTTCACAGTGTTACTTCTGCAGCTCATCTTCTCATTCCTTACCTGCACAGTGCCACCGTTGAGAATAGAGATCTTCATCCCCTGTACATATACATGTACAGCCTTTATATAAGAGATGGCGGGCCTGTTGTAGCGATTTTCGTTGTCAGCATGGACCTCAAAGTGTGGCAGAGCCGTTTCGTTGCAGGGTTTAGACATCAGATAGCTGCAGTTGCCCATGAAGTTGTACTTGCGCTTGTCAAAGGTGGTGTAGTGGGGATCACCAGATGCTATGCATGTGGAGGTACCTAAAGGAATAACAAATGAGAAGCTGTTGTAAATGTTATTTTACTTGCCTAACTAGTAATTCCCTAAATAAACCCCAGCCTCGGTCTCATATCAGATGGTCAGTTTGAAGCAGATTATGTCTTTTTTGCTTAAGAGCAGTTATTTTGGTCACAACTGGCAGGTACAGGATAATGGTAAATATTATTTAGCTCAAAAGTTGCAAAACAAAATCAAATCATCAAGTCAAAGTTGCAAGTAGTTGATGTCATTGTATCACACCATGGAGGTTGACTGTGAAGTTAAGAATGCACTCTCCTAAAACAGTTTCTATAAGATTTGTTGGTTCATCAAACAACAACTTTGCCTTCAGATATGTTCGGACAACGCATTGTTGTAAGTACCAGCAATTACTTGATATTTTACCAGGCATTATTACCTTTGGGATAGCAGCTTGCAACACCATTAATGTTGCGACACTCTTCTGTGGGGTCACAGGAATTATCAACACATTGCAAAGTGTAGTTCCCTGCACAGCGACAAAGCTTTGAGCAGCCATCTCCAGATATGATCTCGCCAGGCTAAAACAAAATAGAATGAAAGAAAATAGAATGAAAGATCAATACTGTTGATGTGTACTGTTTCACTACAACTACATAGTACAACCTTCTTGTCATTTACTGTTTTCTTATTATTTTGTCCTGAATATTGAAGCACATGTAGTATTAACTAATACAATCTTACCTCATAGTAGTTATTCTGGTCATCAAGACAACCACATTTCTCCAGTGGCACACAGCGCTGTCCCTTGAAGACAAACCCAGGTTTGCAGAAGCAACCACTGATACAGGGGCCAGAACAATTGGCAGATGGCTCCATACAGGTGGGAATACAAGCTGGACCACAGTCTATATACTCTGCATCAGGAGGACATGGTTCTGTACAGCAGAAAGAAAAGGAATGGTTTGATGAATAATGAATACAAGAAAGAAAGGAAAAAAGATGAAATTCAGGTGTCAACTTTGAAAATAACATGTCGCACTTGGTGGCTTTGTAGTTGGTCCTGGAGTTGCTGGTTTTGGCGTAGTTGACCCAGGAGTTGCTGGTTTTGGCGTTGTAGGCCTAGGAGTTGCTGGTTTTGGCGTTGTCAGCCCAGGAGTTGCTGGTTTTGGCGTCGTCGGCCCAGGAGTTGCTGGTTTTGGCGTAGTCCGCCCAGGAGTTGCTGGCTTTGGCGTCGTCGGCCCAGGAGTTGCTGGTTTTGGCGTCGTCGGCCCAGGAGTTGCTGGCTTTGGCGTTGTAGGCCTAGGAGTTGCTGGTTTTGGCGTTGTCAGCCCAGGTGTTGCTGGTTTTGGCGTCGTCGGCCCAGGAGTTGCTGGCTTTGGCGTAGTCCGCCCAGGAGTTGCTGGCTTTGCCGTCGTCGGCCCAGGAGTTGCTGGTTTTGGCGTAGTCGGCCCAGGAGTTGCTGGCTTTGGCGTCGTAGGCCTAGGAGTTGCTGGTTTTGGCGTTGTCAGCCCAGGAGTTGCTGGCTTTGGCGTAGTCGGCCCAGGAGTTGCAGGTTTTGGCGTTGTCGGCCCAGGAGTTGCTGGCTTTGGCGTCGTCGGCCCAGGAGTTGCTGGTTTTGGCGTAGTCGGCCCAGGAGTTGCTGGCTTTGGCGTCGTAGGCCTAGGAGTTGCTGGTTTTGGCGTTGTCAGCCCAGGAGTTGCTGGCTTTGGCGTAGTCGGCCCAGGAGTTGCAGGTTTTGGCGTTGTCGGCCCAGGAGTTGCTGGCTTTGGCGTAGTCCGCCCAGGAGTTGCTGGTTTTGGCGTCGTCGACCCAGGAGGTGCTGGTTTTTGCGTAGTTGACCCAGGAGTTGCAGGCTTTGGCGTTGTCGGCCCAGGAGTTGCTGGCTTTGGCGTCGTCGGCCCAGGAGTTGCTGGCTTTGGCGTCGTCGGCCCAGGAGTTGCTGGCTTTGGCGTCGTCGGCCCAGGAGTTGCTGGTTTTGGCGTCGTCGACACAGGAGGTGCTGGTTTTTGCGTAGTTGACCCAGGAGTTGGAGGTTTTGGCGTCGTCGGCCCAGGAGTTGCTGGTTTTGGCGTCGTCGACACAGGAGGTGCTGGTTTTTGCGTAGTTGACCCAGGAGTTGGAGGTTTTGGCGTTGTTGGCCCAGGAGTTGCTGGTTTTGGTGTTGTTGGTTTTGTTGTAGTTGGAGCTGGAGTTGTAGGTTGAGGTGTACTTGGTCTTGGAGTTGTTATTGGCTGAGCTACAAGTGAAAGATAAATAAATAAATAACTGAAACCTTTTGTCATTGGCTTAGCAAATGTGTGTTTTTCTGATAGTGAAGAGAATAACTTGAATTCCTTCTGGTCAGTTTCTCACCTTTGCAGGCCATGACACACACAGCATCAACAGCAATATCTGTCTCAGTAGTTTCTCCAAAGGTACCCACAATAGCAAACTGGAATACATTACAATATGCAGATGTATTTAAGTATGTTGATGGAAATCGATACACACACATGCAGAGACAAACTAAGCTCTAATATTTACCTGAATAGCAGCTGTTCCCAGGTAGCGGACTTCTGCAGGCTTCCAGCCCTGACCCTGGTTGCCCCTCACAGTGAAAAGAGCAGGTCCAAGACTCCCACCTGGTAAACAGGAAAATAAATTCAAGTCAAAAAATGTTTCATGCTGTCTTGGCTTTTGTCTATCCGTGGAAATATTTTACCTGCGGTGATGGTGTGGACACTGAGCTGCATGTTGGCGCTGGTGCCATACAAGTAGTAGTAGAAGATGAGGTCCAGACAACCAGTGGGGGGGGTCAATAGAGGACTTATGATCTGAGAACTAACACCAGGGATGGCTTCCAAAGAATCCATCAACATGTAGGCACCCACTATGAATCGAATGGTCAATAAATTCAGGTTAGAATCAAATAAAGGTAATATTTCATCATGTTATTCATTCTGTATACTACAATAATGAACAAACATTAAATTAAACAAAAAAAGGTCAAAAATTCAAAATGGTATTTTCCCAGTACCTATAATATCTTTTTTTTGTTCAAGTTTTAGTATAGGTTATTGTCTGTTTAGTAATTTATCCCTAACCTTATCCATAACTACCATGATTATGGCAAATAACACTGACAACAGTTAGGATTACAATAGGTCTCACTATTGTCTTTAGATGATCTTTTATTTGTTTAGTAACTGGATTTATTACATTCACACCAAGATGTATGCTTTAACAAAGAAATAAATGATTGCATGGATTGTGTTACATTTGGCCCCATCTTCTCATTCATAGCATATATCATGGACTCATCATGCAGAATGTAGAAAAATCATTCTCTGACTTTAGGTTTAGAACATTACTATATATTATAGTGTAATAGTTTTTAAATGAATTTTGTTGAAAATTTTTTGCAGAACATTATGTAGGTTGAAGCTGACTTTTGACCTGTTTGATAAAAATGTCCTCACTCCATCATTTTATCCAATTAAAAGATTTTTTCATAACTAAACCTTTGTATGTTTTGAGTTTAGGCCAAAAACATGTTTTGTGAGGTCACAGGGATTTTGACCTTCAAAATCGAATTCATCAAATTCAGTTCATCTTTGAATCCAAGTGAAGGTTTGTCCCAAATTTGAAGATATTCTCATTCCAGATAGTTAGATATATCAACCTGAAAACACGGCAGAGTATGTAAATTACCAAAAATTGGCTAAAGTTGTGGTTGAGTTCGAACGACAAAATGACCCTTGAATTGCTTTCTATCAAAGCAATGAGAAGTGATGTGTAGTTTAATCCTCATTGACTTCTGTTGTTCTGACTGTATGTGTTTTGAAAAACGGAGAAATGTTACTTAGCAATTGAGAAAGCTGTAAGAGGCGTATGAAAAAGAGGTGTTCAGACTGTAACATTAGGGCAAAGCACCATGTGGAAGATACAGTTATATCCATACAGACTTTTAAAAGGAGAACCACCTACATCCAGGTTTGGAGAAGTCGTCATCGGGTCCGGTGCCAGGCGTTTCTGTTTCCCCAATCCACTGGTCAAAGCCAAACACATTTGTATTCCCCGTTTCAGTCGTCCACCCACAAAGGTCACCAAGAGTGTCAAAGTCACAGCCAGAAACACAAGCTGTGAACAGAACAATCAATCAGTGAGACAGCTATGTGTGTGTGTGTGTGTGTGTGTGTGTGTGTGTGTGTGTGTGTGTGTGTGTGTGTGTGTGCGCGTGTGTGTGTGTGTGTGCGTGTGTGTGTGTGTGTACGTGCGTGTGTGTGTGTGTGTGTCTATAAACTCACAGGGACACACTCCTTCAGTGATGACAATGTTGTCCAAAGCGGAGTCACAGGAGGATGTGAAGCCTCTCTGAGCCTCAAACACAATCTGGAAAACAGAGAGAAAATATCATCGCCCTAAAGCTGCTGCTAAGCATTGCAGTGGTTAAATTAACCGGCACTCACAAACCTGCATGGAAGAAGCACCGTGAACATAAACATATGCCATCATTCACATTTTCCTTTCGCCAGTTATTTTGAAATCTGTTTGAAATTTGCACCACACAATGATAAAATCTCGACCATTGACACGAGCTACAGCTTTGTTGTCATTTTAATTTAAGCAATAGCAGCAATAACATAACAGTTTGCATTTTTGATTCATATTTAATGACGCATCTGTGTTATTTGGGGTCAATTTGATCCCAGGCTATTTTAGCTTTATGAAACATATACAAAGTATAAATATTCTTCTGACATTTTTTAGTTGTTGTTTAGGATCATATTGAGGTCACCATAACATGCAATTTTATAATCGTCAAAAATCATTCCTCTGCTTTAGGGCCCTATAATCTTCCTAACCATATCTGTAGTTGTGTGAGATCCACTGATAGTTCACACGACATAATACCCACGAGAACTTTGATAGCTCAGGGGAGGAGCAAAGACATAAAAAAAACTTGCACAGCAGACATCTTGGTGCTCTGTGACCTTGCTCTCATTTGGTAAATGACCAGTAAGAAAAAGGTTTCCTCTCAGTGCAGTTGTGTCACAGCTAAAGGATCATGTTGGGGAGGACCCTGATTATGAGGCACCTCCCTCAGATGAGAATGAGACCCTTGGTGCTGAACCTTCTGTTGTCTCCCGACCAGCAGACACTGTCAGCCATTCATAACACCGTCAATTGAGAAGGATATACAGTAGTTGAGATGACAAATTTAGAGGGGAAGCGCGTGTATGGGGACAGTTGTGACCAACATGAAAACCTACAGTGCGTTGCTCATTTTGGCAGTCATAAATATATATATATATACAGTGTATATAGTCATTAGGTGAAGCAACAGCAAGCCTTTGGAATACTGATGCTGGAATGCTTCTAAAGATGTATTGTTCCGTAATCACTTCAAGTCGGGATCAAACCGCCGACCTTCTGGTCAGTGGACGACCCCTCTCCAACTCCTGAGCTACAAGGTGCCCAATGAATACATTTTGGACGGCACCAAAAGTGGTTGTTGTAAACCTTTCTTCATGTCTAATCTTTATAATGACTGTAGTGCATATTAATTACCTCCGCCCCCAGAATTCCACGAAATTCGATTGAAGGATGGGCCCAGAAAGATTGGTGACTCCACGGACTGAATGATGTATGGATGCCGTTGAAAACTAGTCTGTGCAATTTGGATGCCGGTCCAAATAAAAATCGAAATCTAGCGGATTTAAATGTGCTTTCAACAGACGGCTGTGGGGCCTTGGCAGAGGTATGCACTAGAGTTACCAGAGTGGGGGTCTAGCTTTCAGAAAGGCATAACAGAGGATGTGGGAAATGGTTTCCCTTTTAACAATTTAAGTAAATTTGTCTAAATTTTCAAGCCAGCGTCAGATTATACTGAAAAAGGCAATTGCATTCGAGAATTTATGCTAGAAGAACAATGCAGTTTCTGCCTTGGGGCAGGATCTCTGATGTTGGCACAACCACAAACAAGTGAAAAAAGAAAATGTCACAATGAACGCTTTAGTTTCATGTGGCCGACAGTGTTTTCAGTCAAGACTTTGTGGTGTTAGGTTTGTAACTTTGAAAGATTCTATACTTTAGCATAATTTTTGATGCATGTTTGCTGCTCTCAGCCATGAGTCCCCATTTTTGAGTGTCGAAGCAGCACCGACAGTGACCCGCTAACACTCACAGTGACGCTCTGACTGCTGGATTTGGACACGGTGATGGAGCTCTTCAGCCACGATGGACTCTGGAATCCTGTCTTGATCCAGACCTCTTCCTCTGCACCGGGCCTCTTGGCCAGAACCCTCAGCGCATTCTGACTATCTGAGCCGTACATGTAGTATCGAAACTCGACACAGATCTTCGAGGCCGATGATGAGAGGGGAGGGCTCAGCAGACGAGCCTTCTGCCCATTGGACACATTGTCACCCTCGTGGTAGATGTAGAATCCCTCTGCAGACAGAATTAAACAAATGGAATCTGTGTCTTCATCTCGTCAGGGGTCAGAATTCAATGTGTCCATCCTGGAACTCGCAATGAACCATACTCTGAAGCCATTAAAGTCAAATGAAATGAAAGAATCGCAATAAACCACGCATTCAGGACTGACTTCCATCAGGGTAGTCTCCACTCGGCCCAGTACCCTCTGTTGGGGTTGGACCTTTGTGTCGGGTCCAGTCACCGCTGTCTGCGGTGTCCTGGGTGAACCTGCAGAACGGGTCACCGTTCTGATTAAAGTCACAGGAAGTCAGCACCTCAGCTGGACAAACACAGACACACAGACACACAGACAAATGGATATTATAGATGGTAAAAAAGAGATGATATCATGTCATTTACCACCCAAACAGTCTAGACTCAAGATATAGTTACGTCCCGTTTGTTAGAGTTTTTTTAAAAAAGAATGTGATAACTAAGACAGAAGAGACAGAACAGGATTCCTTTCCGAAGTGATGCTGGCGCCTTTCAGCAAGAAAGCCCTGGCGTATAAAGGTCAACAGTTTCTGGACAACTTACATGTGGATGTGAGCAGCCTGAGCTTTGATGATGGAGGTGACGCAGGAACGTATTGATTTCGAGCACAACAAAACAGACGCAATAGAGGTTTTCTCAAAGCGCTCTCTTGCTTTGTGTGTTTGTGTGTTTGGCAATCCGGCCTTGAATACGAGTGTGAAAGTGATTGTACAGTTTGTACACGTGTGTCTGCTCTGTGGTAGAGTGGACCCTGCCTTTCATACAGTGCATTCTGGAATCTGAAATATTTCAGGAGGTCAGAACGGGAGGGGTCTGAAAAATAATATTACATCTCTTCACAGCAGAGTCCAACGATGACTGATATAAACTAGGTGGTGGAGGAGGCGGCAGGTCATAGCTCTCGAAAGTAAGTTGGTGATGGTAAGTGAAGATAAGGAGCTGTAAAAAGGTAAAGCCCATATCATCTCAAGGACAATGTATTACTGCCCTAAGCTCTGTGGGAGCACGCTAAGCTAAACTTGCTTTTTGAATTTAGATTCATTTGCCTTTTAATTTGTGTGTTTTAGTGTGTGAATGTGAAGGTGAAGATTCAAATCATTTATTGGATGGGTAAAACAACCTACCATTTTCTCTTTGTGAGTCCTGCAGACTGCAAAAGATAGAAAAAAAAGAGGACATGGGAAAGATTGTTAAAGTTGGGTTAAAAGTCAACTTGTCTCCTCTAACAGTAAAGTAAAGAAGCCTGAATTGAGAACAAATGGTAACTGGTCTGTATGTATATCGCTCTTTTCTAATCCCAACAACAACTCAAAGTGCTTTACACTACAAGGCACATTCAACCATTCACACAGTGCTTCTATGTGCCACGCTTTTTTTTTAACTAAGCATAATTCACATTCTGACGCGACAGCCATCAGTGGCACCTGGGCATTCGGACTGGAGGAGCAAGGGGTCGAACCACCGACCCGCTCTACCTCCTGAGCCACAGCTGCTCACTACAGAAATTGAAATCTAAATATTACCAAGGCTGAATTATTTATTCTTATACCCCTGTGGTTGTGGTCCAGGTGCACACAAGAATATGAACGTGCCTGAAATATCAAATGTAGATTTATATGAACCACTGTTCTCCGTCAGTTGACATTATTATGTTATTACAGATAAAGGAAACTAAGCGCAAGCGTTTTGCTGCAGTTACATAACAAGCCTATAAAAAGGGTCTGTTAATAAAGACAAAGGGCTACCTTCACCTACAGTACTTGGAACATGCAAACTATGATTAGCAAACCCTGTAGGACAAATACATTCATTAGAATTTGAGTGGGACATCCCTTGTTCACCAACTGAGGCTTCATATTGTGACCCTGTAACCTTTCTTTAAACCTAGTCCAACATTCTCCATAAACTGTCACATTTTTATAATGATGTGATGAGGATTTACAAAGAAATCAAAAGTGTGGATTTTGGAAATACTGAGGTGAGTCCCCCAGCCCCACGCTCCCACAACATGTTTGACAGTGAGGAATTCTGTGAAATTGTTTGTATAATAAGATTTTTTCTTCTTCTTACATTATGAACTTATTTAGTTATTTATTATATCATCCTTGGGGATTGACTCACCTGTGCAGTGCGTGGCTTGTTCTGCAGCCACACATCCATAGGAGCAAAATTAGAAACCGTAACGTATCCATGGCTGACCATTGGTTGATGAGTACAAGACAGCAGGGACGGGGACAGAGGCGCCAGGGCTTTATATAGAGGGCCAGGATGGGTTGGGGGAGTGCTGTGTGGAAAACCAAGGTGGATGCGTTGGGTGGGTGGTGTGGATGCTGAGTCTCTCCGCATTACTTGATGTTGCAAAATGTGTAAATGAGTAACTGTGAGTGATAGGGACAGGGTGTGTTTCTCTTGGGTGTGGGTCTGTCGGTGTACACCTATACCTGTGGGTGTGTGCGCTTCCTGACCTCTCAGCATATCACAGGGTGGGTGGGGATGTCCATCAAACACTATATTACAAATAAAACCTTTTACTGTCAGACATCATGAAGCTTATTGTGTAATAAACAGAATACCGTGTTCACATGGACGCACCTTTTCAACATGTACGGTAAATCGACGTGTGTCCGGAAAGGGATTGCCATTAATTGTATAGTGTATATTGCAAAAACAATGCTAGGCTCTGACTAAACATTCAGCAACTCAAGCCTTTTATGTGACATCTGTGCCGTCTGTAGACCCTCATTGTCAGACTGTGTTAGGCCTTGTTGACGAGCTCCAGCCCAGCAGTAATAGTTGATCCATAAACGCAATGGATAGACAAAAATAACATCAGTTGATTTTCATTTGAATTCTGGGGATGTTAATATGTCATTGTCATTGTATTGTATCACTCCGGGCAAAAATGCCTCCCAAAGCAAATGAAGATAAAAGGTTACAGTTGACCTCTGCTAATTAAAATGTTCTATAATAATATGACTAATGCATGTGGGTCATTGCGACAGAGTAAATAATGGCGTTTATTAACATCAGCAGCATCAGCAACAGACAGGTGAGCTCTGATATCACACACACACACACACACACACTCTACCACACACAGGTGGGCTCTGATATCACACACACACACACACACACACACTCTACCACACACAGGTGGGCTCTGATATCAAACACACACACACACACACACACACACACGTACAGGTGAGCTCTGAAATCTCGCACACACACAAACAAAAAAGAGGGAGAGCTGAGTGGTGGATCCCCCCGAGGTGATATGCATCTGTGTATTTATGGGTGTCTTTTTCATATGTCCTTAAATTCTAAGGTGTTCCATCATTGGTTTGTGTTAGGTTCCCTTGTTTCCAGTGGGTGTGATCTCCGCAGGGCTACATCTAATAAGCTGTCAGTCTTCATGCTGACATAGTTTAGGGCTTATAGAAATCTTGTACAGACGCTTTTGATAACTTTCGCAGTCGGAACTTGTGAATGGTTTACAGGAAGACACAATAAACATAAAGATTAAAATAATTTGGCGAAACAGTCGTCAGATATTGAACAGGAACTCCCTTTCAAATGAGGGCAAACAGAATACCATGACATGCAATGGGTGGGGGAAGCCTCTGAAGTGGCATTTACTTCTAGGAGCAGGGGTGTAGGCAAACTAATTAATGGAAAGACACCATTCGAGCTGGTCTCCCAACATGCGGATATGTACGGCTGATACCTAATAGTTAATTGTAAATGTTCTGAGGACTTTAGACCCTTATTAATGTCTACAAACCTCCCATCTCAGTCAAGTCCTTTTTAAGTAAAATCGATTACTGTTAGACAGTTTACCTACAGGGGTGATAATTTAAGGCGGAGACCTGAACAACATCTGAAAGAAAAAGGAGGGAAAAATATATGGGAAAATGGCTATTAGAATATGTACACTGTTTAAGATTACTCTATCTTAAGAAAAACGTCTCCATCAAAATAATTATTTTATTACGGATAATAAGAACCAAGCAACAAAGTTTAGTACCTTTCTATGAGCTGTGATACGTTTTACAAAAGAGGTTAAAATATACAATTTTCCATCGGTATACGAGGCTTCAGAATTTTAAATGGTTGAATTTAAGGTTTTCTTGGAACTGCTGATGGGTTTGTATTTCCAGCATCATAACCATTGTTACAGTATGTTAGTTATACAGATGGTTTGTTGTTATCTAACTATGCTTTCCATGGCAACCAGACATAATTTTTCAACGTGCACTCTGACCTCCCATCTATCCATCCAAAGTCCGCTTGCATTGCTTATCTTTATCCGTAAAATGACAAATGCTCTGATTTGACCATTGCCTACCTGAAGTCATCTGCTTTAAAATGATTGAAGTCAACTTTTCTGGAGGATTTTTTGACTGACTGTCTGGTAAGAAAAAAATCACCTTCTAGAGACTTGGTTGAATATGATTCATGGCATGGTTTGAACTTATACTCTAGTCTTAACCCTTAAGTTAACCCTTACTGTAAACCAATGTCTGCAAACACGTTGACTCCTCACTGCCAACTATGAACTCTCACTCACACGCACACACACGGATGACATTTGATGTCATTATATTTTGGCAGTAAAAAGTATATGTGTGATACAAGGCGTTATGACATAAAATCAGAGAAGTGGCCAATGGGAGGGTATAGAAACTGTGGTCATAAAACCATTTTCCCCAACAGCTAAAACCAGTCACACCTTTATACACAGGCCATTGCGAGGGCTTTATCTTAACTACTCAAACACCTTAGTCACACATTTCAGTTTTAGATAATAAGTGGGGAAGGAAGACCACAGATTTTTACAGTAAAGACAAAATGTGACAGATGGGAAAGAGGTCACATAAAGAAATGTCAGGGGTCATCTGAGACTATTGTGGTGGCAAACACAGGTTGCGACTAAGGGCATGTTCATGGAAATGTGTGTGTGTGTAGAAATGTGTGTGTGATCTATGTAGGGCTTTGCCTATTACCGCCCCAATCTTAGCTTGGCCCGAATTTGAATTATGATATCTGCATTTAAAGACCTATTGCTGGTGATGAGGGGCCCAGTGGCTCTTAAGCCCAGTGACATATTACTAATCACAAGGAATCGTTTGTTTTGAAAATGATCTGAAACAGACAGTTAAAGAAATTAACAAGCCCACTGTCCCATCAGGCCGAGGGTCAAGCTTATCAGCAAATTAATCCTTAACCTATACCTTGAAAAAACATAGCAACTTTCAATGGATTCTGGTCAGTGGTTCTCAACATGCCCTGTCATGATTCGATTTTTCACAGAAGGTGAAAAACCCATGGATATGAATTTGAATCCTGCTTAGGGTCACACAATCAGTGTAACTATTTCAAAGCCAGTAGTCCCTGTACTCTGGAGGCAAGAGATCAGATGATGACTTAGCAAATAGCCGGGCCACATTAAGCTGCCAAGTCGGACCTGGGTCAACTTGCAAGAGCAATGGGCACCATTAAAAATCTAGATGTAGTATAGAGCAAATTCACAACCGACTCTGAGAAAAATACATATTATTTGAGAGCACAAAGCCTCGCCAATCGAACACCTTAAAGGATTGTGCCCACGTTTTGGCAATTGACAGGTTTATACATTATAATTTGGGGCCCATTCGAAAAGATTTATTTCATCGTCATCTTCATGTTTGTACACCAACGACTGCAACTCAGGAGACCTGATAACGCGGATTCTGATTCTGATTCGCCTGTTCGTTTTGAGGAGAGACCGTCAGAAAGCGTGTCATTACGAGGACGACTCGGAGGAGGTCGCAGAAAAAAGACGCACTGGTGTGCGGCCAGCAGGACAACAGCACGAGTGGGTTTTTCGCCCGCCGCCCGGAGCAGGGCACTGTTCAGACTTGGTGTAATGACATTACAAAAGACCAAGTTTGTTTAAGAGTTGGTAATCAAATGTCAAGGTGCAGCCAGTATTTTTGCCCCATTATTCAGCTCTTTAGACCTTTTCAGACTGCTTGACTTTCTTTGAGACACATGGGTGTGACAGTCAGTTTGTCCTTTCTTATATTTGAACAAGTATGAGTGCATACTATTTGTGTAAGTAAGTATAAGTGCTTTTTATGACACTTTTATTTTTTTTTACAACTGATAACATACATTTAGCAATGTTGAGTCCACTTTATACCAACACACAGCTTGGCGTAACTTCTGGCCCTGTTCAGACCTGGTATGTAACATCCATTACTGAGACCACATTTCAAGGTAGTCTGAGATGCACGAGTCAAAATTATTTTAAGCGGTGTGAATGCAAATGGGCATGTCCTGAGTCACACTGAAGGACCGCCTACTCAGCCAACGTCATCTGACCTTCTACAGTTTCACTATGAGCCAAAAGTGTTTTTACACTTCTCATATACACTGATTTATTTGTAAAAATAAAACAGTTTGTGTCCACAAACTGACAAACCACCAAATATGTGGTGGTTTATCATTTTTATAAATCATGAGGGCTTTTAACACTGTTTTTTTTTAATGAAATGTTGTGTGTTGTGAAATGTGTTTTGTGAAATGTTTTCTTTTGTTGTATTTTGACCTTCGGAGTCACATTGTAATATTCATCAGCTGACGAACAGTTCCACAGATTCACAGAAACAACTGACGCACAAGATGGACTGTGACTTTCAACTGATTTTACACCTTTTTTCCAGGAGTGAGACAGCAATGTTATATTCGGGGTGAGGTTACACAATCGTTGCGTAAATGCGTTCAGACATTTGTGAATTAAACAATGCCGCGGCAAACAGGTTCGTGATCCTCGCAACAAGTTTTTATCTCCAAGTGCATACCAGGTATACATATTCACGACACATGCATGTATAGAATAGCAACAGATGAAGAAATATACAAGTGCTGGTCAACCCTGTCTTCTAAGTTCTCATCCACATAATAACTCATGTCCCTTTGCAATACACCTGGGAAATAACGTCTTAAAACCTAAACAGTTCATAAACTCTCCACTTTCACGAGGAGAGGAACTACTCTGAGGAAAATGTTTACTCATCCTTGGGATGGAGTGTGAACCTCTCTGTGTAAGGAAGATAGTGGTGAGCACAAAGTGACAAAATGTTATGTTATTGTTATTTTAGGCATAATTTTGAAATAAGTGAAGCACTTGAATAATTATGTTTTTACTTGTTAGGGCAAAATTTGACCTTTAAACTCAATTGATCTGTACATGGTTACTTTACTCTAATCATAAAAAGATAATATCATCAACATGAGTCATCGTGTGTGTGTGTGTGTCTGTGTGTGTGTGTGTGTGTCTGTGTGTGTGTGTATCTCCCGGACCCGTAAAGATACTGAGTCAAAAGGAAACTCCTTCAAAGAAAGGACATTTACTTTGGTTATCAATACATCATTATGACTAAGTGAAACCTGAGTCTTTTCTGAGAGTTGTTCCTAAAGGGCATGTGTTCGAATGTAGATTGGAAAACATCAGAGGCAAAAAATACTCTGAACCAGTGTAGCTTATATCCTAATCATCAATTCTTTTAATTGTACAAAAAAGAAGACTACTTCAATGACGGAGAAAAAATTACATACATATAAATAAATCAACACTATTTGGTGATTTGATTATTTCTGTGTCTGTCTGCCCCGATGTGGAATGTAGCTATGAAAAATGTTTCGTTTTGGGGATTATGAATAATAATTAGGGGGTTTTCTGGTCACTGAAAACTCATTGTGGGATGATATGTGTGTTCTGTCTCTGTGTGCTTCCCCTGACAGTGTGGGCTGCCAGACTCAAGTATTTATCACTGTGTCCCAGTTATCTCTGAGCGTAACATTAGTAATATAAGGTATACTATAAGGTCCAAATGTTTTTAATCTTCCACACATTTTAGTGCAACTTCTACACAATTCTGTGTGGTAATAAGCGTGACTGCCCTCTACTGGTTAAACCCTGGCTGTTCAGATTGTGAGAGAGGCGTAATATCGAAGACTGGAACGAGCGAATTGCGTAGATTAAGTATAGTGATCGAGTGGTTACTGCAAAATGAGAAATCTATAGATTAAAGGCATATGGATCAATAAAGAAAATATTAGCTTCCTCCATGATTTAGTTTGTATCTTCCGGCACACATTTTGAGAGCCGTGGAGTATGAAGGACAAAAATTATAAATAAATAAATAAATACATTAAAAAATGCAGAAATAAATGTATATTAATGCTGTAGGGGGGAATTCTTTTTAATCAAAAGCAAGAATAAACTCAATCAAATGATGCATAAATGGGATTTACTCCCGAGACATATCTCACAATAAAACAGCTACATTTGATTTGAAGTGTTGTTGTCTAGTGGATCTTGAACAAATGTAGAAGAGTTTTGAATAATAATGTTATTCATAATTATACGAATCACATATATAATATGAATATTATACATTAGTATATATAATAGTGTGATGATAATAATAGTGTATATAGTATATGTTATTGTTTATTGTGTTTCTTATTTTTTTGTAAAGTAGTTCTGTTTAATTTACCTTAGATGCTTTTTTTATTTTACTTCATTTTATCATTACATTTCCCCTGTGTTGGTACACTGTTGTGACAATTCTGAATTTCCCCTAGGCGGATCAATAAAGGTACATCTTATCTTATCTAATCTCAAATGTGAGCTTGATTGTGTCTTGTGGATGAGTTGGCTGTATAAGTTTATGATGTGAGATTACTCGAGTGAAATGGACCATTTTTTAATTGCAATTAATTGTGGAAGATACTGATGCTGTTTTCCCATGTGTTCCAAAGACGATTCATGAATGAGTGTCAATGTGAGCTGTATTCATCAGATCAAATACCTTGCTTGTGTTGGGTCTTTTATATTTTCATTGGTTGTTGGGTGTTTATGGACATCATCATCATCCTTCATCCCTCCATCCATCACTCTGTTTGGAGAGGAGACACTATCTCGCGCTCCTTGATTGAACGTGCACACCGCTCACTCAACCCAAAACCTGGTGATAATGGGGGTGTGTGAACACAACATTTGGATATGTATACATACAAATAAAATGTATTATAATTATTAAATTTTTTTTCAGCAAAAATGAAAATGGAAATTAGGTTATTGCATTTTTTATTTAAATTTGTACTTAAAAGACACGTTCATTGGTGGAAAATGATAATGCTAAATTGTGGAATTACATTTTCATTGTCACATGAACGTTCTCATTCGAATTAAGGCCCCTCCAGGCTTCCATAGTTCCCCGCTTCGCAGGGGGGAAGTGGATGGAGGAGCGTTTCTCTCCCGAACTTATTTTACTCCAGTCATACAATAACCAAGTAGGCCATAGGCGAAACAAAATCCCTGAAGTGAAAGTTCTGCCACACAACTTACCCATGGCGAGCGAGTGAGTGAGTGAGTGAGTGAGTTTGCGGCGGTGCTAAAGCAGACCTGGCCTGGAAGACACTTATTTTGAAGGCAGCAACCGGAAGTGCCCGAGTTGACTCTTCACTCGCAAACGCTCCTCTTCGTGAAATTCCACAGGTTGCGAGTCTTTTGTCCGTGTGTCGGGACGAGGAGTGAGGGGACATCGACCTGCTGCGGCGGTCTGCGAGGGAGAGGAGCTTGCTCACCGAGACCCCCCCCCCCCGGGACGGGACGGACACGCTGTCCCAGTTCGAGGAGCAGCGGACAAGTCGCTGGGAAGCTGCCGGAAGGAGGAAGATGACCGGGGGGAGCTGAGGACGGAGCCGAGCTATGTGGCCCAACTCTCCGTAGACTTGTGTTCTGCGTGGCCGTCGAGGCGGTAAGTGTCTACTCTTCTTCCCCCGGTGATCGCTGACAGTTCGGTGAGTCGACATCAGACATTTCCATCAGTCCAACCTGGAAACCCCTGACTTCTTACTCAACAGCGTCTTACTGGACTTTTTTCTTCCACACCCCGCCCTGTAGAGGGCCTTCTGCCACTTGTACCGACTTTTTTTTGTTTTTTTTACTGTCTATAAGATCATGAACTTTTATCACTCTCTAACCCTTTTTTTTTATTTTTTATTATGACCCTCTATAAGCAGTCCAGAGACACATGAAGGGAAATCCGTTCATATTGCTGAAAAATACTAACTGGCAAAAAAAAAAGTCACAATCTGATGTGTGCAATGGGTTCAGGTCAAACAATCAACACAACGACTGGAGGAAAGTGTCTTTCGGAACATTGCTGCGTGTTGCCAAAAAATGCACACAGTCACCGGTGATGTCACAACATCGGTGACATCGCAGCAAGTACAGTCTTCAATGAACGGGAGGGGTTAGGGTCCCGAGGGCCACTCATCCCAAACATGTCACCATGACAACATGTCACCTCCTCGGGCCTCTGCTACCCAGCAGGATTTGCGGTTATCGAGGTAACTTCAGGTTTAACTCTGGGTTTTCCGTCCTATGAAGCTGGTTCTCTAACCGGGATAAATCACCATGGTAACTTGGTAAGCAGGTTAACACCTCTTGGAAATCGAAAATGAATTGAGAGGTCCCAGACTAATACGCAAGTATGCACTCTACTGAGTGCCCTTTTCTGGGCTACTGTACAAAACGTGGTGCGACATGGCAGACTCCATCTACTAGGATTTCAATTCAATTGATTTGTATCGCGCCAAATCCAAGCATACATTGTCTCAGGCACTTAACATAGTGAGGTCAAGACTGCAATATTACAGAGAAACCCAACAGCTCTGATGATAAACAATAGGGTCATATTATTATTAATGATAATAATGATCATGCAAGAACAACATACAATAACTTTGTCAAAATGAAATATTGTCTTAAACTGGCAAACATTAGATTTACTTCCCCAGCTACTTGTATGACCTTTGACCCTGTGTCCTCCTGCGTCCATCACCGCAGAGATGGAGGGAGAGAAGGAGAGACAGCGGGAGGAGAAGGAGAGCAACGAGGCAGAAGACGACCGGAGGAGCGATGATGACACTGACAACAAAGAGGAGGACGATGACGATTCGGAGGGTGCGGCACTGGTCTGGCAGGAAGGCTATGGTGAGGACAACCTGGGCCTTCCCATCATGCACTGGGAAGCGCTGAGCCTGCGCATCGCTGAGCTGGAGAAGCAAGAAGAGGAGAAGAAGGAGAAAAGGGCAAAGGTCAGAGGTTACAGTCTGGGAGATGGGGAGTATGATGTTGTGTCCTGGACTGGTTTTGTTAATTTTGTTTCGGTCTTTGAAAGCCATCCCTCCCAAATTTGCCTCCCCTGATTTTAATACAACCATATACAGATAATATACATATTTGCAGTGATGTGTATATTAGCTGATAAGTAATAAGAAATGCAAAACATTCACATACAGTATGCCCACATCATAAGATAACATTTCACTGCTAGAACTATACACTAATTCTTTTGAAAGAGATTTGGCACTTATGATTGACAACTTAGAAACTATACAGTCCGGCTCATAAGGATTTTTGGTGCCGATACTGATATCAGGGAGTAAAAGATTTCCAATTCCAATATACTGGCCGATACATAAAAAACAATTACGCAATAATAACAATGTTAAACATTAATTTCCATAGAACTTATCTAAATATTAACATAAAAGAAAATAATTTTTAAAAAAACAACACCAGTTAAAACCAGTTAAAAATTGAATGGGTTTCCTATAAAAATATGATTTAAATACAGGTAAAGTGCTGCTAAAGTCTAATTTCTCTAATCTCAGTGATTTCTCACAGTGATTTAAAGGAGACACATTATGCTTTTTCAGTTTTCCCTTTCTTCTAGTGTGTCGTAGGTTTTTTGTGTGTGTAAAAGGTCTGCGGAGTTAAAAAGTCCGCCCGTGGTCCAGGCAGCTCCGCTCTAATCCTGAGTAATCCGGCCGCCTCGTCAGTAATCCGGCCGATAGTTCCGTAACGAGGTGCGTCGAGCATGTCAAGCAGCTAATCTGACACGCCCCCCCAACAAAGCCGGGTAAAGTGAGAGCGAGAGAACTTCCTTAAAAAGCCCGGAGCTCAAAACCTAGTGTTTCAGAAAGAGGCTGGAAAAGAGGAGCTGCAGGAAGTCCGAGGAAGCGGGTGTGTTTACTGAACATTAGAGCATGTAAATCATTTCAAGTAACAACCCAGATTGAAATTATGAACCTGAATATGAGCATAAGATGTCTTAAATACAAGAGGAAATGTAACTGTGATTTTGCCGCCACCCCGGTGACTTAAAGACGAACGGAAGTGTTTGTGTAACACGTGTGTGGTGTTGGTCTTCAGAGTGGGATTCCTCTGGAGCGAGGCAGAGCTCCAGGGAGCTGGACGGAGGAGCGAGGCAGGAGAGCGGAGAGCTGGGAGGACGGAGACGACGCCTGCAACAGCCACGTGCTGGCACTCACCTCCCGGTACAGGCACTACACTGACTGATGACCTGCACAGGCTTACTGCTTTTATTATATGTAGAATAAACTATATTAGTTATAAGTCAAGGGTCTGCGGCATTCATAGCTTCATGTGTAAATAATTGAACTATAACTGCTACATAAGAGATGTAAGCCGGCTATTAAGCTCTCAGTATTCATATTTAATTTAGTTTCTTCCATATGTTATTATAGTGTTTGAAAGGGAAATGAGAAATGAGTGTCAAAGTTCACGTCAGTTCAGTTACCCATTAGAGGTCCAGTCACATGACCAGCCACAGCCCTCACCGGGCGGCGAACACAGTCCAGGGGAATAGGCTGGTGTGTTGTACTGTATACTGTACTATATAAATCTGCCACGTCAGGTTGTGATTGCTTTCTGTGGCCTGGTCACATTTCTCGCTCCGAGTTAAACAGTGCTGTTGTGTCCATTTTGTGGGGACCCATGGATAAGAATGCCCATATTTTGCTTTTGAGGTTTTCCCTTTCCTTTAGTGTGTCATATATATATATTTTGGTGCACTTCAAAACTCCTGCGAGGTCACAAAGGCCAGAATCTTTCTATCCTACTGAAAACTGACTGAAAGTTGTCAAACACCTACTTTTTTCCGCCTGTGAGCTAATGTTTGGTTATTGTGACAAGAAACCTGCAGGTTTCATTTTTTTCCATCACACACAACTCAGTCAGTCGGACAAAAGACCACCCGTCCAAAATCCAGCCCGTGAAATCTGTTTGGCTTTTGTGTTTCCTCCAGCCTGCAGACACAGATGAACCTGCAGCTCTGCTTCATCAACAACAGTGAAAGTGAGGAGGAGGAGGAAGAGGAGAAGGAAGGAGACGTGAACAAGAAGGACAGCTCCAGCACATGGGTAACTACCCCTAAAAACAAAAAGTCCCTGACATTAGACCAAACTGTGCTCGCTCTGAGCTGTAACTGAGCGACCACGGAGGCGAAATGAGTATGAAAAACCGCCATGTAGATAGTGACATCCTCTCCCCCTTGTCCTCTCCTGCTGAGAAAGAGAGGGAGCGCCCAGGTCCATAAGAATCCTCAACCCGCCTCCAAGCCAGAGAAACCGAAATCCAGGGGCTTCAGGAACACTCTGAGGAACCTACGGGACCGACTCAGAGCAGACCACAAAACACTGGTGAGAAGCACGTGTGACATTGGCACGACACTGTCGCGATGAAGCCCTTTCTCGTCCGTCACTGCTCTCCTCTCCTCTCCTCTCCTCTCCTCAGTCTGCCTCCCGCAGTGACCCTGTAATCCAGAGGAGGCATCTTGAGCGCAGTGATTTGCAAAGCTTCGGTGTCAAAGAGCTGAATGCTCTGTGCTCAACTCTCAGCCAGACCATACAAGGTACAAGTGCACACATCCTCATCCCACTCCGCTTGTGACCAGACGCGTTAGACGCAGTAGCTTGCTTTTCATCCAAAACTGCAAATACTTATTACATCAAAATCATCATACACAATACAAACAGCGTGTAACCCAACCCATATAGATATGATACTAGCTATAGTAATGCAAGTGTCGGAATGTTTGAAATTGAAAGATCCCAGGCATCTAACCAAGGATGCCATCGTCTATGAATTTACAGCTAATTACAGTGTTTCCCCTAGGTTTACTGGTTTGGGGGGGTTAGGGTTAGGGCTAGGGTTCACAAATCACGTTAAGTTTTCATCCACAATCTTTCATACAGGAATGAGGAATAAGGCGTATAAGGACAGTGACCTGAAATGACTTCCACTGTATAAAAGATTGGGGATGAAACTTAATGTGATTTGTGAAACCGTACCCTCATTTTCTCCAATTGGTCCATAATTGGTCAGAAAGAAAGTGTAGTCACACGTTTAAGCAACTGATATGACATTTTTCCAAACTGCATTTTGAACTTATTTATTTTTTCACCTGTCCACATCAGACCTGAGCTCCGACTTGGTGGGTCGCCTCCAGGTCCGGGACCAGCTGAGGACCGAGCAGGACGCCATGCTGCTGGAGGTCCAGGATCTCACCTCACTGTGAACCCTGCCGATCGCTCCCGGCTGAGTTCCACCTGTCCAACGGTGATGTGTCACACGAACATTTGAGCTGAAGCATCGCTGTCGGTGAACAGTTGTTAGTAAGATGTGACGCAGTGGTCCCCACAAACATCTCAATCCCACCAGTGTCTTAGTCTGACCAGCCAACCGCTGTGATGACTCACTCCCTGGAAGGACTTGGACATTCAGTTGTACAGTAGTTTTTTATGTCATTGTCTATGTTGTATTTTTATAAGGTCAATTTAGTTTCACTAAGAGACGGTGTCTACAAGCTGTGGTTTCAAACTTTGCATGTGACACACCGTCACAAAGCCGCCTGTCAGAGCCATGGTGATGGTGAGGAGGACTTACGGTACGCTGAACTGAACTGGCACACGGGATCGTGGCTGTGGATGGAGGAGCGCACATCAGCAACAGTTTAATCTATGCTATGTCCATGACAAATATAGGTGTGGGTTCATGTTAAACCGGCTTGGCACCCAGACGGAAACAGAAAGGGTAAAACCTCCCAATGCTGACGGTGAAAGTCAAGTCCAAATTGAGATGTGCCTCTGTTTCTTTATTACCGACATGTGACTGGGGGTGGACTAGTAATGTCATCTTTGTGTTACATGAAATTCGTCCTATAATGCAAAGCACAATGCACGCATGCTTTGTCGCTCTTCGACCAGCCCCGCTCGCAACCTGTAGTGTTTTCTAGAAAGCTGAAACCAGAACCCATCTGACCCGCAGGTCGACCGGCACTACACTATTCCACTAGTCTGCCGTGTTCAGCTGTGTTTTCCTTTTCTTTGGCGTGCATGTGGTCAGCAATTTGCCTCTGTGCGCCCCTCGGTCGTCGAACGCCAAAGTGAAACTTATGAAGAGTCAACGTTCACAGGAGACGTGGACAGATCTCTGCTCAGTGACACTAAGCCCTGGTGACCCGGTCAGATTTTGAACTGTCGACACGGCGAGGCGGCTATTCGCTCCTTCCAGTTTATGCAAAAAGCAGGATAAAAGTGACCAGAACAATCAACTCATTGTTCTTTTGGAGACACTTAAAAAAAAAAAAAAAAAGGATCCGTCCAGTGTTCATACATTTTCTGATTGATTTTGCAGGAACTGCTCGTCCGCAGGAACACACACAGGTGGTGTGATCCACATTCCTGTCGATTCGACCAGAGTCACTCTGGGCTGAGTGGTGCACAAAATCCTAGAATGTCTTTGAAAGACCGCGCGTTCCTACCGACTGTTGTCTCCGTCGGTTACCTCACATCATTCAGCCGCGCGCTCGCACGTCTCCGCCATTGGGCTGATTCCGGTTCGACACTTTTCCACAAGTAGCCCAAAAACGAGTCGGAGCTACTAAACATTTTTGTATCTTCCGTGGCAACGTGTTTTTTTTTTTCTTTCTTCCGTGTGTAAAAAGTTGAGAGGCTATAGTCCGTACCAAGAGGTCAACAAGCTGAGCTTGATCACCCGGGGGCGATGCTTCTACGCACGTTGCTGCGTGTGGCATCTTTCCTCAAGGATTAAAACTGACATATCAAAGGGAGTCGTGTTAAGAAGCTGCTAATTCCGCCAACTGAACAATCTGTCCTTTTTCTACTTAGTTGCAAGTGTAGTGTCGTTTGTTTCATGTCTTTGTGTCGTTTTTTTTTTTAGGTTAGTGTACAATAAATGAAGCACAATTTTAAATCTTCTTCTTCACCAAAGTGCTTCTTCTGGATATGTAAGGGAATGTATTTTTTTTTATGAATTTTTGTTCTGCGACAGTCTTGGCACAAGTTGTTCATTTTAACAAACAATGTTTACCTGTGACCTCGACCGACAACGGAACTTTTCCTCTTGAACAAAAACATCACCGACTGAATTCTACTAATCTGTCTGGTTTTGTTGGTTCGCTGTTCAGCTATATACATTATACGTGATACATTTCAAATTGAAAAAGCCTGCAACAGTTCATTCCTTGGCAGGGGACACTCAACCGAGTAGAACTGTTTGACTCGGCAATTCATTCTCGCTGAATGTAGTGTGTGAATCACGTCATACCTGCCACTTTTTTTTTCTTTTTTTTTTTTTAGAGCATTCCTTTGAATACCAGCTTTTATTTTGTGAATTCACATGTAGCATTTATAAGCGGTTGCTATTTCAAATAAAGTCTTCCCTCAAGGCCTCGACACAGAGAGCAGCTGATCAGCTCAATGTGCCACGGGCCTGATCCACCGTTGGTATTGTCAGCATGGAACCGCCGGCATTTAATCTGACTAAAATCTTGTTAGGCCACAAAAACAATCTGTTTGTCATGTTTATAAAACTAATTTTAAGAAATCTTCAGCAGAGGAACAGTAATTTAGACTTGTTGCAAGACTTTGCATTGTGTTAATTTCCAATACTGTTGTTTCAAATTTTTGGTGGTGGATCGTCCCTTTTGTTTACATTTGACTTGACATTGGGCCTGAACAAATAAAGTATGAGTCCGGTCAGTTTCACAGAAGAAACATGTGACTTTAATGGTCTTATTCAGTTTGAGCTGATCTTTGTTCTCGACTCTCTGAAGTCTATTAAGGATGTTCAATTGTAGCTGAACGTCTGTCTCTATGTGTTTTTCTTTGACACCTTGTCGCGATGCTTTTGAACTTTTCCAACCGAAATGTTCTGACATTTGAATGATTGAAACATTTTGGATACTATATTTGGTCTCCCTGATTTTGTAATGCGGTGCTGCTGGCTCTGAGAGCACCTGAATTGCTCATCTTTGTCTTTGTTCCATCAAAAGATCTCATTGTGAGGCGTAGTACCGGCACCAGTACTACAAAAAAACTGTTATTGCGCAGATCAGGCCATTAGGGCGGCTGTGGCTCAGGAGGACATAGAGAGGTCGTCCACAAAAACCGGAAGATCGGCGGTTCGCTCCCTGCTTCCACCTGTCAGCATGCCGGCGTGACCTCGGGCAAGACACCTAACCCTAAATTGCCTCCGACGACTGCGGCAGCAGTGTATGAATGTGTATGAATGTGACAGAAACAGAGCTGTAAATAGCGGCGCTGTATGGATGGTGTGTGCGATTGGGCGAATGCTGTAAAAGTGCTTTGAGTGGTCAATAAGACTAGAGAAGCGCTAAATGAATAGTCAAAAACGTCCAGCTCATGGAGCCGAGCTCAGCTGAGGAGAAAGCAAGTGACACACACACACACACACACACACACACACAGAGAGAGAGAGACTGGTGAAGCGGGAAGAACAATTGGATGACACACAGTGAGGGACAGAGGGAGGGACTGAATTACCATAGAAACTGCTCGGACTGTTCAGAGGAGCAGCAGAGAAAAGGTGAAAGCTGAAGTGGTCCAACTGTCAAGGTCACGGATCCAGACTGCTACAACACCACGGACTGATCACAGCTGAATTTTTTTTATATTACAGAGAGAAGGTGTGTTTTTTTGGGCGTTTTTTTTTGTTGTTGTTGAAAGCTGCCGATGTTCGGCTGCACTGCAGTCCAAGCCTTTTGTAGGGTTTTTATTTTTTTTACTTTTTGTATTTTCTCGTGATTATTCCCATGGGTGACTGATGGAACAGGAGCCATATGGAGAAAAAAGTCCTCGCTGGCACAGGTAAGCTCTCCGTCTAACAGCAGATTGCAGTGATGCAGGTATTTATGAGTTCCATGCAGGTCCCTGTACACAAACACTGAACTCCTAATGCAGCTCCGGAGACTTCACAGTGGTCGGGTTTTTTTTAAGCCCACGGAGCAGTAAAACGGTTAATTGTTAAAGATCCGTTCAACAGCATGATTTGTAACTCACTTTTGAAAATACCTGCCCCAGAACATTTCTTAATGAGAATGAATATGAATTAAATGGCAGATGATACACCAGGTTGGACTTCGTGGAGCTTGTTCTCAGAACATATCAGCTGCTCCTGGAAAACTAACCCCGTTGATGTGGCCCTCGGTTCAGACCTGGAAAAAGAAAAGTGCACTCTTTAAACAGAAGACTAAGTGTGACTGTGATTGATTTTCTGACTCCTGCTCAATCTTAACAATATCTGGCCCTGAAAGCTATTTACTTATTTGAGCTATTTGATTTAGTTATTTATTGCTGTTGACCTTATTCTGAATAAAAGCTTATTGCGATTGAGATGTTTACACAAGTTGCTCATAGAATATTCCATTCATATTCCCATTTACATATTAAAGAGCACAGTGTGATTATGACGTGAAAAGTTTGTCAACTGCTGTGCATGTCGGAAGGACGCAAAATGCTGCGAAAACTATATATACTAACTAGAAAGGACGCCATAATGCGATCAAGATGTGTACATGTCTACATAATGCGACTAAGATTGTTTTAAGAATTCTATTATTGCTTTTTCAGAGTATGACCTTATTTGGGTTAAGGTAATCAGAAAATGCTGTTTACATGGCAATTGTCTTATTCAGACTAATGCTGATCAGATTAAGTATTGCAGTCCATGTAAACATAGTCAATGATACAGGTAAATGTACTGGAACACGAAAAAGAATGAACTCGATCATTGGCCAACTGCTTGCGCATGCATATTGTCCCGTCTCCTGCAATTCCAAAGATGGCGGGCAACAATGTATCATCTCAGTTTTTTTGATTTCACTCTTTTCAATTATTTAAATGCTGAGTTTACCTTAAACCGGGTTAGGGGAAGGGTTTGTTGACGTTGTATGCCAAATTTAACGTCGAAAGACAAGGAAGAGTGTGGTACAACCAATCACGTTGCAATCTCTTACCTGGTTTTGGCCCATGAACACGGCCCCAACCATCACTCTATAGTTGAGGCTGTGTTGAAGGGCCACATCGCGATAAGAGATCCCAATGTGATTGGTTGTGCATTCTTCTTCATCGTTTTTAATGGTGGTTGGCAACCAGCGTAATAGGTGCATATCGGGAATCCTTCTGCTCTGGACTTTTCCCTTTCCTTCGACAGAAGAGTTACTTCTGTAGATATTATGAATATTTCGTGATTATTTGTTTTTTAAAACCAATATATTTTTCATTTTGATTTTTGGTCTTCAAAAAGGTTGTCGTTTGATGTTCACTTTTGTGTGCAACGACAACAAACCCTGACCCTGACCCCGACCTTAACCCGATTTGAGTCAAATCGCAGCATTTGAATGCTTTAAAAATGTAAAAAATCAAAGAAATACATGAGATTTTATGACTTTGCCCGCCATCTTCCAGGAGGCTTGACAATATATGCATGCGCAAGGGATGAACCAATAAACAAGCTCATTCTCATCGTGTAGTCGGTACTGTGTGGTCGGCCTCAGACATGCCTCCGTCCTCGTTTTACCTGGCTTTGCTTAGGGGGCGTAACTGGCCAGCCGATTAGTGTGACTTATGAACTTCCGTGATATCGCGATCAGCCGGACAGCTGACGAGGCGTTTCAGGGGCTCGAGGAGCAGTGATTTCTGTCGGGTAGAGGAGCTCTCTTTAACAGAGCTTTTACGTACACAAAAAACCTATAACACACAAGAGGAAATAATATGTCTCCTTTAACCACAAATGATCTGTGGTCTTACCTTTGTGCTGACCATTTCTGAATACATGCTAAACATTTTAAATGTGTGGATGCATTTGTTATGTCCACATAGTAAATTGCATTCATTAGAATGTTTCTTGGAATGACTAATCCCTCACAGTGAACACCAAATGCAAATGAAGAGAAGCCAATGGAATAATACAAAATAAAAAACTAAAATGCTTTCTGTTATATAACACTCAGCACAGTTTTGCAAAACGGTTAACTGTTATGTATAGTCTACATGTGATTTGTAGTAAATTTGTAATATTAACAGACTCTTGAAACATGTTTGAGTCACATAATTCATGAAAGTGAATGCCAAGTCTGCATTCTTTTTCTTTCTTCAGTGCTTTGCACAGTATCTTGTCTTCTTAAATGTCACGTATGTATATGTAAACACAGTTTCCCTTAACAGGTTTCTAATCTCACATGAGCTAGTGCATGACAAAGACGTCACACTGGGAAATTGTCCCTGTGACTGAAAGTGTTACAGATATTAATACATATCTATATTTTTAAAAAGGCAGATGAAACTTGAAAGTAGTCCCTGATTTTGTTAAGGATTTGGTTTCCACAACTAAACACTTTATTTGTCAAATTCAGATAAATGCATTCACTGCACTGTCCTGGTACATTTTCATATGTGTCACAATGAATGGAAACATATGGCTGCCTGAAGCTGCACTGACAACGTCCAGAAAAGATCTTAAGATGTTCGGCTTGAAATTACAACATAATCAGCATTTGTAGTTATGCAGCTAATACTTGTCATTTAAAGGTTCATCCAAACTGCCTGATGCAAATGATTGTCTGAATGGTTTACTAAATTAAAGGAAAGTTATTTACCAGTAACCATTAAGAGTTGAATCAGCTACACACCAGGAAGGAGGTGTAAAGTATTGTTCTTAGATTTAACTGGGTGTTTTAGCTCTTAATTGATCTCTTGAGCTCTTCCAGTTGCTGCAGATCGGACCCGCACAAGGTTCAGGAGGATTTTTGGACCATTGGGCCTCATGCAAGAACCGTTTGTACCAACAGATTTGTTCTTAAGTGGTATGGACGAGTGATGTAGTAGATTCGTCAATTTTCTTGTATTTTGACTTTTCTGTAAAGTAGGAACACAAAAGATGAGTGGTCCTGATGGAGTCACATGAACTTTGTCTGCTGTTATTCACGTCAAGTTGTTCACCAATGACTTGCATATTTCATTACTGTGAAGCATTCATTAATAAACATATAATATAATAATTTATTCATGTACCTATTAAATATTTAGTGATGTCCAGGGGAGCGCACCTTTGTGCTGCAAAATAGTGTAGTTGGCATGCGCAAGGCGTGCATGGAGATGGCTGGCTTGACTTGTCAGCTGCTAATGTTGCCATGCAAGCTATTTTACCTACAATTCAGAATTTTCCCCAGGGATTGAGTTTATGCTAAAAGTCCCTGGCTCATGATGCCACTAGTCAATGCGCAGACAAGGCGCTCATACAACGAGCGTCATATGCGAAATTGTGCCGTGGTAGAGCACACAACTGGTGTTGTGAAGGCCAGGTCCTGGCCAACCTCTTTTACACACCCGAGAATAAATGTTGTAATAATGTATGTTAAATACTTTTAGCATGCTTCACATTGTATAAACTTACAATGTTTTTAAGCCGTTTCATATCAAACCATTTCTTCTTTAATTGAGTGACAGTGTGACGCATAGGTGATAATAATATCCCGTAAGATACACTGATAAAATGGTGAATTCATCTTCCCTTAAGGCCCTTTCCAGCTTCATGTAAATCAAGTTTTGACCCGGAGTCTTCTGCCATGTTTGTTTGAGATCCAACATATGCTTCTCAAAATGTTTGAGTGTTTATCATTATGTGTCAAAGTGTCTCTAACTCACACTTCCAGTCTTCTTTCATTGATTGACCTCCTTACCATAAGCTCAGTCAGTCCAATGCTTTCTCCAACATGGAGTTGGAAATCAGGGAGTTTGTAATTGTAACTTAGAGGAAGATCTGAATATTTATAATACTAAGACAAATTTATACAATATTTGAAATTATTCCAAAGGGTTCACCTTTTTGTGGCTATATTTGTGTTTTACTGTTAATGTGTCACGTTACTGGTTGACACATTACCCTTATTTACTTGAACTAGTGAAGTGCTGGTAAAACCTGCAGATGGCTCACTGAACCAACACTGCTGCACCAGTCTGTGTGCTGATCCTCATATGTAGCGTCACAGCTGATGGTCGGCCTTTCAACTGAGTGTTGCCTGAGTTAATCCTGTTTAACTGAAAAATGTTGACTTACAACAGTCCCTCTTCATCTGGCATCTAATTGGAGTAGCTTTAAGGATTGTAAAGACAGTCTCTAGTCCTTGGGGTGAGAGCGAGGCGTGATGTTATAGAGGGACGGAGACACTAAGGCAAGTTTGGTTACTTATTGCTGAGCTAATGGGGTGAGAAGAGACTGAATCAGCAGCATACCCTTGTACACAGGAAGGCAAACAAGCACTAAGAATCAGCAGCGTACAACAGGAGGTCAAACAGATTGTGCAAAGGCCCTGGTCAACATTCGAAGAATTGGGGGGAGATGGGGTGGTGGGAAATATAACCTCTCACTTTACCTCCTCCCCTTCAAAATTAGCCAGTGTGGAGCATTTTTCAACTAAACAAAATCTATACATTAACTTTGAGCTTTGGTTCTCACAATGTTAACATGCTGGTGTCTAGGTAGTATTAATCATGTTTGCTATCTTCGCTACCGTTAGTTTGAATTAACAGCAAGTAAAAACAGGAGTGGGATCAGAAAGGGAGGGACACTTCTTACTGAAATAATAAAACAATAAAACATTAAAGCTCTGTGTTCTTGAAGCCTTACATGAGGTTAAGATGTCATTAAAATCAGACTGTGAAAACCTCTGGTTTGTTTGTGATAGTGATGAGCGCTAACACGATGGAGTCATCAGCCAAAATTAGGATGTCCGCCTACTATTAACGCTATACAAAATGTTGGTCTCAGGACAGCAGCCACTTGGCAAAATCAGGACGTCCCTTGAGGGTCACTTGTGTTAGCCATCATCAAAAACTGTGCTCCACCAGAAGGACTAGATTTGAATCAACTATGTGAACCAGCTGAATCAAAATCATCAAAACCAATGAAAAACATCTATTGGTTATTTTGTGCAGATTCTGTGAAATACTACTGATTGCAACACCAAGCTGAAACTTAGTTCAGCAAATTAACTGAGATCTTGAATGACTGTAGTCGGATAACTACTGTAACTTGTCTCTTTATCTCTAGGTAAACGTCCACTCATGGATCTGAACTCACCTCAACATCTCCAGTAAAGGATCGCACAAAACTGACACTAAGTGGTGCCGATTACAAGGATGAGAGAGAAGAAGTCTGACAGGATCCCAAACGTACACACCACAGCGGTGTGCAAATTCTTCCACACATGAAAGTTACTCAATTCATCAGAATGTCATCCAGAGGTGGGGTTCCTCCCAACATCAGTGTCTCGGTGCTCCATACCGTGCTCAGTTCCTGGTCACCCTCTCCCTCCATCACCCCTCCATCTCCATCTTGCAGCATAGATGAATCCTACAAGTACATCTTCCTCCCCATCTGTTACTCTTTCACATTCCTCTTCAGCATTTTCCTTAACTCTGTCGTCCTCTACCGCTCGTTCTGCCAGACCAAGCGCTGGAATGCCTCTCTCATCTACATGGTCAACCTGGCCTCTACAGACTTCATGTACGGCCTGTCACTGCCATTCCTTGTGGCTAGTTACATCATGCGTGACCGTTGGGTCTTTGGGGACTTCATGTGCCGCCTGGTCCGTTTTCTCTTCTACTTTAACCTTTACTGCTCGATCTTCTTCCTCACTTGCATCTCTGTCCACAGATACCTCGGTATCTGCCACCCAATGAAAGTCATCACACTGGAGACCAAGAAGGCTGTGAAGTGCACTTGTGTTCTGGTTTGGATTGTAGTTTTTGCTTTGACCTGCCCTATCTTCCGGTTTGCTCAGACTGGTCATGTGACAAGACTGGGGGGGACTGGCACCAATGTAAGCGGTACTGACAACCAAAGCCATGAGATACCATCAATCAATGTTAATGCAAGCCATGGTAACCTGGAAGGGGTCATTGAGGAATACCAGAACTGTTGGGACGATGCCATAGATAAGGAGTTTCCTGATTACGTACCCTATGGCATCATACTCCATTTGCTGGGCTTTTTTGTGCCTTTTTCCATAATTGCTTGGTGCTACTCTCATGTTGTTCTAACCATATTTAGAACTCTGCATTCACGGCCCTCATCCCACAGAGGTCCAAGAGAGGGCGGACATGAAGGAGTGGAGAAAAGGGAGAGAAGGAGCTCTGCAATACTCGGAAGAGAAAGAAGAGGAAGCAATGGAATGTCAAGGGCAGTGGGAAGAGATAAAGGGATGTCCATTTATCTTGGCGCCCACTCCCCATATGCCAATCGCAGACGTAAATCTATCAAGACTATTATCACCATCACTCTCCTCTTTGCTCTGTGTTTCCTCCCCTTTCATGTAACTAGGACAATCTTCCTCCTGTTGAAAGTGACAAATAGGGTCCCCTGTCACACCATGACCATGGTCTCCATGTGCTATAAGATTACGAGGCCTTTGGCATCATTCAACGCATGGCTCAATGCCCTCCTTTACTTTCTAACTAAAGACAAGGCCTGCTGCCAAACGGTAAACAGCAACACCCGACAACATGGTGGCCATTTGTTGCCTCTAAGGATGATGGGAAAAGCAGAGGATGCCGAGGATGGAGAGATGGAAGACGGAATGGATAATAAGGAGAATAAAGCATTTCACAACAGTCCAGCATACATGAACAGAGCAAAAGTCAGATACATAGTTGAATGAATGTTTTCCTAAGAAACAAAAAATGGGATTTTTGATGCACTGTGGATTGTCTTTTACTGGAAGACAAAATAAAACATATTATCAGCACTGTAGCAAAGGCAGTGATTAAAAATTCTGAATATACCTTTTATTTGTAGTGTTTTGGGCCTAAGAGCAGGTCTGATGCAAGTCATTTTTTGAAGGCTAGCATGTGGGTAAATACAAGATGAATGAAAATGTGACCTTATCATGGTAATTTTGTTATTTTGTTGTACATGGTGTATATTTATAAAGTGTTACAGATTTTGGTTAGTGATCACAGTGAACACAGTGAACGTTAGTGAACACAAGTGACAGGTATTCCATTGAAGGATGACAAAATAGAGCTTGAGAGAAAATGACAACCTCTGTCATCCTTTGCACAACTACAGTGCTGATGTTGGGCAAAGCAGTTAATTGCTACTTTAAAAAAGAATTACACTACATAATTACTCAGCAACAAAAAATAATGTGCTACATTGGTCATTATTTTAATTTCATTAGTCAGCCTAGCTGTTAGCCTAGAGTGACCATGTGTCCTGCTTTATGTGGGACTGCACAGCATTTTTAACCCTTTTCCAACGTCCCACAAATAGAGATGATGTCTCGCAGTTCGATTGGCTCTAGTTTTCAAAAGTTACGATGCTTTTCACAGACGCTTGTCTAAAATCTGCCTTGTGCCCAATGGCTGTGAAGAAAGAGTGAAAGCTGTCATTAAGGGGCTGTGTATTGATGTCAATCAAACTGCGCACACAAGGGTTACTTAGGCAGATTTTCCTCTTCACACAGAGGGAGAATACAATGTGAAGAGACACAGTGCATGCGAGACGCACAAGAAACGTGTCGCCAGAAAAAAAAAATGTCCCGATCTATGGATGCATTCCTACTGAAACCCAAAGATGACTGTCAGACAGATAAGGTAACAGCAGCTGAAATAACTAGCATTTACCACACTGTGCAGCATTCCCAGTCATACAGGTCAGCAGACTGTGGTAGAAGGCTAGCACCTGTCATGTTTCCATACTCGAACATTACATTACTAATATTTTATTTTGTGTCAAATTTCTATTAAGATTTATTGCTTGGATTTTAGTTAGGAGGCTTAAAAGGCTTGAAGTGAATGATGCCTTCTGGTTCTACTTCTGTATGTGGTTCAGTAGATGGTGGTACTAGAAAAGTCTGAATAAATTTGACACTATGCTGTTTGAAAGGCACAACTTTTTTTGTCCCACATTGTCCCACACAAACATATTCTTTGCCCCACATTTTGTTTGTTGGGATCTGATCACCCTAGCCTAGCTCTGTCAAAGGTGCTTTGAGAAGGCTGTAAGGCCTCCACTCCCGGATCAGAAGAAGAGACAGATGTACAAACAGGAAAATTAGTTATTGTGGTTTGACAAGCAGGCAGCCCTGCAATTTGTAGGTACCTATTGACAGTTCATCAATGACCTTAGCCTCAGTGACAGATGTGCAGGAGCATGGTTACACACACAAACACACACACACACACACACACACACACACACACACACACACACACACACACACACACAAACACACAAAGCAAAACTGCTGAATGCAGGCATAGTTATGGCTGGCATCTTTGGAATTAAAAGGAGTCATATTTCTTCTCATTTGGTTAGACTACCCGCCTCCCCCCACTCAACTGATTATTCATAATTAAGCATGCTATTGTAGTGAATTCATGTCTTCAAACGCTTTAGAGATGTTTCTATGACTTGATTGTATGTTCTGATGGTAATGCTACTGTGTTGACATTGAACCACAAGTTTCAAAGGAAGTGCTTGGTAGCTCATTAAACAACATTAACCATAGACTGTATATAAAGACTGATTACATGAGAGCTCGCAGAAATTGAGCCTAACATTTTTGTATCGCCCCTGGTAGCTGTCTGTGGTATAGGTCATAAACCCTGCCCACTCTATGTTGACAAACGGGATGTGGATCAAACAAAAAAAATTAAACGTACGCCAAATTATTTTTTTTCCAAAAATGATTTCTGTCATTTTTTTAATCACACTGCTGTATATTGAAGTGTTCTTGTTTCTGAAAAGTTTGGTTTTAATTAGTTATTTGATGCTAGAAAAAGGGGTGAACCATCAAGATTGACAGCTGAGATTGACATTGGCAATTGGTGAGTGTTATTCCTGTTTGTGTGATTCATCATGCCTTACTCCTCCCTATAAAGGTTGGTAACTTTTAAAACTTTTGCTAAGAAATCCACAGTAAAGATGTCCACCTCTGCAAGCCACGCCACATCCACAATTTCTTGTCCAGCCTTCCCCAGTCAATTGAACTCAAACCTTGAACAGTTCACGCAATGAGCAAACACTTGGTGACAGTGGAGAGAAATCAACCTCAATCCATCTCCACTGCACATGTCAGAGCATTCGTCAAGCAACTGTGTGCCTCTTAGGTGTCATAACAGAATAAAGATCTGAATATACTCTTTGTTCTTCTTGTCATGCATTGTCAAAGTCCTTCCATTTCAGAGCCATTCCTTTCCTGGAGATCATTACATTACAAGACAGTTACATTCAGGTACAGTTCTAGTTTCTGGTTTAAGTCACTCATGATTTTAGTGGATTATTTTTTACCTCAGTTTTGAACTCTTTCCTCTATAATGCACCTTCAGCCACTTATAATGACTCGTGTTTCATCCTAATACACAATGAAGGATTAGATTAACACTAATAATGAACTCAAACAGCACTCAGTAGAGCGCACAACTCCGCCAAGGCCCAACATTCCTCTTATATTCATTCAAGTAGCACCAAATTGCACACACTCATAGATATCAGTCCCGTAAAGGTGCTTGATTTACAAGATCCATGCATTATTCTCTGGGAAATTAATGGAAATTTCAATAAAATGTTACAGAAAGTGATAGCAAAAGAATTCCTGTACCTTCGTCGGGATCTGCGCCTAAATTTAATGAGTTCTTTCTTGGCCCATGTCCCATCCTTCCACCAAGTTTCATGGTAATTAATTTAGTAGTTGTTGCATAATCTTACTGACAAACAAACAAACTGGAGTGAAAACCTAACCTCCTTGGCAGAGTTATACTTGTGGTGTAATGCATTCTAGAGGTGTATGTATATTACATTAGGTTCCAAAGAAAGTATTAACAAGAGTTCTTCCTGTGTGAAGTGTTAGCCTGATTGTGCATTGTGTATTTACTATCTAAACACTTAATGCAAATTATGAACATTCCCCTCTTATGACTTGTACTAGAATAAATCTAACCCATTTAATGTTATTATACTATTTCCCACTTGTGTTTCTGGCACCCTCTGACAGGGCATGTATGCTGAAAGGACAGCCTACCCCCTAGTGCCTCTTTAATAATTTACAATAAAACACCCAAAAAATTGTAATGAAAACCTTAATATTAACAAAAGTGCCTCTGATATCCTGGGACACTGCCTAGCCATGCCAAACTTTTTGCTAAGTGTAGTCAGTTTCAATGTCTAGAGAAAATTAGGTTTGGAAATATTTTTGCCAGGATAATGATATATATATATATATATATATATATACATATATATATATATATATATATATATATATATATATATATATATATATATATATACATATATATATATATATACACACACACTGTATATATACACTGTATATATATATATATATATATATATATATATATATATATATATATATATATATATAGTTATAAATGTTGCCATTGAATAATTATGTTTAGGGATGTGTGGTCAGATGTAATTAATACATTTAGTTATAACATAGCATAATACAAATGAACCTATATACCTATGTTATCCACAATGTTATTGCCTTGTGTTGCAACATTTGCATGGAGAATAAAGTGTTAGTCGCTTTATTTATATATAGAATAGAACCCCAATGCGGACTTTCCCAGCTAGGGTTCAATAAAGTCTATCTATCTATCTAGCTATCACAACCTCTGTATTTTCAAAAAATCTGAGCTATGGCCCCTGCAACTTCAATTTACCACATAGTTGATACATAGGCTGCTTTAAATATCATGTTGAAATTGTTTTTGTGCACATTTCTATCAAATTTATCACACTTTTTTATTAGATGCACACACACACACACACACACACACACTCACACTCACACGCAGGGGGGGAAACACTGCCCCCCTCTCCTTCTTTGGCCGGTTAGAAATTCAAAACACAACCGCCCTGCACAATCTCCCGTCCTGCACCGCGGCCGAGAAAAGCCTATGACGGTTATTTTAATTTAACACAAAAAATAAATAAAAATCACAGGAGCCATATTATTCGCGACTGCGCGCGGGGATCGATTGTGCTGGTCGACAGGCACATTTTGATACGCGTGAAATATTGCTGCGCGCGCGTTTGGATTTCTATTTATTTTTTGCGCGTGTGACGGGCGTGTGGGGAGCCGAGGAGCGGAGCGGTTGGCGCCACTTTCAAATCCTCCACTGACACAGAATGAGAGTCCGGCTTCAAATACATTTACACAGCGCCTTAATGTCGCCTTCCCATTTTCATAACTGTAAGACGAGGAATATCTCAGCAGCAGTTCTCTGTTGGACATTTTTTTAAATTATTTTTTTATTATTACTTTTGAAGGTAAGCAACTCTACCGCGAACTATTTGATACATTCACATTGACACTTTGTTGTTGTTGTTGTTGTTGTTTTTTAAGGTGCTTCGTTGTTTGTGGCTGTATTTCCTATTTGTGCTTCGCCACTGCGACTCTCGGTGGCGGAGGGAGAGAGGGGCGCTGGCTGCGAGGGAGTTCGGGGGCTACTCCGACGAGTCGCCGCGTCGCCCGCTCGGACTCGCCCGAGCTCCGCCGCCGTGAGGCGGAGCACTCGGCTCCACTCGGCTCCGGACGTCGGTTCGCTCGCGGCTCGGCCGCCTCGCTGCGCGCGGCGGGAGGAGGGGAGGGGAGGGGGGGGGGGGGGGCGCGCACGTTTCTGAGCCGGTTCCACACGCGGGGGGCTTGAACCTTAACGTTTGTGGAATTGTTTTATGTATTTATTTTTTTTCTTTCTACGAAGACTTTTTAAGAGATAACTGAGTAAGGTTAAGGGAGCGGACACTCCCCCCCCCCGGTCACAGCCCCCTCCCCAAAGACCCCAGCCCACTCCGGGCGCTCACTCGCACTGTACTGTACGCTTCGAAATTACACTCAAAACCTGTGCGAGTAAAGACCAAGAAAATGGCTACTTCCTCTGAGGAGGAACGTGGGGGCGAAAAGTCGCCGAGCTGACTTTATATATCGGCTGAAATAACGTCTCGGAGAAGCGCGTCGGTTTACTGACTCAGCAGTTCACCGGGGACGCGCCCCTGTGTCTGTGTGGGTGCGCGCGCGCGTGTCCGCCGCTCCACGTACTCCACTGGCTAATCACATTAATATACTGCAGATCCACCAATAACACCCTCCACCCTGAGAGTATTCTTTTTTTAATTTTAATTTTAAAGATATTAATGTATTATTGAAAACCATAGAGGTGATTTTTTTTGGGGGGGGCGGCGGTTCATTTTAACAAAAATGATTACATAATAAATTCATACATGTGTTTTAAAGATTACATCAAGGCATCACTCGTATTGAGCTGCGTTTTAAGGCACATGGCTGCTTTTTTTTTATGTTGGCAAAGTCCAATGTGGGAAAAATAGAACTGGTACAGTAACAAACTGTGCAGCAACGACCGGCCGTGTGCAGGTTAGACTGTTGCAGTGGAAAGGCAGAGCAGCCAAAGGTGCCTGTTGTGGATCCAGTGGGTGCACGTGTGCTGTAATATGCGTTGGTTTTGAGGAGAGTCTGATATGAAGACGTGAGAAATTCAATATTCGTCCAACTCCCTCCCACTCCTCGGCAATAATTGTTAAGATACTGGTTATAAGCATTTGATCTGCACTGTTCAGATACTGCACCCTGCATTTGATTTGACTTGTGTGTGTGTGTGTGTGTGTGTGTGTGTGTGTGTGTGTGTGTTACGAATGCCTGTCACTACTTACGGTAGACAAAAGCGATGTCTTCAAACAGTCTGAACAAAAAATCCCCAGGCGGCAATTCACAACAAGATAAAAAAAAAAAATTTAAAAACAGAAACCAGCTCTATAAATGCTTGTTTCTCTGTTTCAGTTCTACATACATCACCATCATGAAGATGTGATAAATAGAAGAAAAAAATATTTCAAAACTACAGACAGACTGAGGATTCTCCACCGCTCCTTTATCAGATTTAGAACCTCCTGCACTGGACATGAGACGCGAATATGTGCATTGTCGGTGTTGAGAGTGTCACAAACAGATTTGTGAAAAGACACTGTCCAGTCCAAAATATCACATCACATGAAACATCTTTTCTTCAACTTAAAAGTGCCTCCATCAGCTCACCCTTATGTGATGATGTTAGCTGTCTTTTTTATTTCAAGGAATATATCTCCAGACTAACACTATCTATAAATCCACAGTTATTTGGGATGACTCATTTATCCTAAAAAATGGCAAAATAGTTTAAAAAAATTATTCAACCAGCAGTGAAATAAGATATTTCGTTTATAATGACATAAAGTAAGTTAATCTTCACATTTCAACCCAATAATGTCTTGACATCGTTGCTTGATAAATGACTTAAACATTAATTGATTTAAAATAGCTGGCAATTGATCTGAATCTTTAAGCATGAGAGCAGATTAAATGTATATGATCCCCCATAGTCAGAGCCTGGTATGGATATTGAAATATTTTGGGCTTCTCATACTGATCTCCGAAATAATAAATATTTTCGATTACTCTGTTGAGTAAACACTTTTGGAAGAAAAGAGTGACTGCTCTAGTCTTTCATTTTGTCTCAAGACGAACGGACATGAAAACTAAAAATTACATAATAAAAATAAAACTACAGAATGAAATGAATAAAATTCAAACTCAAATTGGGAGATATTAGATCAAAACATTAAAAAGGCCTGAATCTGATCAGAGTTTCAGTTCAAACCTTCAGGTGACAGTTTGTGTTTAAAGAAAGGAAGGCCTCCAAAAAAATTTTTTAAATTCATTATTCATCAGCTAATTTCTAGTGACAAATCAAATCTGAATCCTCTGTATCGGTGGAAGTTTAACTGTGGTCAAACCAAGTCATGCCGGAGGAATCGTTCTATTTGGAGTCTGGGTGAGGATTTTTGAAAAGTGAAAGGCAGCTTCTTTCTTTTTCTTTTTTTTTAGTGTGGACTTTTGGTTTTCTGTGTGTGTGTACGCATGCACACACAACAGAGAGGGGGTGGGCAGGGCCTCGGCGTCCTCCTGGTAAAGTGATGTAGTTTGAGAGCAGCACTTTCAGCACTCTGAGGGCTGGCCTCCGTCCCACCGACTCCCATCTCATGACCAAATTACAAGAGAAAATACAGGAGAGGCAGACAAACGCTGAGCCCGGCCATCGGTGTCACCAACCACATATTTCTGCGGTTTTCTGTATGCCACCTGTGCCTCTGTCCAGCCCCCTCCATCTGCGGCCGGGTGCCCAACAGCACCCTCACTTCCCTCGTGTCTCTGGTGTGGTTTATGGTTTTTATTTTGCAACTTTGCCCGTGAAAGCGGACCTGCTAACGCCTGCGCGCGAGAGAGCAGAGAGAGCTTCCTCTCAGAGCAACACTTTCTTCATTTTGTCGTCGTCCCCCCCCCCCCCTCCTCCCTCCCTCCCTCCCCGTCTCCTCAGTCTGACAGCCGAGCAGCTTGGCAGGCGTACAGCTCCGAGCTCGGCGCAGCGCAGCAGCCCCCTCGCCCTCCACAAATGTATTTTTTATTCCCTAACGGCGGGTCCCACGGACCCCTCCTCTCACACCTGTCTCACACACACCCCTGGGGCCGGGCTGATTTTTTTTCGTATTTTTCAGTGCACCCAAAAATGTCGATTTGTATTGTAGAAAGTGATGGCCGGGGAAAAAGGCTGCAGCCTTGTAGGTTTTTATGCCTACCGAGCCTCCTCACTGTCTCAGTGTGCGTAGCTGGGGCTCCAGCGAGGCAGCAGGCAGCACTGAGGAGGACCGGGACTCACTCACATGGCTGGGAGGTGAAGATGTGAAGGGCCAGGAAGGAAGGATGTGGGGTGGGATACTCAGTTTTTGGGGGGTCAATTTTTTGGGACTGGGACCCCAACGCCCCTGACACCCCTGACACCCACCCCCCCACCCCCCCCTCTTCCTAGGAACAGAAGCAGGAGCAACCAGAAACCCCCAACAGGCCTTTCTTTTTTTTTTTCTGCTCTCACTTAAGTAAACCGTGGTGTATTCCCAATGATGTGTTTGTAAAGCATGTGTGTGTGTGTGTGTGTTGCAGTGATGTTTTCAGGCCTGTCGGGGTTTTTTTTTTTTTTTTTTTTCTTCCATTTTTATTTTTTATTTTTGACATCGTTGTTGTCCTGTACCCTAAATGCAGCGTGTGGGTGGGTGGGATGGATGGGATGGATGGACGGGTGTCAGCGCGTGTGTGTGTGTGTTATCTTTCTGATTTTTAAAAAAAAAAACGTGTTATCTTTTGAGGACTAGCTCTTAACCATGGACTAGTGTCTAGTTTGTGACATTGACCTGTGCATCCACATCAGAGCACCCACACAAAACTGGGGCAGGAGGAGGGGAGGTGGGTGTGTGGTCAGATAACTACCAGTGTTCATAGGTAGTCAGTTGTTAGGGCTAGTTACACCTTCCATCATTTGGTTTATGGTCTCTGCAGCGGACGGTAAGTGAATCTTTTTTTCTTTTTTCTTTCTCTGAAGCCTTTAAAATGGCCTCTGTTGCTGTGAGAGAAAAAAAAAGAGCAACAGGCCACAGTGGAGATTTCCTCAGCCCTGCGCTGCTTCTCTCTCTCTCTTTATCTCTCTCTCTCTCCTTTCTTTCTTTCTTTCTTTCTTTCCATCCACCACCGTTTTAGTTGTGCTCCCCCCCCCCCCCCCCCCCCCCACCCCCGTCTCTCCTCACCCCTCCTCTGTATACCTCTCTCTCTCCGTTTCATGTTTTTTGTTTGTGTCTTTCAGTGAGTCTGGGAGTTTGGGTGTGAATCTTAACGCTTGTCCGTCACTGCTCTCCTCGCTGACATGACCTCTGGTTTCCTCCCTCAGCAGAGCTCGGTCACTGTACGGCTCCATAAGATGTCATGTCAGCAGTCCAGGTGTTTTTTTCCTCCATTGTTATCTTAGATGATGACCTCACTTCACTTTTTAAAATTCTAATCCGGTTTTCCCTAATCAAAGTTTAGAATTTTGCTTTGACATCAGATACACATGATTTAATTTTTTTTATCACTTAAATCCAGCTTTTCTGAAAAGTAGAAAGTCTTAAGTACACCAGATGAGATGTGGTGTGAAAGTAACAGCAGAACTTTTTTTCCCCCGGTTACACCCTACATGTGTGCATGTCTATTTAGTATCTCGTTATGGAGACAACAGTTTAATCAACTGATAGAAAATTAATCAGGGACAAATGTGATGATAAAATAAACGAAAGGTAATAATTAGGGAACTCTCCTCTGGTTCCAGCTTGTCAAATGTGAGCATTTTATGCTTTTTTTCACCAGACACCCCCTCTAGAGCTCTGCTGCAGTTATCATGTGTATACTGTATGAATATAAGAGAGATAGAACCATGTACATTTGTTAAAATTACTTTTTAACTTTACTTTTTTAGTAAAGAAATTATTGTATTATTATCAAATGTCTTGGTTTGTCACTAAATTAGTAAAAGCAGACTCAGTCCTACCTGGTTGTTTTATTCAATTGATTTTCCAGAAAATCTATTTGATCACATCATTGTTCCCACCTCACCCGCCCCTCCTTTGTAATTATACAGTGAATATTCTACATTTTGTTTCCACATCTATGTACTAGAATAGAGCTGCAACAGTTAATTGATTAGTAATTGACTGCTAAATTAATCGGCAACTATTTTGATAATCGGCTCAAGTAGTTTTTTTGTGATCAAAAAAGTCCTAATTCTCTGATTTCAGCTTCTTAAATGTGAATGTTCTTCTGGTTTCTTTGCGCCTCTGTGACAGTAAACCGAACATCTTTGGTGTGTGGGCAGAACATCTCTGGGGTTTTGGGAAACATTTTTCACCATTTCATGACATTTTATGGGCCGCACAACTAGTCGATTAATCGAGAAAATAATCGCCAGATTAATCGACGATGAAAACAATGGTAAGTTGCAGCCCCGTGCTCGAGCTGAGCCGGGTCGGCCTCCTCCGTCTCGTTTGCCTGCTTTCACAGTGGAACGGCTCAATTCGGCTCACATGACCGATGTCTGTTAGCCTCGCTGATTGGTGATGTGGCTTTTGATATAATGGGATCCATTAGCCTTGGATCAGTTTTTTTTCTTTTTGTTTCTGCATGCTAAATAAAATCGAGCAGTTGGGATCATTCTCTCTCTGACTCCCAGCTGCCTGAGCGGTTCAGGCCCGAAGTGAAGTGACGTCAGTTGTGCGCGCGTGACCTGAAGGGCCTCAGCTGGATCGATCACCAGTGGGTGAATTCTTTCCCGTCCCACTAACTCGCCTTTTTTTCTCTTGCAGTGTTGAGGGCGTGGTCCTGTGCAGGCCTTCAGGTACAGTAACAGAATGCTCAGCTCATCACACTGTGTCTGTTTCCCCACCGCACGTTGCAGTTCACCCCCTCTCACTTGGCAAATGCTTTTTCTTTTTTTTTCTTTTTTTTAACGTGATGATGTTTGACTGCAGACATGGAAACTTTAGGAAATGAAAGAAGATTTATTCAGATCAGACGTGTCCGTCCACAATCGCAGCAATGACAGTGACACCAGTTCCAAAATCAATGTAAGCATATTGGTTTACATCCAATATATATATAAGAATTCATTGATCAGCTTTTCTTCTTCTATTCGGTCACAAAAACTTATTTAAATCCTCAACAGTCCAATATTATTTTTTTTAATTAAGATTTGCTGATGAGCCGGGATTAGTTAATTAAATCGAGATGCTTCTAATTTACATGACATGTTTAGAAAACATCTGTATAAAGTAGATCACCGCGCCAGCATCAAGAAATACTTCTGTACCGTTAGCTCGTCAAATAATCTCACAGGATTTTTCATATCGTTTTATTACATATTTAGATGAGTCATTAATAAGAGGTACTTTTACTGTCTGGACATGACATGATTTCCTATAAAGAAGCTTCCGAGTTTGCAGTTTTAATAATTATTTCTTGTCTTGTGTTTGGATCAGCCTGGTGATTTTTTTGCCATGTTCTCAGCTGCTGGCCCTCTGCCACACAAGTTAGTGATGTTAAATCCTTGGAAATTTTGAAGTTATTTTGTGAATTATTTAATCAGTGTAACAATTATGTAAATATTCTAATATGGAAAAATGCCTGAGCATATTAATCTACACCAAAAAAAGTATTTTGCTCACTACACATCTCTACACTGTCAGACCAAAAAAATACAAAATGGTGGCAGATGACAAATCCAGTTTCTCTCATAATATTCTACATTTTGAACATCATTTCAGATTTGATTGCATTTCTCAGCAGCAGAAAAGCTTCTCGCCCGCCCTTCTTTATAAGCAATGTGCAGCTATTACACATCATGTTATGAATGACATTATAAATTCATACAAAGTAAGGCATGTTTTGTTTTTTTTCTATCAGAGGTTTAGTAATCAATTGGTAGGTAACTAAGGTGACAACTGGAGAATTTGTGACAGAAATGAGGAGAGGAAAATCAAACAAATGTGTTATATGTTTGCATTGTTCAAGGGATTGCGTGTGCAGTGTGAGGAAGCGCATGGACGTATCACGCCTCTGCGTCCGGGGCGCGCTCTAGCAGCACATCATGTTTTGCAGATATGTACTGAATCACTCCAAATCATTATGTGCTGCCACTGCGAGCCCTGAGCCGAGCTCCATGCCCTCGGACGAGTCTGCTTTATTTAGACGTTTTGTAGGAAATATGTATTTACTCTGGTGCTGTACTGGTGCTACCAACTAGAACGGCAACAACAGTCCCCATGTGAAACCACATTTGAATCCACTAGATGTGCACGCAAATTTTTTTCTTTTGTGTATTTTAATACTGCAACAGTTAATCGATTACTGATCGATTACTAAATTAATCGCCAACTATTTTGATAATTGATAAATCGGTTTGAGTACTTTTTACGGGGGGGGGGGGAGCCCAAATTCTCTGATTTCAGCTTCTTAAATGTGAATATGTTCTGGTTTCTTTGCTCCTCTGTGACAGTGAACTAAATCTCTTTGGTGTGTGGACGAGACAAAACATCATGTTGGGGTTCTGGGAAACTCGATCGACATTTTTCACAATTTTATGACATTTTATGGGCCAAACAACTGATCGATTGATCGAGAAAATTATCGACAGATTAATCGGTTATGAAAATAATCATAAGTTGCAGCCCTAGTGTATTTATCTTTGTTGTTTGTGTTGGTTTCTTAAAACGAACCAGAATGAGGCAAATAACGGTTTTCGCATTGAGAAAATGAGACAAATTGAAAAACATTACATTTTATCTTATTGGCCAGTGTTGTGACTTGTTTTAATGGAACGAGTTTGATAATTGATTAAATGACATGTCAGGAGGACAGCTTTTATATTTTTTGATAATTGACGGGGTTTGGTGTAGCGACTGACGACCACAGCATGGAGGCTGTTTATTCTCATTAACATTCATTATTAAAACCAGTTTCATTGTAGTCAACTCTTCACTGAGGAAATGTGAGAACACAATGGACCCAGGTCAATAAATTGAATTGACAAATTGTGCGACACAAACTAGATTTCATTTTTACAATAATTTGCACACGATAAATATCCTCAAACATTTTCACATTTCGGAATGTCAATCAAAATTGCCTTTGACGCCAATTACTGAAGTATGAGAGCAAAGCGTATGTCCTGCACACGTTTTATAAAAATCCAAATCATTTGTGTGTGGTTGTGTAGCTGCTAACTGTCTAGTGGAACATCTCGGCTGTGTTAAAGCGCTGGTGCTGAGATGGGACAGATGTGTGATAATCTGTCCGTGTTCATGATGTTACAGATAATAAAAAGAATAAATAAAAAAGCCGCTGGCCTGTTCCCTGACATCAGCACCGGCCGTTAAAGTAACTAGTTACTCCTTTCCCCCAAAAGAATATTTTATCATTAACAAGTTTTATCCTAAACTTGGGGGTATTTGAGATCATGAAAAGTAACATTATGGACACTACAGTGTCCTTGGTCAGAGCATCACACATACATTTGATTTATTATTATTATTAGAGCCTGATATGGAATCTTTGAGGATCAATGCTGATATAAGATATTGATACCAATATAAATAGAAATCACAAATACAACCAAATGTATAGAATTAAGAAAATGAACATGATTTCTTTTTAACATAAAAATGTAAACATGAATACACAAAATTTCTGCATTGTTTACTTTCAAAGCAGTGCTTATCATCCAACAAACGCCTGTGTGTGTGTGTGTGTGTGTGTGTGTGTGTCAGGCTGTAGCAGCACATCATTACTGGTATTTGTCCTCTGCTTTACCAGTGTGATATGTGCTGCTGCTGTCAGACACACACTCCTCGTCATCACCATCTTCCTCCAACAGGGGAACAAGTGTGTTTGTACCTCATGTTTTTCTTGTAACCTGTGAGTATGTTTGTACACTGTGTGATTTAATAAACACAACCTGTTTAATGTTGGTCTCCGATTGTCGACGGTTACATTTGGATGATTGCTGTTCCACTGATTATTTTAGGCCAGCACCCCTGACAAAATGTGTCACCTCCTTGTATCTACTATGCAGGTCTTGATTCTAAATATTAATACTGAACTAATAAAAGAGCCTTCGAATTTCCGTCTGCCAAAGCCTCTTCGACTCTGGTTTCCTTTTATCTTAACATTGTCTCACAAATCTGTCTCCTGCATGAGAAGAATATTGTTACACTCACGGATTCGGATACGGTCGGGTTGAGATTAAATATAATGGACCATACGAACTAGACAATCATCTTTATGAGTCACTCCTTCCTACAGATCCTCCAAAGTAAAACTACTGCGGTGTACTTCACTATAATACTGTGACCTTTCTTACAGGCCGAACATGGTGTGATTGTTGTTGGGGCCGTGGCTCAGGGGAAAATATAGTTACTGCATGTGGTTACTCTCCAGCACAATGGAAATGTATTCATCCTGTTCAGGGTTCTGTTATATATGAACACAACTAAGACATGGTGATAAATATGAATGTCTATAAAATCTTAAACAGACAGAGGTTCACAAATCTATATCAACAAGCAACATTCAACTAAAACCTCACAACAGGGAGAGCTTAATCAACTTGCTTGTTTTTCCCGATTGAATAAATATGAAAAGGTCTCTGTTCTATCTTAACCCGGGTTATTTAACCACATCTTAAGGTCGGTGTTAAGAGTTTAACGAGACAATAAAAGCGGACATTATGAGCCAAACTCAAACAAGGTCAACTGAATGTAATAGCAGCCAACAGCCTCAGAGAGAAATCACAGCGAAATGCAGAAGAACAGCGCGGTGTGAAAGCAAAATATGTACGCGGTCGTTACAACGCCACAACAGACAAAAAACAGAGCTGCACTGTGTATATACAATATTAACAGGAGAAAAACAATTATCCCTTGTGTTCTCTCAACTTCCAGAATTGAGTTTCATATGGCAGCTTGGTACGGGTTATTGCTTTTAGACCTCTGAACAGACCAACCGTGGGACGAGCTTCTTTTTGACCTTCACAATATTTAACCAAATGAGGTGATGTGGACATTCTGGCTGTTACATGGTTATTCATTAAGTACAGAACACAGTCCAATAGTTGTAGTGCCGATAACATTTTAAGACCTTTCATCTTGGAATGACACCTGATGGTGCTCTTATTGATTTCACGTGCCCCTGACAGATTAATCAACATATAAGGTCAATGCTCAATTAAAAGGGAGCAATCTTATTTCCTACAACTAAAATAAATGAAATTCCTTTGATACATAAGTATAAAACAAAAGTATTCAACACCGGTCCCAGTCTGGTGACCTCATGAAACTGGAGTGTGAATCAAAATTGAGCGCTGAGAAAAAAAAGAGCGAACCTGGAGTCTGTTTTGTTTTATAATTACAACTTTAATACATTCACACAGGAGGTTCGGCTTCCACATTCGTTAATATCACAAAATGTTCACTCTCCACAGACACGTTTTTATCTCTGAAACAAAATGAGATGCCGTCTTCGGATACCAGGCAACTGAGTAAATGACCTGACCCTTTGTGTCCTTAAGACTGAGGAGACGTTAAGACGATCACATTAAAGATATGCCGGAACCAATCCCCCTAAATGTTTTGCCGAGCTAAATACTCACTCTTGTGTCGACATCTGCTACTACAAAATGTAGTAGAACATTTTTTTTTTTTTTTAATGTGGTGAGACTGATTTGAACATGAAACACGAGACAAATGTTTCACCACGTCGATGAAGCAGGTTTCTCTGCTGCATCGGGTTTTTTTGTCTGACTTCTCGTTTAAAGAAACACAGGGAGAATGAATCCTAGCAACTAACCTCTAATTGCTAGGACGTTTTGGACGTTCGTGTACTAAGCAACATTGGACGAAGACTAAAATAAAAATGTCTTGTAGTAAAAGTGATTCAAACATTTTTTTCTACTGGAGCCGACAAATCTCACAGTAGTAGACACAAAGACTACTGTATTTAGTTTACTGTAATGTTGGTGGTTGGCATCGTCTGGCACAATGGATCAGTCCGTTTCATTACAACATTCTAGGATAGTTCTGTCCGTCGGGAAGTGAAAGGTCAGCGGGAGAGCAGAGGAAGGTCACTGGGATTCATGATGAGGCTGGAGTCCAGGTTCAGGTTATCTATGGAGACAAAATCTATTTGCAGCTGCATTAAAAGAGTCTTGGTACTTTTTTCCCTTTTGAGTGTCTATGGTATCTTTTAAAATTGTTAAGATAACGTTTGTTTGTAGAAAAAACATCTGACATCAGACATCTGATATAGATATAACTTCACCTTGATCGAAGTTGTTGAGTTTTTTGGAGTTGGACCCCTCCATGTCCACAAGGTCACTGTTGACATCGGAGTCGTTCAGAGCACTAAGGGTCACATCTAAAGTATATATTGTAAGTTGGAATTCACAAAAATGAGCTGGAAGTCATCAGTTCGACAAGTTGAGACATGGCTTTCAGATACGCAAATAACATGATGGATGTGGAAAGACGTTGTGTCTGATCAGTTACCGATGAATATGTGTACAGCAAGAGTAATATAAAATGATTGTGGTAGTAAAACAGTGTAGATTCTACTACCTGATAGGATGAACACACCTCTTCTCAAAAATCCAGATGTTAATATTCTGCCCAATATGCGGTCTATATTGATATTCTGTCTAACATACTGAAAAGCTCTGACTTAGGGCTGGGCAATATGGCCATAGGTGTTATCAAGATAAAAGTGTTCATATGAGTTGATAACAATATGAATGTGTAAACTCTTCCTTATGGACAGAGAATGACAAACAGCAAAACATTTCACAAATCTGAGGGAGAACATTAAAACCAATTATACCTCCTCACTGCACATTACATAAGCAATGTGTCACTATATATTTTACTTTCGTTATATTGTTATTGCTGAATATTATATTGTTGGGTTCATAAAGTGCTTATTTTTTCCTCTGTGATTTTCAAGTTAAATACAAATAAAGTTTATACAGGAAAAAAAAAGTGGCGAGTGAGATAATACTAATTGGTTAATAATTTTTTATTAACACCTTTCATAATATGAAATGCTGCTAAAACTACTTGACATCAGTGAATATAAAATCAACAGATACCAATTATTAAAAATTGAGAGAATTAAACAAATGAGAAACAATAAGATGGGTAAAATTCAAATTGGTCACAAACATGAAGTTAAGGGTCATGATCTTGATGTTATTTAAATTAAGTTAAAAAGGCCATAAAAGTCGTGAGCTGCGTTTTTTTAAAGAATTCAACAGAGGTTATGTGTTTAATAATTTAGCATGGCCCCAGAGGGATGATCTAAAAATCGAAGTGGCCCTCGATAGGAAAAAGGTTCCCCACCCCTGATTCATAGGATGGAAATGAACAATATTCCACCTCCTTCGAACTGATTGAACACCGTCACTCACCTGCCGTCTTCTGTTTCTTCAGGGGGGCCTGGCTGGAAGGCGGCCCCTGTAATCCTGACGGCAACACCGCTGGTGCTGTGGGCACAGAGATGACGGTCGGGGTGCCCTGCGTTGCCATGGTGAGAGGAGCTGTAGCTTTCTTGACGACCTTCTTGGGCCCGTCTGAGGAGGCGGGCGGAGCTCCGTCTTCATACAGCTTCCTCTTTGCCATGCTCTTTGTCGGACCACTGCAGGGAAGATGGGAACTGAAGTAACGTCATTTAACTATACTATTTATTCTAATTGAATCTTTTGAAACAGAAGCACATTTTGTCAGGATGTTGACTGAATGATTCCGTCTGTAAAATAAGCTCCATGTACTCGCATATTTATTTACAAATGACTGCATCCCCAGCTGTAATACCACTGCTTCGGCTCATCAATGTGCCTTTTTCTCCCTCACAGTCATCTGACTGTAGCAATAATTCAGTACTATGGCTGATCCCCTGATTTGTGGAAATGAAACCTACACAGCACCGGAGCTGCAGTGAGCCGTTTGATGGATGGGAGGGCTTTTTTTCCCCCCACTAAAGCACAGGTTCCTGAGAAGTGTGGAGGTCACCACAAATACATCGTATAGGCTGATACAACTTGCAGACTGAGAGGGTCGATCACAGAATGTATATAAAAGATGGACGACATGACAGCTCGCAGAATGGAACCATATCATTTTGATCGCCCCCTGGTGGCTGACTGCAGTATAGGCCATGAACCCACTTTAGTGGATGATTATTGGACCAAACTAGTGCACATTAAATTATTTTTTTCTCAAAGATCATTTCTGTCTTTTAAGGTCGTTTTTATCCCACTATGTATTTACAAGTGTTCATGTTACTGGTTCAGTTATTTAATGTTATTAAAATGAGTGACACGCCATGACCGACTGGTGATGGGCCAAATTTATGTATCAGCTGGACCACGATCACTACTGCGCAGACTCACGTCTCCAAATGACATTACCAATATGCAGCAACTTTGGCTGTGATATTTTAATTGATTTTGTGTTTATAATGAGAAGTGGCGACACATCATCCATTCTTGTATTACAGTATATGGGTTTGACCAGCGACCAGCCCGGTTACCCTGAAAACTTATTTTTGCACTATAAATGTTTAATGATATATATGTAGAGCTGCAATGGGTAATTGTTAATCTAATCCTTGGCCTTCATGGCAGTCTTGTAAGTTTGATATTTGTCCAACTCCTGGGCTTTTGTTGGATTCCAGTGTAGAAAGGAGAGTTCTCTGCTCTCATTGGACCACCCCTAATGGGGAACTCATTTAATAAACTGCAAAAAATCTATTGAGGATTGACTTTAGAAATGTCTGTATTTCTGTTTAATGTTTTTGTTATTTCCTCTATACCCTGGATACTGTCTACGCTGACAGCAGCTACATTTCAGTCTAAAAACCTGAAATCTATTTGGGGGCGACTTGTTCAATTAAGGTAAATTGCTGTGTCCCAACTTGGGAGAAAGCTGATTTCTGAGTCACGGGTCAAGGTTAGGATTAGGATTAGGCAAGTAATGGTTATGATAAGTCTCTAAGAGATGAATGGAAGTCTTTTTTATGTCCACAAAGGTGACCTGTGACAACAATGTGTGCCTTACCCTGCTGGACTGGAGTCTGCCACTGGGTGAAGCTGCATGGTGAGCTCTCCTAGTTTGGTGAAGGCAGCTCCAGCTGCAGAGAAGATCTCCCCAACCTATCACACACACACACACACACACACACACACACAGTGGGGAAAAAAACAGGTGTCACATTGTGTCTCATTCAACAAGGGGTGGACATGAACGCATGTACAATGAAATAATTAGTGGACAAATGTGTGGAGATACTTGAACAATGGAGTGACGTGACAACTCCACATGGGATTCTGACAACATGAGCATCAATGTCCTTCCACCATGTGATGGAGCCTGGTGCATTAGAGGTTTTTTGAAACCGCAAAAAGTGACCTGCAGTAGCTGAGCCGCGCTGACTGACTGACAAAATTATAAACGCAACACTTTCGTTTTTGCCCCCATATTTCATGAGCTGAACTCAAAGATCTAAGACTTTTTCTGTGTACACAAAAGGCTTATTTCTCTCAAATATTGTTCACAAATCTGTCTAAATCTGTGTTAGTGAGCACTTCTCCTTTGCCGAGATAATCCATCCACCTCACAGGTGTGTCTTAGGCTGGCCACAATAAAAGGCCACTCTGTATTGGTTGGGTCCGGGGGGGGGGGGGGGGGGGTCCGAAAACCAGTCAGTATCTGGTGTGACCACCATTTGCCTCACGCAGTGCAACACATCTTCGCATAGAGTTGATCAGGTTGTTGATTGTGGCCTGTGGAATGTTGGTCCTCTTCAATGGCTGTGCCAAGTTGCTGGATATTGGCAGGACCTGGAACACGCTGTCGTATACGCCGATCCAGAGCATCCCGAACATGCTCAATGGGTGACATGTCCGGTGAGTATGCTGGCCATGCAAGAACTGGGATGTTTTCAGCTTCCAGGGAATTGTGTACAGATCCTTGCAACATGGGGCCGTGCATTATCATCCTGCAACATGAGGTGATTGTCGTGGATGAATGGCACAACAATGGGCCTCAGGATCTCGTCACAGTATCTCTGTGCATTCAGTAACATGCACCTGTGTTCGTTGTCCATAACATACGCCTGGCCATACCATAACCCCACCGCCACCATGACCACTCGATCCACAACGTTGACATCAGCAAACCGCTCACCCACACGACGCCATACACGCTGTCTGCCATCTGCCCTGTACAGTGAAAACCGGGATTCACCCGTGAAGAGAACACCTCTCCAAAGTGCCAGACGCCATCGAATGTGAGCATTTGCCCACTGACGACGCACTGCAGTCGGGTCGAGACCCCGATGAGGACGACGAGCATGCAGACGAGCTTCCCCTGAGACGGTTTCTGACAGTTTGTGCAGAAATTCTTTGGTTATGCAAACCGATTGTTGCAGCAGTTCTCCGGGCGGCTGGTCTCAGACGATGTTGGAGGTGAAGATGCTGGATGTGGAGGTCCTGGGCTGGTGTGGTTACACGTGGTCTGCGGTTGTGAGGCCGGTTGGATGCACTGCTAAATTCTCTGAAATGCCTTTGGAGACGGCTTATGGTAGAGAAATGAGCATTCAATTCACGGCCAATTGCACGCTCCCTCAAAACTTGCGACATCTGTGGCGTTGTGCTGTGATACAACTGCACATTTCAGAGTGACCTTTCATTGTGGCCAGCCTGAGACACACCTGTAATAATCATGCTGTCCAATCAGCATCTTGATATGCCACACCTGTGAGGTGGAGGGATTATCTCGTGCTCACTGACACAGATTGACAGATTTGTGAACAATATTTGAGAGAAATAAGCCTTTTGTGTACATAGAAAAAGTCTTAGATCTTTGAGTTCAGCTCGGGAAAAATGGGGGCAAAAACAAAAAGTGTTGCGTTTATAATTTTGTTCAGTGTATATTTAAATATATATCTTCAGGAAATAATCTGTTCCTCAAAATTCCTGCCGGTACAAAGTGCAGTATTTATGTTCAGTAATTGTTCTGTGCTGTTATTATTTTAACGCAAAGAACATTTCCATATCACACAATTACCATATACATATATACAATACTTTAACGTTTCAGCAGTTATTTCTTTTTTTTGGTGTATATTTGACACAGCTGATGACAAAAAGGAGGCGATCTTCTGCGGAGCTCTCGCGAGCAGCAGCGGGAATCACTGTACCGGTCCGTCGAGGGTCTGTGTGCACCTAACCGGGGACCGTTCACCTAACCGGGGACCGCGCGGACCCCACGACAGCTCCATACTCACTTTGGTGGAGGCTGACGTCATTCTACCGGTCCGTGCGTTATGGCAGACGAGGACCCAGCGACGCCTTCCACGTTGGCTCGAGTAGCCGCTAAGATGCTAACGGCTTGGTTGAATCGCATCGGCCGTTGCGCCGGTGCCACGGAGCGGCTACAAGTCTCCCCTCGTCCCGGTCTCAGCGTCGGTGCCCGGAGAAATCCGGCGTTGGGGCAACACACCCGTGCATTGTGCTGTTAACGTTTTGACATCGCCGCCGCTAATACAACGTCACCGCTCGAGGAGCTGTGCTTGCGGACATGTTGTGGCGCCACGACAACAGCTCGCCGCCACAGGAGGCATCACATGCACATATGATAAAGAACTGGATGGCTAATGGAAAATGGCGGCGCCGTTGAAATGCCCGCCTGGCGAAAGAAAAAAGTTACCAGCTTCCGGGTTACTTCCGGTACTGCGGCCCCTAGTGGCCAAGTAGAGTTACTTCCATCATTTATGATATAGTCAGCCTATATCACGTTCTCTGCAATAAATCCCAAACAGACAAAATCATTTCATTCCATCTGGGTTATTAGCAGAAATGAAAGAAAACTACCAACTGGATTACAGAGTATGAATGATACTTGGTGACACGACGTGTCCAAATATTTAAACAAATGATTTAGTCTTGGCTAAGCTTGCATCTATATCACTCTACAGGAGGAAGATACATACAGTTAAATGTCAGGATCCACTCTGTTTGGAAGGCTAGTGATTAGACCAAGTTATTAAATTCTTTCATCTCATTTCTCAGAATGTCCACCATATACTGTCCAGCTGTTGATGCGTCATTCTGTCCCATGTATCTGCCCCTCAGAGTCATGAGCAGGGCATCTTACGTTAGGGTGCGTCTTTAATTGAAACACCCATTTCACATGATAGCATCAGAGCAACTATGATCAAGTTGACATTCTTAATGGTTAACTCAAGCCACATTCTCTAGTTATGTACCAGCAGGATCTTTGAGTTTGCTGTTTAAAAAAACACCATACAAACCAGGATATAAGAAAGCATGAATTTTGACTTACAGAGCAACAAGTCCTTATTTCAAACCTCCATAAATGTCAGATTATTCATGGTCATGACAAAGACATTTCAATTTATCATCACAACCTGTTGCTATAGTTTCCACAATTTAAAAAGTTTCATGATAAAATTAGGAATGTATAAATTAAAACATTAGCTATGTAATTAAATGAAGAGTACACTATTAAAAAAACATCCAAGTTTAATTTGATAATATGATCATAAATTAACATCCAGTTACTAGCTCTGTCAGATGGGACCGTCTCTGGATGTCTACTTGACTCCACATCAACCAACATCCTTGTTATCAAATCTTTTTTTTTTCAATATTTGATATCCAATCAAAATTATAATGTCAAAATAAAAACAGATAATGCATGGAGCAGTCTGTCAGCCACGTCTATATAGTGATGCTGTTTTCTATGCGGCTGGGCAGGAGGAACAGGTACTGCAGCTCCAGTCTTTCATTCTGACTCAGGATGTGGGCTTCGATCTTCTCCAGCTCTGCTCTGAAGCCGTTGATCAGCGCAACGGCCGGTGCCTCAGTGAAGTGCTCCTCTGTGTAGTGGCCCAAAGGAATCTAGGCAGAAGAAGATAAGGAACTGATATGGGTGGTGTCAAATGATTACTGCCAGGTCAAGTCAACAGCAGCCTCCACAGACAAAACACATTACATTACATTCTTTCAGTTTGTTTTAACACGCCAGTGAATGTCTCTCCTTTCATTATCTGCTGTGTGCATTTTCTGGATGGATGGATAATAATAAAATGCACGTTGATATAGTCATTTGTATGTTCATACAACCTCAGTGTACTTTATTATTTATATCTGTACCGTACATTGGTATTTCATTGCCTTATTGTATTGCAGATCTCTATCACATTTTAGAAACTAACCCTAGATTAACGGAATCTGTTTTGTTGATTATCCACATTATTAGGACACTTGTTCCTAGAAAAAAAACACTGCTGATGAATAAATATACATTTTGTTGAGCACCATAAATCATCGTCTATTCACATCCTCTGTCATGTTGTGGAGGCAGAAATCTCAACCCGGTCAAAGAAAACTAAACCGAATGCCTGGATAAATACTATAAGAGAAAAGTAAGAAATCCTATTTGGTTTATGTTATTATAATATCATTTTGATTGCCCTGGTCAGTCTTGTTAGCTTATTAAAATTAATATTTGGAGTCCCTATTGAGCGTACAATCCATCACCATGCAAACCAGACAGAGGTGGACTCACAGCGTCTGGTTGTGCTCGACCCAGGTGCCATGTGATAGCCATCTGCAAACACGATTGGCTGACATCAGGAAGGGAGGCCATGACCATCTCCATGGTAGCAGCATTCTTGTCTGTTGGTGGAGGTTGTCTCATGGTGCAGGGGGTGTTGGGGACCCAGGCACACCAGTCAAACTAAATGAAACAGGGGAATGCTCAGAAAATTGCCTCGTATTGATGACAAGACCCTCCAGATCATTCACTACGTTTGAAATAGACAGTTGAACTTTTAACCCGACGAAAGTAAGACGGCAGCTTTCAGCATCGCGGTGAGTGGCAACAATCACATGCTGAGTCACGGTGTGCCAGTGTGTGAGCGTCGGCACCTGTCCGTTGTTGGTAGCGGCATGCTGGACTGTACTGGTGAAGACGACCACTGCCAACAGGGTGGACAGCTCCTCTCTGGTGCTGACCTTCGATGGTAGGCCTGAAACACAGAATATGCATCAACACCAAGAGGAAACATGTGCAGCTGCAGTTATTACCCCCACCGTGGAGATTATGTTTTTTATTCCTGTCAGTTTTGTCACGACTCTGCCGGGGTTCGTGTATTTTCTCCCGATGTCTCCCCTCCCCTGAGCTCCAGTCGCTCAGCACTCGGCGTCAGATTATTGAATCTTCCCCAGTGGTGTGGCTGCTCTGGATTCAGCCAACATTATACACACATACATCAGTGTAAAGGTTGAAAAATGCAGGATCACAATGACTCACCAAAGCTGGGGAGCTCTGCCAACCCTTCCTGTGCTATTTCTCTGATCCAGGCTTGGAGCTCCACGTCCCCCTGCACGTCATGATCTGACTGGTAGTACAGGCTCACCATACCAGAGACAAAACTGAAAGAAGGCTTATATTAAGTTAGTATTCATAGTGAGTGACATCGAACCCTAAGTGGCATCCTCAGGTCACACCGTTCATTCCCTTAAATAAACGGAAATTATGAATTCAATTCGGTTCAATTGAATTCGTATAGCGCCGATCACAACATTCATTATACCAAGCCACTTCATAAAGTAAGGTCAAGACCTCACAGTATTACAGAGGAACCCAAGAATTCCCATAATGAGCAAACATTGTGTGTGTGTGTGTGTGTGTGTGTGTGTGTGTGTGTGTGTGTGTGTGTGTGTGTGTGTGCGTGTGCGTGTTTTTTGGGAACAATTCTGTGTAAAACAAATTTATGCAACTATCTAAAAGTGCTTTCTGTGAACTCTCCATACTAAAGAATCACAGAACTCATTGTAAATTAATAATTACAGCCACTTTTCACAAGGCTTTAGATTAGTTCAGTTGAATGGTAGTGATTCCGTCTCCCTTTTAAAATAGCCAAATGATGTAAATCTCAAGTGTCATATTTCATAATTTTCCAATAAAAAATAATTCAGTGCCGTAATATATGAGCATGGGAATTCATGCATGGTGAGTCGGTGTGAGCAGTGTGTGCAGTCTACCTGTGTATGGCCTCCCACAACATCAGACTGTGTTCTCTGTAGAAATAGTTTGGCAGCCGGGACACTCCTCTGTCTGCGAAGTCGTTGTAGGGCTGGAGGGAGCGGTAGGTCAGCACCTTGTACTCCCTCTGAGCCAGAATCAACAGGCCTTCACCACCTGTAGACACAACCTGCACACAGACACGGTGACAACCGTCACTGTAATCAGCGAAAGATTCTTTGACGCGGTTAGTGAGTGTATTTTTCATTTCCTTTCGCTTTTATACACGACATCCAAGATTAATAATGTGATAATGAATTTGCTGTTTCAGAGTGCCACACCCGTTTAAAGATGCCATCAGCAGAGATGAGCTGACTGCGCCCCCTAGTGTTGATCTCAAGAGTGTAGCGCAGATGTGGGGCCAGGAGCTAAAGAAGGAAAGACATACGACAATGAGTGTGTCAGCCAAAGCATGAGGAAAAATTGTCAAACTCTTGCTCAAAATAGAAAACAAGAGAGGGTGGGATATAACGGCACCATAATAGGTAACAGTGAATGCAGCACAATATACAAATCCTCTGATACAAATCCAATCCAATGCCTCTGACGGCTCTCCCTTTCTGCCATTTACTCTGACCACGTTATGTGAAATCTCTACTTCATCTCCAGAGCTGCACACAGTCTAACTAAAAACCACAGTGTTGAATAGTAATGTAGTTGTTTTTTTTACCTTATATATAGGGTGCACAGCAGGCAGCTGTCTCAGAGTAGCCACACAGAACACCTCTACCACCAGGTGAGTCCTGAGCAGGTGCGACAGCACCTGGAACACCTGGAACTCAGCGTGACGCACCCATATCTTGGCCAGCAGCCAGGCCAGAGGTGGGTCTTTGGGCAAGAATATGGGCGTGTCCAGGCCTGGAGTCTGCCCCAGCTGTGGACGAGGAGGAAGGGGAACTTTGTCACGTTCCACGGTGAAAGGGAACCCCAACTTTACATATAGAAAACCTCTCATTCCATATTACGCTCAGATATACGTCACCAGTTTTTGATGACGTTCATTCATTATGCTCAGTGTTCTTCCAGTTTCATTCAGAGTTTTCATACCCTTCTTCCAGGTTTCAACATGACTGCTCTTACGCTGTCTAAACCCTTGTTTTAATTCAATATTCACTGATTCTATAAAACTGTCAGTCAATAATCTTATTTGAATATTACATTTTCAGTATTTTCAGGAGTTCTTTTTAGGTTTTTCATATTCTCAGACTTTCATTAAAATCCTAACACCAGCAGCAACATCCCTCCAACTGCTGCTGTCGCAACAGCAAAACAAGATCAAGTTTCATTGAATATTAACTCTGCAGGTATGATCGTGTGCATGCACATTAGTGAAACATTCACTGCTTCAGTAATGGTCTACTCCTGTATGAGAATGGTAGGAGGGAATGACATACCTGTATAGCAATAGGCATGAGTCCGTCATCTGGGTGCTGGTACAGGAGACAGAGCGGAGCAGCGATGTACTGAGGTTTACCCTTGATTGTGTTGGTGGGAACCCCATCCAGGATGGCATAGTCTAATAAAAAGACCGTCCCTTCCTGGACACAGTATGAGACAACTTAACAATTTTTAAGCCATTATTTCGAATGATTTGTTTTTTAGTTTTTTAGTTTTTACTGTTCATTGTCACAGTAGAGCATGTTTAGATCATGTGGACAGTTACGATGCATTTGTCAACCTTGAGTTCTTGGTCCAGGTTGGTCCCGGGAGCCATAGAGCTCTGCACCATGTCGGACGTGACAGGGAAGTTCTCCGGCAGCTTCTTGCACCTCTGGATCATCCTTGGGTTGGAGCCGTTCAAACACTGGTAGCCAAAGAACCAGTCCTCCTTCCAGTGCTCCATGCAGTACTCTGAGCCAAACACATAGTGGGCGAGGAATCGACTCAGGATGTTTCTCTCGTAGTGAGATCAGTGAATATAAACTATTGTACGCGCACTGAACACCGACACCATTCCTGGAGGCTCAAAGTCTGTGTCTTACTGATATTACAGCCTTAGAGGGACTGGTGGGAGGTTGTGTAATAGAGGCAGCTGGGACAGAAGCTAATCCAGGAGTAGGGCAGAACCCCAGCTCTGTGTCTGATTGCATAGATGGATCTCCCATCTGCCTTTGCATAAATGTTATTATTCACCCAACCACTTGTCGTGGTTTAGCCAGCTGATTCTTAAGATAGAAACCACGGTTATAAAGGCTTTGTATGTGGGCGACAGGGAGATGTAATACACCTCTTTGTCTTCTGTTTTGTGATTAGATGTTTCATGAACAATAAAATGCAATTTATGGTGCATAAGCTCTTGAGTTTGTAAAGGTTTTGTGAAGAGTGTTTTGGTTGTGCTTATCCACCTGCTATGGGGCTTTTCAGCTTCCAGAAGATCCGTTTGAAATCGTCCAGGTCGCTCCAGGACTTTCCAAACAGGATGGCAAACTTCTTCAGGGACAACTCCAGCAAGCTGTGGAGAAGGAAAGGCACACGTGCACCTGACATTCATCACGTTGCTGGGGTACAGTTACATTGGAAGAACTCATCTCTCACCTGGAGAGGAAAAAAGTATGACTTCACAAGTTGATCCATTTCTTTTTACAATTAATAATGGGATCCGGAAACATTTCAAATTTCTTAAGAACTGTGTGCGTGTACTGTTTGTGTGTGGTCCTTGTGTGGTTAGGGGTTCGTGTCAGGCAGGCTGTAATCATGGGTAGGGTTAAAGTAGGTCTCCGGGAGATGAATATAAGTAGATGAGGCATGAGACACAAGTGTGTTTGAGAGTTTGTGTGTGTGTGTGTGTGTGTGTGTGTGTGTGTGTGTGTGTGTGCGTGCCACCTACGCATAATGTAAGGAGTGTTCAAAGTCACTCCTCTTTTCATTTTCAAAGCGGGCGTCTTGCGGTAAATCTGCTTCCGTTTTAGCGTCGATACATCTGGGAATCCCTGGAGCCCATGTTACCCATCTAACACAGAAACCCACGATACGGTACAATTATTACATAACCTTTGAAAACAAGTGAATCTCTGTCTTTGTGTTGTTGTGTTGTTGCTGGACCTGTAAATCTTCTGCCTGTCCTGCAGCTCTGTCCTCCTGTGCGCCAGCAGCTGAGCCAAGGCGTCATCCCTTTGTGTCTTAGCTGAGGAGACAGGACAGTGGACTTTATCCTCAGCTCAGACCTACTTGGAGTGATGCTCACCGACCCAAGGCTTCAGTGGGAGATGGAGAGGTGAAAACTGAGAATGTTGTGGTTGCCTATTTGGCCTTGTGGATAAAGTGGGGGTCATGTGTGACTCCTGGAGAACAAAAGGAAAAGACCACCTCCCCCCTCCACATACATGGAGAAGTAAAGTGGAAAGTGTGCATGGCCTCAAGCTGTTGCAGAAAGAAGAAAGGGAATGCAGTAAGTGACTATTCTGCCTGGACAGGAGAGGAATGGAAGGGAAGGGAGATTATAAATCCTCCACACCTGTGAGCTGGAGAAGAAACTGAACAAAGGAAACAAAGGAGGACAGAATGACAGAGGAGGGCGAGTGAAATAAGGATCAAATTTGGAGCGGGTCTGAAGATTTGAACACCTCAACTTCAATTGTGTCTGTGGACCTGCTGGAAAGGCTCTGGTATCCCATGACCATGATGGACGTACGTCGGAAGCTAAGTCAAGTCTCCAATCCTAAAATCTCCAGTAAATTCCTGCCTCTTATCTCCCATCTTCTTCTCTTCTTAGTAGTTAAACTGACTGACCGGACTTCTCCTTTTTTTTTGCCACACACACACACACAGAGTTGACGGCCAGCGAACCGCGAGGAACTATTCGCGGATTTTTACAAAGCGTGCATCGCTTTGGAATCGATTACTGCCCCTTTAAGAGATGATTCTGTGAATGCCTGGAATCCTCCTACCTGTTCCCGCTCTCAAATCCACCTTGATGTCTCCTGTGAGCCAGCGGTAACAGGGGAAAACCACCTTGTCACCACCCGGAGGCTCCACCGTGACATAGCGACAGAACCAGTTGTCTTCCACCCAGTACCGCTGTTTCTCCAGTCTGACCAGCAGCAGAGAGCCTAAAGGACGAGGACTGGTCACCTTGTACTCGTCCACCTGACGGATGAAGCAAAGTGAGACGGATGAGGCAAGACCACGGAGAACAAAATAGATTATTGTGCGATTTTTGAAGCTCTGAAGCACTGCATTCAAACGTAAAGATTCACCGACTGAAACGCTCAGACAATGACAGTGTCCAATATATATGGTAATTTAATGTCCCCAGTGTGATATGGGTCTTCCCCAGGGCCCCCCTCACATTTGCACATACCACGAAGGGGTCTAGAAAAACATGCGCGTGGTCTTGTGTTTGCTCCTTCAAGCTTGGGTCCTCTACCAGAGGCCTGGGAGCCTAAGGGTCCTGGCTTCTCCCAGGACTGCGCTCTCCTAGACCGAGATCTCAGATGTTGTTGCCGGACTCTGCTGGCGCCACTCGCCCGGTTTGGGGGAGCAGTTTATCTGTCACGATCTTGAAGTCCCACCGGATTTTTAGCTCTGTCTTTCTCAACCACCCTCTGGGAGTTGTCTTCCACTTTTGACCTTGAGGCCTTCCAAGCCTACACGCGGCGCACAAGTTTCTGAACCCTGTGCAAGCCACGTGGTTATGGTGTTCCATGTGCGACCGCAGCCGCCTAGATCTTGCAACCCCGCTGTCATAAGCTGGAGGGTCTTACAGCCATCTTTGCACAGCCTGCACCTGGGGGACTGTCTGGTGCAGTAGACCCCAGCCTCTACCGATCTTACCTCGGGGATAGCCCACTGGTATAGTACACTGCAAAGAAATTCTGGGAACACTTAATTGTGTTATACACCAAGTAAGTTAAACTTCAGGGATATCAATCTGTCCATTTAGGAAGCACAATTGTTTGTGAATGAATTTCACCCCCGAAAAGGGAACGGTTTTCATTCGGTTCTTCTTCTCCTCCCTGGCTGATTATTCCTCCAGGGTTGTGTCCTGCTAGGTTCCTTGTCCCTACCGGCGGCATGGGGTGGTGCCCGCAGCCAAAGATTGGGTTGCACAGGAAGTCCAACTCCTGCAGGATGGCACATCCATTCGTACGGTCGCAAGACTGTTTGGTGTGTCTCCCAGCACCGTCACAAGGGCACGGAGGAGATACCGGGAGACCGGCCATTACACGAGGAGGGCGGGACAGGACCGGCATCTGCTCCTTTTTGCGCGAGGAGGAACAGGAGGAGCACTGCCAGAGGCCTAGCACACGACCTGGTGTGCATGTTTCCGTCCAAACCGCTGGAAACAGACAGGGTGGCATGAGTTTGTTGTTTTGGCCTTTGTCCGCCCCGAAGCTGGACTGTTGCATTTCTGGAATCAATTGCAGTGAACACCTAGTAAAGTGTCCACTGTGGCGACTCGAGGAAGATGGGTGGTCACGTTATGTCTCGACCATCCCAAGACAGGGCGCAACATGAACTGGGCGCTCGTCCAGGGTCTTTTCTCCTTTCGTTTGGCGGTAAGTTTCAGTGTTTCTTTTTCTCTGGTTGGCAGTTTAATTTTGTATGGGGAAATGGATTTCCCATTAGATTCTTCGTGACCAAACCAAACTCGGGCGACTGTCAAAATGAAATTGTAGTTTTTGAGTGTTTATGTTAAGGTCGGGATAATAATTCATACACTGGCTTGCATATAACACAGTCATTTGTTTTGTTCCCTAACAATAGACAGCTGAATTCATGAATAAAAAAAAACTTGCTTCTGTGTCCGAAGCCCACCCGCCACTCCCCTGTCCCGAAATTCTCATCTGGTCACTTACTGCTCCTCGACAAAAGTCCATACCAGGGTTGTCCAGCAGGGTGCGCTCACTCTCCCCTTTCTCCCCCACCAGGGTCACAAAGATGTAGTTGTTGGTACCTGAATACTCAGATTCACCAGTTGCAACTGTGACAGTGTAGACTTCCATCTGAGATACACACACACACACACACACACACACCATGTTGAGTATGGGTTCAGCTGGCAGCTTCTGAACTAGATCTTTCTGTCTGTCTGTCTTGTCTGTCTGTAGAGGTCAAGGTGCTGGATGGCTGTGTCACGTATCTGGGGTTAATGGAGGAGACCACAGTTTACATACCTGTAATATTTGCCTTTTAACTGTAACCACCATTTTAAACCTTGACCAAGTATTTGTATTTATCTAATCATAACCGTACCCTGACCATTGTGTTAATTTTCCAGCTGTCAGTCTTTTCCTAACCTGATAAACCCGATTTTTTAAAACCATGTCATTTGGTTTTGTAGAACCATCGAAGACTGACCTTCTTGTTTGGTGAGGATGCCATCTCCACCCAGTCATCTGCAAAGGCTTCACAATAGAATGGGATTGTGCTGAATGTTCACAACACATTCAACGATAGATATTCTCCCTATAAATCTTAGGGGAAGTCCAAATGCGCTAGCATAAGAAAATAATACTTTAGACAGTAGCATGCTTCCAAATTTGTCAACAGTTTGGGTTTGGTTCTTTCCTGTTTCAACATTGCAATGCCCTTGCGAAGAACATTGATCTCAACCCCATCAAACAGGTCTAGAATGAAATGGAAAGCTCACTGCGAGTGTGAGCCATTTAATTATTGTTAATAACATGTTTTTGTTCCTTTTTAATGTATCCTTTTTTTCTTTTTCTAAATGTAACATTTTTAAAGTATATCATTTCATTATTTTACTGTATTTCATTGTTTGTGTGAGGGCATAGATGAAACTGTTGTGAGTTCAACTTCCTCGTAACAATTTTGAATATTTAAACCATTGATGCAAATGAGCTGACAAAATAAAAGTTGGCCTGGAGCAACATGGGTTATGTTTGTTCATCAGCAGGATTATAAAAATAAAAAGAAGTAATGGACGGATTTCGGTTGTGACATGGACCAAGAAAGAAACCATTACATTTTTTTGTCATGGATCTGGACAATTCAGGATTCTTTTTTTTTTAATCACTGTCTTTAACGTCTTGCAATATTAAAGACATTTTCCCAAATTTCCCCGGCAGTAATGCATGGATCTTGATGAAAAAAGATCTGTCATATTTGGGGGACTGATCTATGATTGTGTGCAATTTGGTGCTGCTTGATTGAGCTGAAGGGACTGTAGGCCCCTGCAGACGTATCCGCTCCACTGAGGGTCGTTGTAGTATTTACTATTACTCCATGTTTACTTGCATGGTACATACATAATAAAGCTCTCTGACAGGTGACTGTGTCGGGCAGTTTTTAGTAGTTTGACCTTTGACATCATTCAAACTTTGCAATAATTCATGCAACTGTTGCATGGAAGCGAATAAGCATAACATCGTATCCACAGTAAAGAACCGCAGTGATGCACATGATCACATTTAGCCTGACTGGAGACCAGGAACTAGAGGAAAACGCTCACCTTGTGTTGTGTTCCCGGCTGAGTGTCAGTTTTGCGCCTCTTCTTTCCCTCTGGATTTCCTTTGGCTCTACGGTGTTCCGTGTTTCTTACTTTCCTCTCCTCTCCTCTCACCCTGTGTCCTGGTTAGTTCTTCTTTCTCCGTGTCGAAAGCCCTGACGGTTGTCGGCTGTCTGCTGTCCGTTCGACTGTTACCTGGTGTGTTTTCTCCGGAGTGTCTCTACCACGGTCACTCCCTCGCTCTCACCTCTCCACTCTGCAGACTGTCTGTCTCACACTTCCCTCAGTCAGTCCTTTGTGTGATTTCATCTCCCCACACACACACACACTTGCATGCACGCACGCGCACGCACACACACACACACACACACAGGGGAGCTGCAAAAAGGGAAGTTGGGTAAACATCTGGGCTCTTCAGAGTTAGATAACAGCCACGCTTGAGAGGAGCAGACCAGCAGCAGCGGCAACAAAAAAAAAAAAAAGTCCAGAAGGAATTTAAAGAGAAACGGGGAAATTGTCTGATAAAGTAGTCAGGATTATGGATTCTGCCCTTTTGTTTTGAAGTTAATTTTATACCTCGTGGCTTAGATAAATGTTTGCCTATCCTCACATAGTTCATCCGCTTCCTTAAGGCAGTATTCAAGGACCGGTTCTTCACTCCTTCGTAGCACAAACACTCTGGCCAACTTTGGCATTTGGAAGACTTTCTCACGTTTGCCAGTCCACCCGACTACTACTGTTGAGTGCCAACCTGCGTGTTATGCATGTGCTTGGGAATTGCCTCCCTGCCTCACAATAACTGCCCAATCAGCAGCACTCACAGGTTTGGACACCCGCCGCCTTTCCTTCAGCTCCAAACCCCGGACTGGACCCGAACTCTGGGAACCGTGGCCCTGCTGGTCAAAAATCGGAGCCCAACCAACATGGACATCCGGGGGCCCATGCCGATGCCAATATCCGGGAGTGGTTTCAAAAAACTCGTCCGCAGATATTTGGGAACATCCGCTCTGTTCAGTCATGCGACCGCTGTTCGCCGCAGCCAGAGTTCTTAGAGGTGAAGAGTAGGCCGTTTTTTGTTTGCAGAGGGAATCGACCGCCCCCGCCTTGGCTACTCAGACCATGTATGGTCTGTGTTATGCTACTCGCAGCATACGGACCACTGCTGAAACCCTCGAGCCCGCACACAAGATCATTACACTCTGGCCTGGGGGAGCCCCCACTTTGACAGCATGGGCAGGAGCATGTTCGGGAAGGCAGCTGTACCCATTGTGCGTGTGCATACACGTGTATGATCGACCAGTCTGCTTGAGGGGGTTTGAGGGAACCACCCCATGACCCCAGTTGTTATCGACTCTGTGGAATGGTGCAAGGGGCCTTTCCACAAACTGAATGTGTCTAAAAGCAATGAGGCGGTTATTGATTTTAAAAAAGTCAGCACCTGCTCTCAAGCATCCTCCGAGATCTGGCGGAGAGTGGGTGCCTAATGTTCACCTTCATTTGCGGCTGATCTGCTACTCTGTTTGACATTAGCAATGTAACATGGCTGAGCTTTCATCAGTTTCTGCGATGTCTGGTCTGTTTATATAAGCAGCAGCGTGGGTTTGGAGTGTAAATCCACTACAAACCAGTAAAAGCTAAACAAAACCAAACGCACTGTTGTGTGCACTAGGAAGCCTTATGAATATGGCCTCAGATGTGTAATGTTTACACACGGTGACAGTCAAATGGAGAAGCCGGTTAGGGCAGGAACATTTCAGTAAAACGCAGACGGTTGTGACACAGCTCAAGTTTTACATCATGTCCTGCTGCGTCTTCCCAAAGCTGCAAGTTTGGCTGATTGTATCAACCAGTTGTACCATTCTGGTTCTTTGTCTTTGTTTTCAGATCTCTGTCTCTGGGTTCTGCCTCCCGAAGGAATGAACAGACCTCATTTGGTGGCCTCATGGCATTCCTTTAGAGGAAAAAATAACCCCTGACAAATTTTGTGGTTAACAAATTGTGAAAAAGCATGTAATGTTGTACTTCGGTTGAATTTTCTTTACTTTTTTATAGCAAAGCATGTGACAGTAATGACAAAACACGAAGAGCACAAAAGGTACATGTAAATCAAGGAAAAAAACTTCACTGCAGGACTTGTACTTGATGTGTATCTATGTAAGGTGAGCTGTGAGCTCCAGTTCATGGGACAATGCACAGTTTGTTCAAGCACGTGAAACTAGTGTGTGCCAATTACAAGTGGGGTGTTGTCATGAAGTAAAAGGTCTTGTAAAAGTAAAGTCTACAAATATTTCCCACACAGTGTACCTAGAAGTCAGCAACGACGTTGGCCGGCAGAAACCTGGAGGCCACATTCCACCAGGCTGATGTCAACATTGAAGAATGAATGAATAGGGGACTCGTTTTTTTTATGAGGTAACTCAATCTCAGAAATGTTGGTAATCATAATACAGTATCTTGGCAGTATCCATGGTGACCTCTATCACATTACAGTTTGGGTTGGCAAGTGTTTATGAGCGGTTTGATCCAGAGGCACCGTCTTCATCATCGGGTGGACAGGCGACAAAATCAGCCAACATGGATGCCATGGCTTCATCGTCCAGCTGAAGGACAGAGAGGAGACAACTGCTCAGACATGCTCTGTGTACTCTCTATCTCTATCAGTACTGACTGTTCTGTTAGTACCAACTACTGACTGTTGTGACTGTACTGACAACATTGACTGTTCTGACAATATTGACTGTTGTGACTGTACCGACAGCATTGACTTTACTAAGTGTTCTGACTGTACTACTGACTCTCTAGGTCCCATGGGGATGTTTCCTGAATTTCTGTGTAACTATAAATTCTTTAACATAATAAATAAATGTATTGTATGGTCATTGAGATATGAATGAGAAAAAGTGATTGAGAATCAGCCACAAAGTTTTACCTTTTTCTTCTCAGTGCCTTGTCCCGCCTCTTCCTCCCTGTGCACCTCGTCCCTCTTCCTCTTCACTCCTTTGCCCTCCTCTCCATCACTCTCTCCCCCTCCTCCTCCCTCCGTCTCCTGCTGCTCTGTTTCCGTCATGTCTCTTTTCTCGTCCGTCTCCTCTTTCTCTCGAGTATTCAGAGCCGCTGAGGTTTCAGGCTCCGCAGCTGCAGAGTCTCCTTCGCGAGCAGCTGGTTGCTCCTCTCGATGACCACACGGCTGGTCATCGCTTGCGCTGGCCTCCTGGGCCAGTTCAGCCCTCGACTCCTGTTGAGATGGAGAGAGTTAGTTTGGTTAGTTAGACATCTAGTCTACATCTTCTGACAAAGGAACGAAATGTCACTCCAGCTGGTAGAGTCGAGAGTTGGCAAACCATCCTCGGGAGGAGAAACGGGAAATCTAAGTGTAATGGAAAAGTTTAACCTATAGTTTGGGTTGCATAAAGGACACACAAAGGGTGAAATAAAGGTCGGGGGTTTATGTTCCATTCACGCGATATGTGTCAGTGACAGTAACAGTTTTAAGCGCAAACGTACCCTGAGGGTACCAAACAGTACGTGCTTATTTTCTGTATGAAGCATCGCCCAGGCAGCCTATAAGAATAGACCGCCCTGTCCATACTGCAGAACAGTTTCTTTGTGCTTGTACTTGAGCTGTTCTCCCTTGCAAGGCTAAAATAAACTTGCTCCCTCAGACTCTCTTGGTAATATTATTTGAATTTGAAGTTGAATTTGAAGTTGAATTTCTGGAGGACAACTTTTACTCATAATGTCTGGATATATTATATCTAACTTATAGTTTAATCAGCTGGAAATATCTGCACTAGGAAGCGAGTTTTGTCCTGGATCATGTGCGTGTCATGTGACTTGACCCCCCCCCCCCCGATCTCACCCTCAATCTCAGAGGAGATTGAGGGTGAGATCGAGGTTGTTGGAAAGCGAGACGCCATCAATTGTTGCTGGTGCTGCAGTGGTAGGTACCATGGAATTAGAATTGTCCTTCCTATCTACTATTCCTATTTACTATTCCTTGACTTCAGTGGAAAACAGCGTGAGGTCAGGGAAAGGTGTTATAGGACTCATAGGACCTAGGAAAAGTCGACAGCAGTGCTCAGAGAATCCGACTCGACTTTCACTATTCTACGTCATCACGCGATGGCGTTCCTACCGATTTTTTCGAAGATAGACTATATCTATATATAACAGAAACTTTCATGATGACTGATGTCACTTCTGGGTCATATTCTTACTCTTCTACTTTGGATTGAATCTTTCCTTCAGGTTTAATATCGCTGCGGCAATGAATTGTTGGGAGTCTATTTCCCCTTTCCTTTCGCATAGGAAGGTCCAGTTTACCCCATGCTAATGGAGATTGGCGCACTTTTCCTACGCATTTAGAGAATCCGAACAGCTCTAATCATGGCCACTGATCAACTACTTCCGGGTCACGTGAAGTTTTAGGAAATTTCCTAAGTCAATTCTACAATTCGAACGTACCCCCAGATTTGAAACCTGTGGTAACTACCTGTTGGTTCTGATTGGCTGTGTGCTCTTCTGAGGAGGCCGTCAGCTCCACCTCACTGGTTTCTTGCTCCCAAGAGCTTTCCTCCTCCTGCACCACTCCTCCTCCAACTCCCCCTCCCTTCTCCTCCGTTTCCTCCCTCTCCTCCAACGCCCCTCCGGTGACGCAAAGTATCTGTGGCATGGTAGGGTCATCCATCCTCTCGCTCTCATCCTCCTCGCCCCCCGGGGCGTCCTCCAGGACTCCGATGCTCTCCACCTCCTGCACCTTCATCCGATCCTCTGAGAATAGCATTCTGTTAGTCTGGATCTCCTCTATACCCCCCTCTTCGTCGCCCTCCATGCTGAATCCAGCGATCCCTCCTTCATCCACTGCTGCCTGTAGCACCTTCCCCTCCTCCAGCCCAACCTCCTCCGCTTTGTCTTCTGCGCCCTCCAGTGGAGGTATGTCTCCATCCTCCTCCTCCTCTTCCTCTTCCTCCAGCTCTTCTTCATCATAATCCTCATACTCCTCTCCATCATAAAACTCCTCCTCCGCAAAATCACTCACTTCTTCGTCCTCGTCCTCCTCCTCCATGCCTTCCTCTTCCTCCTCCAGCTCTTCGTCATCCTCCATGTCCTCCTCTTCCTCCTCCTCGTCCGTGCTGTTGATGTTGATGACGGCTGAATCTTCGTTGCTGGCAGATGGAGTCTGGTGCTGGTGAAGGTGCCGTCCCTGCTGACTCAGCTGGTTCTGCAGCTGGTGCATTTGCAGTGGTAGGCCCATGGGGCCGGGCTGGCCTGGGGTGGATGGCTGCATCAGCATCTGCTGGAGCTGGGGTCTGCCAGGCATTGAGTCCCCCAGACTGCCGGGTGGGGCTGTGAGAGTGCTGGAGTTCAGAGGTGGAACCAGAGAAACCACTGAGGTGCTGGAAGGGGGGAAGGAGTTAATGGGGGTGGTGGGAGTGGTGAGGAGAGAGGAGGATGTGGCGAGGTTGTTGGAAAGCGAGACGCCATCAATTGTTGCTGGTGCTGCAGTGGTAGGTACCATGGTGACACACTCTCCTCCCGGTAGCGTGACTGTTGTGCCCCCTGGTGTGGCAGAGGCCACGTTCTGGGAGTTTGCTGTTACTGCTGTGTCATCGTGCTGGTTCTCCATTTTGAGCATACCCGGAGGAACGATGACCACACTGTCATCTGAGTCACTGGCCAGAGAGATCTCTACATCCTCCACCTCTTCCTTTTCATAACGGACGAACACGGGCCTCTGCCCCTCTGGAGGCCCGAGCCCAGCCTGGTCTGGCAGGTGGTGTGTGTGCGGGGACAGGATCATGTCTCCTGGGGTGGGGGCCTGACCGGACAGCCCCGGACCCAGGGAGAGATGGTTCTCCAGTGAGCCCAGCAGGGAGGTAGGGCCCAAGCTGAGAGAGTGGCGGGTGGGGAAGGGGGTACCTGGGGTGGTGCCTCCTAAAAGGGTTGGCAAAGTGAGTCCAGGGGTAGGTCCCTGGGAGGATGGGAGGACTGGTGCGGTGGGGGTGGGTTTCAGTGTGAGGGGCGGCATGGGGAGGGCAATGGAGGGTCTACGAGGATGGAGCAGGGAGTTACACATGGTCAGAGCCTCAGCACAGAATGTAGAGACCTAAGAGAGGAGAGAGGGGCCGGAGCAAAGAGAATCATTAGAAACCCATATTTGGGTTTGTGACAGCAAAAAATCAGAGAAAGAAAAGCTGTGGGTGAGGTCGAAATGTCCTTCCTATATACTATTCCAATCTACTATTCCTTGACCTCAGTGGAAAAACTTCACGAGGTCAAGGAAAGGTGTAAAGGAGAACTGATAGGAAAAGCTGACAGTGCTGCTCAGAGAATCTGACTTGTTTTTCACTATACTACGCCATCACGCGGCGGCGGATGTTATTGACAAGCATCTGCAAATATTCAAAAGGAGATAGGAAAGGAAGCATTGAAGCTGCTTTCCTATGCATTTAGAGAATCCGATCAGCTCTTATCATGGCTGCTGATCAAACACTTACGGGTCACTTCAAGATTGAGGAAACTTCCTAAACCAATTTGATAATTCGACCTCACCCTGTGTTCAAGTCAATATCCATCTTTAAAGTTTGTTTGTGGTCAGATCAGTTTCACCACTGAGAGCTAACTGGCAGCTTGGTACACAGGACACATTCTGTCGAGGTGGATGGTTCTTATACAGCTGAGGAGGCTGTCAAAAAGTCTCTGAGTCTGTCAGCGCTAAGTGACGCATAGAATCTGTGGGTGGGGGGGATGGCTGTAAATTTTACTTGGGTGTTTACTCCTGTATACAACTCTACCTAGAAACTTGTATGTTCTACCTCTATCTCCTCGTTTCCAGTCTCTCTCTACACTGTTTTGGTATCTAATACACCCAGGAATCCATGGACCCGTTACCCAATCCAGGTAACACATCTCTACCACTCCTGCCGTCTTTCTCTCTGTGCCCGAGAGCAGTCACCTTGAGGTTGCGGTCAGCGCGTCCTTTGCTGAGGACGGACACAGCACAGGTCAAAGGAGGAGGCCAACAGGGTGATGGGACTAGGACCAGAGCCAGCACTAACCTGAAAGTCCACACGCACACAAAAAAATAATCACTGACATGAACACATCTATATTGCACTGCACAACTGTCAACAATCTTCTTTTTTTTCCCTCTGCGTAGTTACAACATACAAGTCAAACTAAATGAATGAAAAGCTGTACCTGTACAGCTCCCGTCGAGAGAGGGCGCTGCTGTACTGCCCGCCGACCCCCCCTGCAGATTCACATATACTGCTGCTGCTGGACTGTTGCTGCTGCAGACGCACGCACAGCGGCAGCACCACGGCGTGAAGACGCTGTGAGAAAAACCGAGAGCAAGAAAAGCACACGCTGACTGTTTGCCATTGTCAGTGACAACGACGTGTTCATTCTGCGACACAGTGAGTGACTACAACCCTCCTGCCTCATCCCCTCAATGTCTTCATCTTGTCTAAGGTCTCCTCACTATTGATTTAACACTATACAAATAATATTGAATTGAAATTGAATTGCCCAAGAACACTATGTCAGTTATAATAATAATAGTCTTTATTTCTATAGCACTTTTCTCAACAAAGTTGCTTCACAAAAGGATAAGACAACAATCTAACACTGACATTTACCTTGTGTATGTCGTCCTTCAGCAGTGTGCCACTGGTCAGTATGATTTGTCTCAGTGCTGGGAAGAAGAAGAAGAAGGAAAACATCTGTGTGATTTTTCATCAGATTTACACGAGACCAAAGATGTATTCAGACTTGGGCAACATATCACCTCTGAGGGCTGAAAGGCAAGTGTCCTGATTGGCCAGCAGGTCTCCTTTCCTCTGGAGTGACGTCCCGCCTGCGTCTGCTATGACCAAAGGCTTGGTCCTCCGAGGGCCTGGTTTCCCTCCAGGAACCACATCAGCTGAGAGACCCGCTCGAAGCTGGAGGAGAGAATCGGCGGGAAGACAAAAAAGAGTTCAAGACGACACTTGGATACTGCTGCTGAAGATATAAACACCTGCTGCTACAAACTATACTGCTGTTAACAAATCTAGTTAATACATGGTGCTCATATACATTAGAACTAACGACATTGGAGTTTGAAGTCACCTTGACAGAGTCCGCCCCTGGTGTGATGTCGCTGAGCAGTTGGCTGAACAGGAGCTCCGAATGGCCCGGGCTTCCCTGAAGAATGCTCGCAGAGGCTCCAGCCACCTGGACCCAGAGCTCTAAGGTTCTGTACACAGACACCCGCACGGTGCTGTGGGGGGGGGGGGGGGGAAGAAGAGACACTCCAGTTATCCTCACACACCCTCCTTTCCCACACCACGCTGGCTCTCCAGTGTTCCGATGCACGAACTGATGAGAGGTGAAACGTCTTCAAGAATCCCTCCCATCATGAGCCGTGACCAAACTATGGTTCGTCTTCTGTGCTTCACTCAACACAAACAACCCACTGTATTAAAGGCAACTATTAGATGGTTAATATGAGTAGATGTCATCACTTCATTGTTCTTCCTTTTAGCTGTGCAGAAACTATATGTGGAGAACTATACCCATTTTCAATCTGTGTTGTGGAAAAGTGGAGAACATACATTGTTTGGGTCGAAAACAGCTGGAAGAAGCACAAGAATAAGTGAAAGGCCGAATGATTTCTGCAGCCTTTTCAAATGTAACTTCTTCGTTGATAGTTTCAGAATAACATATTCCTGATTCAGTGAATCCAATCCAGTACATTTGCTAGTTTCAAATGGGACTCTTGGTGCCTTGAATACTTTGTGTTTAGTGTGCTCGTTACCTGTAGGCTCTCTGCTGCCCCATACCGGCTTCTTGTAGAGGCGACCAGGCCGACAGGGTTTGAGAAAACAGCCTCTGTAGAACTACAGTGTATTGAACCATGCCACTACGCACACTGTAACACACACACACACACACACACACACACACACACACACACACACACACACACACACACACACACACACACACACACACACACACACACACACACACACACACACACACACACACACACACACACACACACACACAGTACAGAGAGAAAGACACACATCAATGCCACATTTACAGTTTACTCTTATCTTCTCCACAAGCTTGTATCTTTACATCAGATATACATGTGAATTTAAAAAAGAAATAAAATAAAACAAAAAAACAAAGATCTGACAAACAAACTAGAGTAAAGCACCATTTGTTTTTGTCTGTGTGTTGTCTTTTTTAGACATTTTCCTGAACTCCAGAGCAGTGTTTATTTTGGCAGTAGATTTAGTCTTACTCTTTAGACTAAATAATAACGAAATAACTAAAAATCTTATTATTTTTAGACATGTTTATCTTTTAACTTTTAGTCAAAATGTTTTCTCTCTTTAAACCAATTGAATAAGGCTTACACAAGTATCGTTGACAGGTTGTATCAAGTGTTGAAATTCATAAAATAACATTTCACTCTGAACACTTTTACTTGTGTAATATCTGGAATCATGGGAGAATCTTATTGATCCTGTTAATAAGCCAAGAAATCTGTGTGGAAGTCTTTATTTTAGCAGCGTTGGCAGGAGTTAAATTACGAACTGGAGCAGAGCTGTTAAAACAGAGTCACCCGAGAGTCGCACTGTCACAGAAATAAAGACAAAACGCTTCAATATTAAATAGATGGGTTTTTTTTTGTTTTTTTTAAACGTTTGCCACAGCGAGATGATCGATGACTGCAAGGAGTTCTAGGTGAAAGTCTCTATCACTGTTATGGATGAAAAATCAGTGCCATAACCAGCGTTGTTGCACAGGCATGTTTTCTGCTGGTGCTGGATCAGTGCATCTTACTTCATTGCAATATTTTTCAATATGGAGCATACTAAAATAATTCAACGTGCATTCCCATGTGAGAATATGCAGCAGGAGAAAATCTGGAAAATACAGAAGAAGGTGGACTTGTTGATAACTGTAAACAAAAACACTGCTTTCCACAGTGGAATTATTGTCCTGCCTCATGCTGCTCCACCTTGTCTGACTCGGACAATCTCCTGCTGCAGCTGTCATATGGGAACGGAAAACTCTGGGAGGATATGCTCTGGGAGCAATTTTGCAGACATTCTTGGGAGTTCGAGTCTGAAAACTGTTTGTGTATGTGTACTCACGCTGTGATGAGGGCTGATAGGACCTCCAGTGTGTTAGTGTGTATGATGGGCAGGACCAGCATCCTCACACTTCCATCTCCTGTTAAATTCTGACAAACATCATAAACATTATGATCCAAGGCCATTAGTTTGGTTTGCATTTATAGTAATGTGTGCAAAGGCACTGGCTGTTCATTAATCATATTAAATAAAGTGTGTGTGTGTACTCACTATGCTCTTAGAGCTGACAGCAAGGGCTCGGCACACCAGGTTGAGTACTGGTCTGACAGGCAGACGGACCGCTGAGGCTGGATCCACCCTGAAGGACAGAGACAAGAGGAGACCACAAGAACAATTTACTGCTCTGTTTGATTTTTGATTTGCTTCCTAGAAGCACTAGAACGGGGCATTTGGTTCTTGCTCATCTCCATGACAAAGCCGTTTTTTTCACCCAGTTCATATATCAGAGACAGTCAGCCATATCAAGGTGTTTTGTGCCTTAATAAGGAAACCGGGGACAGTTTTATTGGGTAGAAATTGGGTCCAACAGCGAGGCCAAAGTGAAACATACACTGATTGTGGAGGATATGTTGCGGTTGAGTTTTTGCTGCAGTATTCAGATGGTGAAAAATGACAGTACCAATTGGAATGATGAGTGTGTGTGCGCGTGTGTGTTTGTTTGTGCATGTGTGCGTTACCTGAGTGTGTGTTTGAGGGCCAGGCAGACAGCTGTGTATCTGTGCTGGAGCTGCAACAGCAGCAGTGGGTCTGATTGGTCGAGATGAGAAAAGGACAGCTCCAGCCCCGGACCTTCATATTGCACTGTTCCATCTGTCACGGCATCAGAGCACAACACATATGAAGAAACTCTAACAAAGCAGCAGGAGGTGTTTTTCCACCAAGCTAACGGGCTTTCCCCATGTGGTCTTATGACTGGTTGACTCACGAGCACATATTTGCATTTCATTGACTAACTTATGATAAACATGTGCGTGCAGGCACGCCAGCTGGAGGTACTGCAGCATCTGGGCAGAGGAGGGTTAACCTTCCTCAGCTGAAAACTGCTTTAAGAAACAAATACACTAAAAATAAATCATAATTTCAATTAATAGGTTTTGGTTTTTAAAAAATGTGACCGTCAAGAGTTAAAAGATAACTGTTCCAACATTATGGTGTTTAACTGAGTTGCTCTCTATTATCCATTCAAGGATTTGATTTTCAGTTCTTTGACATTTGTGTTTCTCAAATGAGAACTGAATAGGTACTCCGCACGTCAAGCTCAGTGTACGACCCATGGTTTGGTATGTGTAGAATTGTGGAATGTGAAAGAAAAGTGGGGTTTGTCAAGAAGGGAGTGTCTCATGAAGAGACACTGTCCAGTTGCATTAAGGGATGCATGGTTCTTCTTCTTCGTCGGGTATCAAATCAGTGCAGGAGACGGAGCCAGGCACACAACCCTGATTAACTTCTCTGGTGGGGCAGGAGCCAAGGTTGGACACAACTGTGCGCCACTGTGTTTGACCTCCTTCTTGAGAACGACAGGGTTCTCTCTCTCTGTCAACAGGGTCTGTGTATTTGTATTATATATCCCAGGGAGCATGAGGACATGGAATCAGAGTGGTCCATGTTAAACGGCTTTGTTGTGGCTTTATTGCTCAGAGTTACAGTCTGAAGGTCGGTGCTGCCCAGGCTGTGTTCACACCTCAAGTGTGTGTCTGTTTGTCATTATTTAGCAAAAATATCAATGAATTAAATATAAAAAAGGGAGGGGCATATATGAAGTGAACTCTGGCTCTACGGAGAAAAATTCAGCATCACATCAAAACGTACCTGTTTCTGAGCCTTGGTAGATCTGAGCCAACAGGCCATTGGCTGTTGCAAGTAAGCAGTGGATCTGATTGGTCCAACCCTCGGCTCTGCCCGCACCCACCCCTCTGTCCAACAGGCCCCCCAGACAGGGCAAGCGACCATAACACTGACAAGCCATCTAACAGAACAACAGTGACACACAGACAGGGAATAAAAAAGTGTTAGCTTCATGTATGTTCTCGTCTGTTTACCTACTCATATGCATAAACAAAATCAGTAACTGTTTTGTATGGTAAGAGTGCATTGTGTTGTATAAAAGACTGAAAGAATAAAAATAAAAGTACTGTGTATATATTTATTAAAACATATAATGAAAGAGTGGAAATGACCTCTTGCGTCTTCTTGTTTGTACTGTCCATCTTGGACAGGAAATATGCTCCCAGTTTGTCCTGAAAGAAACAGACAGTTCAGGTTTTTCAGTTTGTTCTCAAATGTCTGAGGTGATCTTCAAGTTATCAATAAAACATGAAATAACATTTATAGATGAAGGAAAGCCATCTTTGTCTCTTACCCGCAGGGATCCACAGGCTCTGGGGTAGTAGCTCATACAGGCCATCATTCCCTCCATGGCTGACAACTCACACTGCGGTCACAGGAAGAAAAGAACCCAACTGCTCAGTTATAAGGGCTGCAACAAGTGACGACCAATTAATCTTGGTTACTTTTCAATGATTCAAACATTTAGTCATTTAAATAGCATGACACATTGACAAAGGAAATATGTGATGAACAGTCAAACCGAATTTATATATATTTAGTTTGACTGTGTATATATATATGAATTCCGATCCCTAAAGTCCAACTGGACAAGCCCTCCGCATTGATCTGAGCCTACGTCTGAAATTTAGACAGACACACACACAGGCTGTGTTCTGTTCTGTGTTGAGTTTGAGTATATGCAATGTCCCATGCACAACTTGCATGAATTTGAGTAAGAAGATGGTCACACTAATTACAATGAGCTCAACTACAGACATAACTACAGAGAAGCCTTTTATATAAGTCTACAGTCTGGAAGTCCTACTGGAACACTACTAAGACCAGTTTAACTACAGATGGACTTTAAGTGAACTAATATGTTGTTTGGTGAGTAGTGGTCTCTGCAGTGGGTGAGTAGAGTCTGCAGACACATGACGCATACATAACACATATTGATCTAAATGGGTTGTTAATCAACTAAATGATTACTTCAGAAATCAGTTTAGAATTTTTTTTTTTATGTTCTGTGCCATCATGTGGCAATTGAACCTTCAATTTCCCCCCATTACATTCCACTGCACTGCTCCGTCACCTCTGTCTTGAGGCCCAGTAGAGACGTCAGGATGCCCAGGATTGAGTTGAGGCCGACTTCCCTGGCCAGCTCGGCTAGCTGGGATGAATACTGCAGCAAATCCTTCAGAATGTTCACAGCGAGCTGGATGGTTTGAACTGGAGCCTGGGACTTCAAATAGAAGACACACAATAGAGGAAGTTGGGCAGTGCAGATTTTCAGGTTTTTCGATTAGACATAATACAGGTTTTATGGAAGTCAGCTTTAGACAACAAAAAGAGTGTGGACACATAACATACCTGTATGACCTGCTGCAGGGAACGGAGCCAGGAAAGGCAGTGTTGCTCGAACAGGTCACTGGAGCTGTCTTTGACCAGCATAGAGAGCAGGCAGAGCCCCTCAAACCTACACACACACACACACACACACTCTTTATTTCACATCTACAACAGTAATTATCTAGACGGATATAGGGTGAACACCATCCCTCCACATAGAAATTGTTTTTCTGTAATGTGTGTGGAATTGTGCATCAATGGTTTACGTTGCATCATCTGATGAGCAGGTAAGGAGAGAGGAGGAGAGAACAGAGGAGACGAGGGAGAGCGAGTTACAGGAGAGGTGAAGAAGAGACAATTTAAAAGGAGAACAGCACCTTTTACTTTTAAAATCTAGGAGGAAAATCTAAAGATCTCTGTGTTCCAAGCTGTGGCTCAAGGTCCCAACAACGCCTCTGACGTTTACCATATAATATATGGTATATATAATATATGAGGGTAACCTCCCTCATGGTATGCGACGCTGACATATTGGAAGGACGTACAGAAGGAACGCATGGGACAACAATATGACATCACGGATCAGTTGTATCAGTGGGACCACCGGCTGGATGACGACCGAACATTCGTGACAGCTGACGTGAAGACACGCCGGGTCTCCTCACCTGGTCTTGCTCGAGCCCAGCTTGGCGTTGCTGAAACCCACGAGACCCCCGACGGCGCTGGCGCCCTGCAGAGACAAACAAGGGGCGTTAACTGTGAATAAAGGTTAGGACACAGCGAGCGGGGGGGGGGGGGTGTCCCTGCGACGCACGGTGCCACTGGAGCTCCAGACGCCAACTCAGTGGACAAAAAGCCTGCTGCTGCTGCTGCTGCTGCTACCCAGCCGCTACAAGCAGGCTAACAGGGAACTAGCTTCCGCGGGGCTAACGGGCTTCTCCGGCTCGGCCGGTACCTGTGTCGGGAACACGCCATGTTCCCTGTAGCTGGCCAGCAGGGCGGGCAGGTACTCCGGACGCTGCTCTTTCAGAACCGACACCAGACCCTCCGTGAGGCGCATCGCAGACGGGCCATGCAGCCAAGCCGACGTAGCCATCTTGCCTGTGCGCCGAGCCGACGTCACAGCAGTGCGCCGAGCCGACGTCACCGCAGCGCGACGCGCCGACGTCAGTTAAGGGCGCCCTCTCTGTTGTTGTGCGGTCCCCTGAGCTTCAAGTCAGAACCAGGCGACTTCCGTTTAGGTTTTCTGCACCGACCCGTGTCGCCCGGACTGCACCGCGTGGTACCAGCTGCCGACAGGAGCTGTTTCCTCTCCAGTGATGGCCAATGAGCGGCTCAGAGCTCTGGAGGAAGTAGAGAAAGAGATAGCGATGACCCTGCAGTGTGCTGGTAAGAGCACATCCATTCATCTCACCCATCTCCCCGATATTGTTTGATCTATATGTCTGTAACAATGTTCAGAGAGTCGGAGGAGTTTTCCTCCTGATGACTGCCATCTGTCACTCATACTATGAATTGAAACAGACCCCATGACGAAGAGGTCTGTTTACAATAGTTCATTGTCATAGTAACACGGGGTCAGGTTTAGTGCTGGCGTTCGTCCCACTAAGATGTTTCAATAACCGCACAAAAAGTGTGATCGGTGATTACTGTGCTGACTGCTGTGTTTATGGTTGGCGTCAGTCTGTGTGGGAGATACAGTAAGTGCAATATAAACAGGACAAATAGTGGGGAACCCACTCCAGCTCATTGTCATGGCTTCCTGGTTGACAAAACTCTGCTCTCATCACCCTCGCCTCGAGCAGCTGTAGCTGAAACGAGGCTCCTATCGTGGTCGCTGTGTCCTAAACGCATATACTGTTGTTTGCTTATCCTCGCAGGTAACATAGTTCTGGAACTCTCCAAAGACAAGCATAACGCCAGCCTCCTGGACAGACAGCTGGTCCAGTTCCAGAGCTCCGTCAACCGGGTGGAGAGTGAACTGAGTTCCCAGATCCGCTACCTCACACAGGTCGGACACACTGTGATAGTATTACCTTTTTGTTCTTCATTTGTCCGTTGTTAGTATTGTCGACTGTGTGGCTCAGGAGGTAGAGATGTCGTGCACAAACCGGAAGGTCCGTGGTTTAATCCCTGGATTCATCCTTCAGTGTGCTTGGGCAAGACACTAAACCCCTAAAATTGCCTTGACAGCTCTTCCGGCAGGGTATGAATGGGACAGAAAAGGTGTGGTAAATAGCAGCACTGTATGAATGTGTGAATTCGACTTGTAATGTAAAAATACTTTGATTTATATATAATTACAGTCCATTTATTGTTAATTTATATTGTTTTAGAGGCTGCTTTGCCTTGACAAAATGCATAATTTGAAGTAGTAATACTCACATATGTCTGGTTATACTGCTTTATATATCCTTACAAAATCCGTGTTGAATCGGATCAGAAAAGAGAAATTAATTCAATAGCATAGTAATCAAATACTGTAAAATACAAACTACTGTTAAAGAAAGTGAAAAGAAATCCTAGATCCACCCCTTTAATGGATTTATTCTTGGTCTATGTCCCGTCCTTTCTCTCCGTTTCTGATGTAATGATGTCATTTAAACCACCTGGTGACAAATATTTGGGTTAATGTGAACAAGATGTAGATTGTGTCTCTAAATATAATGTGTGCAAAAGTGAATGCATTACTACACTGTAAGACATCATTATCTGACTCCTTAGTGACATCATCCCTACCATATGATCATCAATGATTCTTATCCAATATTCTTTAGCTCGTGTCTATTTTCCTACAGGATGCAGAGATACGTAGATTTTTTAGAACTAAGCATGACATCTCTATTATTTGCAGAGAAAGCTTGGAAAAAAATTGTTGGGCTATTGCACACACACACACACACACACACACACACACACACACACACTTTTAATCAGTAAAAGTGAATCATATTGTGAGCAGAATAAAGAAGATTCTCCTGTCTATTTTCTCTAGGTAGCTACTGGTCAACCCCATGAAGGCTCCACATATTCAGCTAGGAAAGACTGTCAGATGGCACTGAACAGAGCCGAGTATGCCAAAGTCAAACTGGGAGAACTTGGCCGGACCTGTGAAGTCATGCTGGAGCAGCAGCAACAGCAACAGCAGCAGCAACAGCAACAGCAACAGCAGCAGCAGCAGCAGCAGCAGCAGCAACAGCAACAGCAGCAGCAACAGCAGACATGAGAGCAGAGAGGGCAGCTGGCTGACTGCTGGAACACTTCCCTCCGATACCCGATGTGACTGTATCAGCCCTCATTCATTAAATACTTTTAATAATCCTTTTTATTATCATTACAAAAACCGGAGTCTCAAGAAAAGTGAAGACAAATTCAAAGAAAAAATTTGTGTACATGATCTCAGATTTTCTTAATGGTGTACGTTGTATTTCTGGGTATATTCTGTTTACAGTGGTCCATTTTCCTATTTTATGTGCATGGTCATTTATAGACTCAAGTAAGACACCACTAAAACTACCAAGAACCTTTTTTTTATATTGTAAGCACTTGAGAACCAATTTAATAAAACGTGTCTAACAGTCATGCCCATATCTGGCATAATTTATGTCTGTCACAGCCTTTTGGATGAATTGAAAGGCCTTATAGTTTAAAGTAACTCCAGTCTCGGACCTGATTACATTATAGGACAGTCCTCCCTCAAAGGTGGAGGGGGATAGAAGCCTGATGTGACGTAGAGCACGAGGACCAACTGCAAGACGTTTCACTTTCTCAACATGAGTCTTATATCTTGACCGGTCGTGTTCACATAACATTCCATTTGACAGGTGAAAAGTTCTTTCTCACGAAACAAAAGTGCTGTACGACAACTTATCTTATGTTTGAAACAAAATAAAAATGTCATTTTTCTATAATCTTTTTTGAGTAAAACAACAGAAAACCCATGTAGTATCTTGTGATATATTTTTTCTTGTTATATTGTGTAGTGTAAAGTATTCTATAAATCTCAGGTTTGTTAATAGGGATAATACAGTAGATATTTTACATTTACAAAGCTCACATTTCTGCTGTGACACACACACACACACACACACACACACACAGGCCTCAAAGTTTAAGCAGCATAGTTGATGGATGAACACAATTAAAACACAACTGCTTTTTTATCGTAACGAACAGCTCAAATTACACGTGAGGGACAGCCAAAAGATTCACACGAATTTAAGGTTGATTGTTTAGCTGGCTGATTTACATATTAAGTTATGGTATATTATAGACAGAATTAGCCATGTTGTATGTAGCTGTTTACAGGTGGGTTTGTGGGCTGCATGGTGGCGTAGTGGTAGGCGCTGTTGCCCCACAGTAAGAAGGTGGATTAGTTAGTGTAAGTGGAGACTAAAGTGACCGTAGGTGTGAATGGTTGTTTGTCTCTGTATGTTGGCCCTACGATATGGTGGCGACATTCGCATTCAAAAGTGTCTCTTCCACTCTGTTCACAATGTTAGATGATGATGTCTAATGTAAGACCAGAAAAAATATATTGAAGTGAGTGTGTTTTGTACTGATGCGCTAAAGATGAGGGTTAGGGTCATATACTTCAAGCGAAAGCTACCCGAACACAGTGAATTGTATAATTGAAGCAGGGGAGAGACTTCTGGCTGTTGGGTCTTCTTCTTCGTCCTTGTCTCGGCCTGTGGGGTTGAGGTGTGACCCCGCTGCTGGCCGAGCTGGATGAGCTAAAAGAGGGGCTCATCCTCACTCATGTGATCCTTCATCCCCGTCAACCGCAGCCGAGCAAAGTCCTCAAACACAAACTCATCCACCGGGGAGGAAGAACTGAAAAGAGAGAGAGGATTTCATCTCATATCTTGATGAGAGACGACATGTTACAACAGACTGTTTTATGTTTTTTTTAACGGCAAACAAAAACAATTGTTTTAAAAGAAGGATAATTTTAACTGCAATGTATACATTCATGTTATCTGTCTGTCTGCTCGTCTTCAGCAGTTTTACCAAGTTATACCTATGATAATAATAAAAAAGTTTAAGAAAAATATGTAAGAATTCTTATTGGATTCAGCATGTTTATGATTAGGCTGTTTTCACCAGTGGGTGTCACTACTGTACTAGTGAACACCGTCTTACAGTAAATGAGGTTTTGGTTAAAGAATCCTTTGCCATGGGATTGGCTGGGAAGCCTGAATGCCTCAAGAATAACTAATACGACCACCATTCGGTATAATCCCTGATAAAAAAAAAAGAAACAGTATCAACTCAGTGACGTGACATTTCTCCAAATCCAACCAGAGTACTCAAGTCTCAAGTCAGATTCTCAGAGTACAGAAATGGTTTAGGTCACTTTTAGGAACATGACATAGTTTTTTTTTTTTTTATCAATATCCTGGAAACTGATTTTGACCCGTACCTTTACCACTGACTGTTTCCACACAGCTTTTGGTGTTGGTTGGAAGAAAAACTATTAACCGGGAATTAACTGGTCTTTAGTATTAGCCTATGACACACACACACACACACACACACACAAACCTACTTCATGCCAAACTCGATGAGGTTTGTATCTACAGAAGCACCAGCCTCTGGGGGAATAAGACACATAAAGTCAAGTTTATTTATGAAATACATTTTAAACAACCAGAGATGTCCAAAGTGTTGTAAAATAAATGACATGAATAGAAAATACAAGAATAAAATATGGCTAATAAGTGAATGAAAATAACTGCAGGGCCGTCAAATGGTGTTTAGTTTACCCTTAAATACGTCTATGTCAGGGGAGCACTTAATCGTAAATGGTTAACCGTTTCAATGCGTCGGAGCAGCTACTGTGTGTGTGTGTGTGTGTGTGTGTGTGTGTGTGTGTGTGTGTGTGTGTGTGTGTGTGTGTGTGTGTGTGTGTGTGTGTGCACCTGTGCGTATGTGTCCTACCTGATTGTGGTTTGGAGCAGGGCTGGTCTGTAGGTTTGGGATGCATCAGGACAAAAGGAAGTTCCACTGCTACATCCCTACACACGCACACAAACACACACACAGATACAGATTATAGAAGTACAATGATAGATCTCTCAACATCCTTGTATATGTTTTCATCATCACACAATTAAAGCCACATTACCAGGGCTTTCAGCTGTTTGTTTCCTTTAATAAAGCATATTAGCAGCACATTTTTAAGACTCAAAATAGTACTGTCCAGTCACCCACCCTCCACGAGACACCACCAGTTTGACTTTAACTCTGTAAGAAACCACGATCCCCATCATCTCCTTGCTGGTCCCTTCTTTTACTCTGTGACAGAAACACAGAGGATCCACGTGCATGTTGGTCAGCAATGTGGTATATTGTAAATCATACAAAACCACTTCTGTCACATGTGTTTGTGTATGGTTGTGGGTACATGGTGCTGGAGGCCAGGTTGGTGTCTTCATGCTTTAGCTTTCCATCCAGGGCCAGGCCTCTCTTTTCCCTGTTGGTGCCCAGCACGGGAGTCAGCGTGTAGACCTGGCAGGAGGTGGAGCTGGGAGAAACCTGGTCACTGAGGATTGTCGGTGGGAGTAGAGGTCGGGGAGAGAGTGGCATGAAGGGAGGAGAAAATGGGAGAACAGAGCACAGAGTCATCCATGAGTTTTGTCTGTTGCAACATACTTGGTCCAGCTTCAAATTCTGGTCCTTCGGGAGGCTGATAAAACATGTATACAGCTTGTGAATTAATGTTTAATCTTGTCTGCATGTGCATATTGGTGTCATCTGCATAAAAATGTAAGTGATTTTTATCAACGTGCTGGCCTAAGTCATTCATATGCTCATATATCAGATTGTTAGTATAACAGAACCTTCAATTGATCTTTGTGGAAACCAGTGGTTAATGCTTAAAAGTTGAAAGTGCCAATAACTCTTAATGTGCAACATTACCTACATAATTTTAGTATATCTCCATGTTTTCAATTACACATTTTTTCAGGGGTGTGGCCAAAGTAATGCAGCGTGGATGAGAAGGATAATATTAGGAAAGACATGAAGAGTTCAAGGAACGGAGAAGGAGGCACTCACTCTGCTTCAACCTGGGCCACGGGAAACTTGTACTGAGCCGTGGAGAACAGACAGATATCAGCATACTGACAAACTGAGAGGAGGAGAGGAGAATTTGTTCAGCGGTGCTTCTAACCCACTCTGTCTTCGAAAGTGAACATTGGGAAGTCTTTACAGATTACAGTGGATACAAGACACAATGTTTTGATTTATTAGTGGCACTGGATAACAATCCCACCTCCAAAACCAACCCACTGTTGGCCCAACCATGACAGACTTCACATGGAGAAAGGGAAACTATCGGCCGTGTGTACATGTATGCATGTGTATGACAAAGAATCGGCACAAAGGTAGAGAATCTGTTCTGGTGTGCTCTTTGCTGCCCACACCCGGTTGTGGACAGTCTGCTGGACAGGTGATCTGATCATCCAGTGGTCAAGAGGTGCAGAAGGTTAATTATCCTCACTATTGATTGGTATTATAAGGATTGGGGGATGTAAGGACAGATGCAATTACCAGAAATCTTCACTTTCTTGACAGTCTTGGTGGAGTTGTTGGTGACATGGACATTAACGGTGATGGGCTCACCGTGGTAGTACAGCTGGAGAGAGATGGAGACTTAGCAGTGTGTGCATTCCCCTGACCCAAACAACACACCACAGTTGCGCGAGTGCGTTACCTCCTTATCCAGCGAGGCCTCGAGATGCAGCGATCTGTCAGACATCAGGAAGCTGCGACTGGTCTCCACGATGGGCCGTGGACCTGGCTTCTCCGGCGCGTACTGAACCTTCCGGATCACAAGCTGCACAGAGTTCCTACAAGCAAATGCAGATTCAGGTACATTAATGGCTGCAGCACATGTCACTCAATCTCATGCAAAAGGTCAAACTCCTTAAGTCTCCAGCGTTCCAAAAAGCGTAGTGTTTATTTCTCTACGTGTGCGTGGGGATTTGGAATTGGTTGGACCTTTGGTGGATCTTTTCCCCCACAGTCTTTGCACAGAACACTCGAAGCTCATAGTCCACGCCGCACGCCTTCCCGGTGTCCTCTGGGCTCAGCTGGAGGGTCACCGAGCAGGGCAAGTTCTGGGGGATCTGACACATCCAAACTCATCAATTGGAATCTGAATATCAGCTCTTGGTGCACAGTGAAGGAACACTGCTAGACACTGCACGTACCTCCTCTTAACCACCTCTCTTAACTTTGTCAAAGGTCTAGGACAGGGTAATTCAATTAACATTTAAGAAGGTCCAGTTGGAGCAAACCTCCTGAACATCATAATGTCTAACTTGTGTTATGACTCAGTGCCTTACTGAGGTAGGCTGGTTGTATCGACATCTTGTCTCACTATCAACAACTCGCAAGTGCCAAAGGCCTTAATTTTTTTTATTACACATGGTATTTGATTGCTTTGTATAGAAGTCAAAGTGGTAAGTCCTCTCTTCTCGTGAATGCCCGTTGAGTATTTAAGAACTGAGAATGAATGATGAAAGGGTTGTGTGCTTGCTCTGAGGTTCTGTCAGGGGGAAGCTGAGGTGGTCTTCGTGCTCGGTGGTCTTACGGTGAAGCCGAAGGCGTTGGCATGCTGACCCAGTTTCTTCAGCAGCCTCTCCTGCAGGCAGCTCAGGGGCTTCTTCTCCCCCCGCAGGGGAGGGAACGCCTGGACGGTGCTGACGTACAGATCCTTCCTGAAGGAAAGGCCCAAGACATCCAAGTCCTCCCGACCGTAACAGAACGCGCAGGTCAGACTAACAAACACTGAGGATGGACGAACACATTGATTCAATGTATGATCAGTCAGTCAGTCTGTGACTTTGTGTCTAACTTCAAGTCTTCTCACCTTTACGATCCTTCATGTACTCTGGGTCTACAAGGAGCACTCCATCTAAAGAACAAACACACACACACACACACACATGCATGCACAGTTCATGTTTAAAATATGGCAACTGAGCAGTGTGTGAGTCTTCACACGCTGTGTATGATGCAATTCCAACAGTTTAAGAAGATGATTCCAACATTTTGGGGGGAAATGCTGTCATACTGCAACTTGCACAGTATTCGGGAAACCAAACGCATCAACAAAGTGCTGACAAGGCCTGTCTTATTTCCTCATTTGGACACAACCAGTGTGTTCTTTGCAGCCTCAGCATATATTACCTGTAGTGTCCACCAGTGTGTTGAACCGAATGCCACAGCTCATAATGGGAACTTGCAAAACTAAAAAATGTGACTGGTGATACACTTTCCAACTTTAAAGGGAACCCAAGATGCATCATTATTACATCTCATCAATGTGTGTGTACACACGCGCTTCTGTGTGTGTGTGTGTGTGTGTGTGTGTGCATTTAACCCTCACCTACTGGATCTACATGGTCTATGTGATCAACAAAGTCTCGTTTCCCCAGATAAACAGTGAGCTATGGACACAAAAAAGAAATGTGGCAATGAAGATAGTGAAGAGACGGTCGAGGAAAAAATTTTAAAAAACTCCTCACATCCATAACCTACTTTGCAGTTGGGGCTGGACTTCTTGAAGACTCTGTAGAAAGGGGGAGAGGGTAGAGTGGGTTTTATGTCAATTGTGTTTAGACCCATTGTACCTCGTTTGCACTGTGCGTCACTATGGACAAAAAAGCTTTGCCAAATAGATGCGTGTAATGAAGAAGCCAGTGACTGTAAATAAAGATGATCAATGACTGTAAATAAAGATGGACTACACATCTCCAAATCTTCCCACTGTATACAATACAAATTAAGCCAAAAGATTCAGGATACAGACGCTGCCTCCCAGAGCCAGAGCCTGTGAAGTAGAGACCGTCGAGCGGAGCCGAGGTATCGAGGTCCCACCCAGACGCCCACCTGACCAATTCTGGGTCAGTCCCAGCTGTCAATCATTAATACTCACGCCGTTGTTATCGAATTGAACAACTAATTGAAACCAAACTTGTCAGAACATCAACTTACCTCAGTGTGATGAGAACTACCGAAAAATGACAGAAACCATTTCTGTAAAAAGGTGTCATATGATGTGCACACTGTCCAGTAGCCCCTTTTTTTTTTTCATTGGTTGGTCCATGTTCCATCTGCTAATATGGAGGGTGCGGGGACCATGCAGGGGTGGCGATCCAGATCTTTTGACTTAACCTTTGGGCGCTGTCATGTTGTCGAGCTTCATACACAGTCACTGTACTTGACCCATTCATGACCACGTTACCCTTTGGCATATGTTCCATACTTAGTTCCATTGCCTGAAGAAGGCCTTGGGATAAAGTCAAAAGCACCCCAATAAAAATCTATTCAGTGTTATTTTTGGAGGACTGCAGCTTGCACTTATTTTTTATTTTAACTTGATATAGTGATGATCTTCTCCGATAACCAAATCATTGTTTAGTCTGTATAATGTCAGCAATAGCGAAACATGTCCACCCCAAGGTCTTTCTATCTCTCGTTTAGTCTGAGCAACAGCACAAAGCCCAAATATGTTTGAGTTTACCACAGTACAATTATCAGTTGTTTTGCCTTTTTTTGTCCATTTAAATGCCTGGGTTCACTGCCTCTGTGTTGTGTTGCTCGCGGCTTCTCTGCCTCGTTGAAAAAGTTCTTGTTTACCTGGACCCCCAGCCAATTCTGGGTCCCCTGTTTGCCGCGTAGCCAAGACACTCACTGCATTGGGTCTGGACTCCAATACTCGAGGTGGAACCTCCACGACCTCCCGGTGCGTGTCTTACTTACAAACTAGTGAAGCCCTTTGGCCGGGTACGTCAGAGTTGTGAACACACAGTGGGAACTGTGGAACTTGCTGCAGCCCAGTCCACGTCAACACGCCACACCACCCTGCTTCGCTCCGTTACACATGTAGAGACTGTTGAGATAAACTGTCATCCAGGGTCAGTTTCTATGACACACCAGAACAAATTTAGTTGTAGTTCACAATGAACTTCCTGCGCCACATTGTGCTGTCAGCCATCACTCCTCCTTTCCAACTGCTCACTTTCTGTTAACACCGAACCCAAGCATTGTCTCACTGCTGCAGTGTGTGAGTGTGTGTGTGTGTTTGTGTGTGTGTGTGTGTGTGTGTGTGTGTGTTCATTTCTCAGTACAGGGCAGACAACGTCAGAGTTCATCAACACATTGCGGCCCGCAGCCCCCAGGGCCCGTTTATGTCCCTGTGAAAACGGCACGGCAGCCCGGCGACACATGCCTCCACAAATGGTCTTCTTCCATGTAAAAAAATGTCCAACCACTGACTTCCCACTTGTTCAAAGTACTCTAAAGAAAGCAAATAACACGTATTCGTTCCCGGAGGGAAAAGTGGAAATAAAGGACCTATACACGAAACCATAATTAGATACTCAAATCCCAAAAATTCTGATGAGAGTAGCAACACTACTGGAAACAAAGAAAGGAATGTACGATGCCCTGTTCTTAAAACACAGCAACATCACACCACTGCATCAGCAGTCTAAACAGCTGCTGTGGGGGCTGTGCTTCTTCGATCGAACGACAATCAATACGAAGTGTTACCCATCCATAAATTCCAAACTGTGTGATTTAGTCATTGGGAAGAGCCACGGCTGATTATCCAAACACAACTTCAGGACAACGCATCTGTACCGAAACTAAACAGGAAGTGGATGAAGTGGATTCCACGAAATGTGGCCAGTGTTTACCTCCACTGTCAGGAATTACTGTGCGACCACGTGTAATGATTCGTCGGCCAACCCCTTGGAGGCCACGACGTACATGGCTTCAACGTGAACCAAAAATTTAAAAAAACCAAAAAAAACCTGTTGACATTACTGCTGAAAGTGCGCTGTACTGCAGGCAACATTCAGGCCGAGTCAGCTCCAGCGCGTTTTTGCACACTGTTGCAGTTTCAGGGAACATTAGCTATGTTCCAGTGCAGGAATGTGCAGCCTTTTTTTACATCCTGAGGAAAGAAAACAGGCGCAAAGAACAAAATGCACATCCTGATTATCTCCAGAAACGTCCTTCACACAGGACACGTGGACCCCTTCCTGTCAAGTCCCTCTTCCGAAGGCAAATCTAATCATAATAACACCTCTCAGTGAAATCCCTCCATGACCTTTGAGGTCAGTACTGGGGACAAGATACAATCCTGCCAAACTCCCCCGTCATGTCGTTCACGCTCCTGCATTCTACTCTACAGTTTGACAAAATTAACACTTATTAGACGTGCGAAATTCCTGGAAATGCTCAGACATGATCACTGACCACACCAAGAACATTAGTGGACACGGTGTTGGGCAATATTAAATCTTGAGGATGTGTATCTTTTCAAAAGCTGGATGATGAAACCTTTTATGATGACAGCTTTAGTGTCTTTATTTTATTTCTTTTAAACAAACTGCATCTGTCGTGTTTATTATTCATTAAAATAACATAAACAAGAATACAGAGACAAATCTGTATCGGTGTTTGTTTGAGATATGAAACCTTTTATTTTACAGATAAGATCTGTATTTATGTTTATCTTCTTCATTCACATTCTACATATTTGGTTGTATTTGTGTTTTCCTTTTAATAATTGTATTTTTCAACAAGGTTTTATGCTTTAAAATGTAAAATATCTGAATTAAATTTCTTCGTCATAAGGGTTTGATAACAACATCTTAGGAATCATTGCCACTTTGACAAAATATGTATCTAAATATGTGATACATCAATATTGGAATTTTTTCTTACTCCCTATCATCATTATGCCCCCTTAAAAATCACATCAGTCGAGCTCAAATATAAAACTGTAATAATAAACTCCAGACTCTAGCAGTCAAATCTGGATGTTACAACAAACTGTCAGAATACAAACAGAGCAGAATATGTTTCCAGAGTCACACGAGCTCTGTGTTTCACAGTTTGACTTATTTCTGTTGTGGCTCAAACATGTGCAACTGTCTGTGGCGTTGTCCTTCCTCAGTGACTGTTTACATGCGAGACAAGACTTTCCCTTGTTTCCTGCAGCAGCGCACGAGCGATTTAATCAGCCTGAAGAACATTTGTCCCAAAAAAAAAAAGGCGCAGTGGATGAAGACTCGGGCTGGACCTTGTTCTACATCACACGCTGCAGTGTGATGTAGAACATTGTAATTAACATACAAACTAACAGTGTTAGTTTGTATGTTAATTACAATAAATACTCTACTTACCATATACTATACTATACTATACTAGACAATACTATACCATACCATACTATACTATACTATACTATACTATACTATACTATACTATACTATACTTTGCAATACTATGCTTAACGGCAAAAAACTATATGGGTTTTTAAAGGATCTATTCAAGATTGTTCTCCTCTTCCTCTTCTTCTCTCCATCCACACACACACACACACACACACACACAAACTAAGTGGAGGGCCCTCTTACCTGGTCCCCGCTCTGTCTCCCATCTCCTCACTCCTGTGCACGGTGACTGCTCTGCTGGGTCTGCTGCTCTCTCTCCCTCGCTGCCGTCTGTCAGCTCCTCGGGTCTTCCCCCCGCCGACACAAGCCGCGCCTACATGGTCTGAAGGACACCAGAGTAAACAGAGTGGAGATGGTGGGGTAACGCCTACAAAGCCAATCTAGAGCCCTTGTGCACATTGCAAAAAAGAGCAATAACAATCATCAATAAAGTTGGATATCTGGATCATACCAATTCATTATTCCTAAAGTGTACTGAAGTTCATAGATCTGGCTAAATTTAAGACTGCACAAATCATGTACAAAGCAAGAAAATAATCAACTTCCCGGAAATATACAAAAACTGTTCATGGAAAGACAGGGCGGGTATAACTTGAGAGGGGCACATAATAAAAAAATAAATAAAACAATTACAGAACAACTCTTAAAAGTGTGTGCACCACAATCTGTGGGGTGAATGTGTGTAATGGCTTGGAACCGGAAATAAAAAACTTGGCACAAACATAATTCCCTCCTGCATGATGTGTGATTTGTCCGTTTATGTATGTTGTTTTTGACACTTTATGCGCATTTCGTTTTGTTGTTTCCTTTATTTTTTTTATGTGCAGTGTAACGCTTGCTTTTTTATTTTTATTTGTTCGAAATAAAGAATTAAAGGGATAAGAGAAAGAAAAAAAGAAAGAAAACGCATGTGGAAAAACTCCTTGATGTCCTTATGTAGCATATATATGTATATGTATATATATATATCCTTGCATCTCTAAATAAATGAACTTCATTTCTTTTTTTTTGCTTGAAGAAGATTAAAAAAACCACATCCTTCATACATTTAATCTCTGGACCATACTGAGTGCACAAGAAACCCAACAATCAGCTGGTTTCCATCAGGTTCGTGCGGTGGCGCTGTCCAGCCGGCAGGGGGCAGACACCGCCACCGCTGGTTCTCTGTCGGGCGTGTGCGGTGGCACCGCACCGCCGCCAGGGGGCAGAGGCAGCCGGGCCCCACACCCCGTGCGTCCGTGTCGGTCCGCGGAACAAAGAAGAAGCCGCACCGCGTGGGAGTGTCACGCCAGCGCCACGGGGAACGCCCAACGCCTCTCGACTGCGCCTCCCGCTCGCCGACCGGCCGCTCTCTTCGCGCGGTGTTCCCGGTGCCAGGCCGCCCCCCTCGTCTTCCTTGCTGCGTTCTTCTTTTTTTTTTTTGAATTTCAGGAATCCGCCGCAGCCATGACGAGCCGTTGTCTGCGGAGTGTGAGCCCGCTGCCGCTGCCGCTGCCGCTGCTGCTGCTGCTGCTGCTGCCGCCGCTGGGAGGTGAGAGGCTATTGTGCGCCGGCTCCGTCCCACACGCGCCGCTCCTCCTTTTGTGCCGCACCGTGATGCCACCGGGCCGGACAGCGGTCCGCGGGTCCCGGGGGGGGGGGGGGGGGGGGGGGGGGGTGGGGGGGGCCGTGGGGGATCACCTGTCATGACATTACTCATCACACATCCACTCACAAAGACGACCCCCGTTCACCGAGCTCATCGGCATCACCCCATTCCATATTCCGTTATTGCGGCTCCAGATGTGAGTGACACATGAAGCAGCTGGTCTTTTTTTTTTTAAATATGAAATTAATTATTCTATTTTTTTGGTGTTGTTCTGTGTTGGTTTGAGGGGGCGCACTCCATGTGAATGGGACAATTATTAGATATTTGGGATGTGGCACCACCCTCGGTGACCTGTCTCTCTCCGTCCGTCTGCCTGTCTGTCTGCCTGTCTGCCTGCCTGCCTGCCGATGATGTCACTCTTGAGCGGTGATGACTATGAAAAGTTGCTCACCCAAAGGTGAATAATTCAAAGCCTCAGACCTCTTGAGATTTGCCACCTTACACCAAGTGGCACCTGACCTTATATATTTTCAAATCATGAAAAAAAAAAAGTATATCACAGCCTATGGATTGAAAGTGTGGTTTGAGTGAAATGCTGCAGTAAAAAAACCAAAACACCAACCAAAATAAACTTTTAGGTCATAGATCCCACACTGTACACTGTGTCACCGCCTCCTGACTCCATCACTGACCGGTCCTCAGCCATGTCAGAGGGTGCATAGTCCAGCGAGGAGGGCCGGGGTGGGTCTCGCGGACATGGAGGGATGACGAGATTATTTGTGCTGAAGTATCTTCACGTCGGGATAACTGATTGGATGACTCCGTCGGCTGTTCGTCCCTGGCAGTGGGTGGGTGGGGTTGTATTCGGACCACAGCCAGGATGCGGAGGACGTTTATCTATGCAAGAGATGCAGAAAGGAAGCTTGTGGAGGAGAGGGATTGGCCCCCTCCTCAGGCCGGGAATGAACATGTGCATTTGCGTTAGCTGTAGACACATGGAGTATGTGTTTAACGGGTTGAACTAAACACAACCTGGTCTATTCGCACCTTTAAAAAAAAAACAAAAACCTGTTGCAGTAAATCCCACGTTGTCCTCAACTCTGAATGGCACCTTATTCTCTTGTACTTACACTGTCATACACAGTGCAATGGTTTGGTTTACATTGCTAGAATAATATGTAATAGGTCACTGGCACCTCCCTTGAAAAGACCAAAGCTCAACCGGAGACCGGGACACATCACACGTGACTTTCATTTTTCGTCTCTGAACCGTTGACTACTCGCCACAGAGACAAACCTAGGAGAACAAAAGCGGGTTGGAGACGCCAGCCAAAATGAACAAAAAGAGCGGGGAGGAGACTGGGCCAGCAACGCTGTGGGCCGTCGTGCTCAGCTCAATCCCCCTAACTACCTACATAAATCCCCCCGTTTCAATCGAAGAAAACCGAAACACTGAACTTCCGGAGATCTCTATCCCAGAGCAGCCACGGCTGGTTCCTCGACGGTGGAACGACACTCCCCGTTGACATCAGGACGGCGGAATCCCTTCAACGCTGCCGTTCGCAGACTGACAAAAAGCTAAATCAATGCAAATAAGATGTTGAGCATCTTCATGCATCCTGTCAGAAACGATGCTTTTAGAGTCGGGGAAGGGAAAACGTTCTCACCACAGGTTTCCTGTGTCTGCCTCTCTCACTGCCGGGCCTGAGGCTAAGCACGCAGGAAGCGTGCACAGCGGTGATCAAGTTATGTTATCGTGTTCATGATGCCACTGGAGTTAACGTCAAAAAGTGTCGCAGCGACTCGTATATCATAAGAGCCAATCCGGAGCCGCCACGTGACCGAGTGTAAGGATCATAGTGAACCACGGAGCGTCAGCTTAGTGCACATCTACAAGCTCGCAGCATGACATCACACACGCCCAGCAGAGTGGGGCAGCCGGCGAGGTTCGGCACTTTTTGTTTGTCTCTCCTTTGTGTTCTCTTTTCCTGGTGAATGATCACTGGACTGCGTTCCAGGCAACAAACACGGGATTAGTTCGCCGGGGGCCCAGTTTGTTCTGGTCCTGGGGACGCCGGCCACTCAAACGGTCCCATCGCCACAAAATTCACAGCGCTCTAATGAAAGAGAGGGCTCATGTGTGTGACACGTCTGCCTCATCTGTCCCTCTCCTCCTGTCTGTCCCTCTGTCCTCTCTGGACTCCAGTCCTGTCTCAGGATGCCTTTGCCCTTTCTGATGCCCTGGGGGGGGATGACGACGACAGCAAACCACGTGAGTACAACGAAAAGTGAAACAACGCACTTCACTTGTTGTTCACATGATAGGATCCTTTTTGACTGTTAATAAATATGAACGGCTCCCAAAAGCGAAAAACCAAACCATCTTTGTCATCGTGACTGGCAGCAGCATATGTCATAAACCACCGCCTCCTCCATGTGAGCAGATGGGAAATGAACCAAACAGAAAAATTCAAAGTACACGTTAAATAATATTTTACTCAAAGAGGGGTTTCTACCATTTGAGGTAGTTCTTAACATACTGCTGTACGGTCATGATTGGTCGAGAGCGCACCATACCTCGCTGGCTGTAAGAGCTTGAAATTGGTGCCTCTGGTACATTGTAATGCTACTAGTCCCACATATACACTAATCATGGATTAAATTTATGATGTGGAGAAACATATTGATCATATATATATTTATACATACGTTACTGCAGGAAGTTCCATTACATCATGTTTTATTCATAGATTTGGAGAATCTGACATTACAACAGCAACAGTAATGTTCCCATGCAAAAGTCACTGATATAAAAAATTACCAATAACAGTGGAAATGAACTCAGTGGCCACAGCACTGGATAGGTGGAGGTTTTCTCTTACCCAACAATCTGCCAGTAAACTCACACCCCTTTTACACATGCTCGAGCATTCCACGTTCACAATAAAGCTGTTTTTGCATAATTGTTAGGAAATAGTCTCATATTTACAGGATCTACAACTGTCACACCTCCATTGGTTTTCACTCATTTTGCAAAATATGAAAGTAGGACATGTGTGATGTGTAACAGCATTTACACCAACTGCTTTATCATTACGTGCTCGTGCGTTGCTGAGAAAAGTCCCAATTTTGTCTTACGAATGATACCAAAACATAAGCATTTTCTTAATATGATTATATGAAAAATAAAGAATAATGAATCTCTTACTTTCACCACAGCAACCCTTGCACCAAAACCCGCTATACCAGCAGGAGGAGCAGGAGGGGGTAAGAACAGCACAGCTGACACGGTCACCACTTCATTTTATGCTCTATAATAATTCTACAATGATAAATGATATGTTTTAGTATGATAACGATGTTTTGAAGAAACACAACCAGGGAGTTTAACCTTCGTTTGATGACGTGTTTTTAATGTTATTGTTTCATATTTTACTGTCAAACAAACGTGAAATGAAATGGTAGCAGACAGCTGATGGTCTTCTACAAGTTGTCTTCACACCATCTTTTCTGACTCTTTTTCTCTGCAACATTGTACTGCATTTTGTGTTTTTCAACCCCAGCCATGATATTGTGGGCAAATCGACCTGTGCTTAACATCATACAGTGTCATGACCGAAGACTGTGCATCGACAGTATGTACTTTTAATGCATCATTGTCCTTAAACACAGTGTTGTCATTGCCGTTTTGTTTCAGAGCTTGATTTGGAGGATTTCTTTAAAGTCAGTGGCACCACCGCCGCCACCACCACCACCAAAGCCCCACACAAGGTTGTGCCCAAGGGTCCCGCAAGTACCAAGGCCCCAGTCAAACCCAAACCCAAGCCAGGTGACAGTCGCCCCCAACCCCCCCACCCCTTGTGTTTACAGCCAGCTTTCCTCCTGAGGCCTGTAGCTGCACAGAGAACAAGGCAGTTTCTATTTTAGAAACCGGTTGATTGCTGTTGCTGTTAATGCAGATTCCGTGTTTGTCGTTTGTCCAAATATAGTCAGGACAATGTACATTTTCACAGCTGTCGTTTACAGAACGCAGATCTGTAATCTGGTCTGCAAATAATTGAAACGGGACTTTTCTAGTGTAGACGAACACTCAAAGAGGTTTACAGTACATTCAAACACTGCTGGAACTGCTGCCAGGGGCAATTTAGGATAACGTGTCTTGCACCAGGACATTTCGTTATGCAGACTGGAGGAGCTGGGGGATTAGTGGACAAACCTTTATGTCACCTGAGCCACAGCTGCCCAAATCCACCATGAAAGAGTCAGTTTAACAAAATAATTAAAGATGCCAGAACTCGATATTTTTCAGAACTTATCAGAAGCCAACAACACAATGCTTGATCTTCATGCACTACTATCAATCGACAGTCTCTGATTGGTGGAGCTCACTGTTACGACAGAAACGCTTACCACACCCGCAAATTATTTAACCTTTTATGGTTACGATTCATCTCGTAGCTTAGTGGCTTTGTTCCAGGCTTAAAACTCTTTACACTATATGAGGATTTTATGAAATGTCAATGGAGAAAATTAATTGGAAATGCACTTCCAGAACCGGAGCTGTTCAAAAAGTGGGCGGTCACTGTTGCGACCACAATTTACAAAATGTGCCTCATGCTGTATTGAACCATAAACTCCTCAGGAAAATGTGTTCTGACGTTATAAATCCAGTATGAAGTGGAGACATTTTCTCCTAGACTTCTGTAGAAACAACCAGCGAGTCGGCCTCTGCTGGTGATTCCAGAGAATACACAGGTGTCAGGCTCTTCTGCATTTGGCTTCACATCCAGGACCAGTGACACACTGAGGCTTCAAGTGAAGATACAACTTAAAATCAGAGCAGGTGTAAGTCTCACCATGGTGAACAGATGGAAAAATAAAAGAAATTATGACTGATACATACACCTGTGACAGGTTATTTCATCTCCCGGGTTTTGCCTGTATTTTACAAAAACGTTAATCTCTGACCTTTTGACCTTAACAGCTGATGATGACCTAAACCTGGCTGATGCCTTGGACCCCAACAATGACATTGGTGGCAAGGGGAAGAACAAGGGGCAGGGAGGTGTGTAGGACTTCCTGCATGCGACAGCTTTCAGGGCAAACAGCATTAATACAGTCACCATTCACCCTTCCATACGTTTATTCAGAGGGAAAATGGCTTTATTGTAGGATACTGTTATTGAGTATCAGAGAAACATACTGCATCTGGGTGAAATCCCATCATTCTTGAGCTATCACTTTTTTAACGTATTCGCCAAAACGTAAAACTACAAAGCAGAAGCAGTGAGAGTCTTATCATTCATCAGGCATCTACTGTAGCCCTTCCGTTGCAGGCTCACATTGCTGTAAGGCCACAAACAGTTTTATCATCTGTTGCATCAAATCCAAAATGTTTCCATGTTCCACTCGTCAGTAACGGGAACCCTCTCCACCATCTCCACCACTGTGGTCCTCCTCATATGTATCTCCACACTCTATGTGGCTGCTCTACAGAATGTTTTGGTGTATTTCTTTCTTGGATGATGGAAAGACTGTGTCAGTGAGTACAAAGACAAGAATTTGACCGAACAACAAGCCTGTGCTCAGTTACTCAAGAACTCATTTACACTCCTCCAAGAGAGGGAGCTCATTGTTTTCATCTGCCACTCAACATCTGACTGTCCTGTCTGCTACTGTACCAACCCCGCCGCCTCCATTTCGTGTCAGTGTGTGTGTGTGTGTGTGTGTGTGTGTGTGTGTATGTGTGTACATGTTGATTTGAGGTAATTTACTGTGGATAAAGTTCCTGTTAGTGTGTAAAGTGTTGAGAAAAACAAATCATCTGAGGTTCTGTATCTGTGTGTGCCTTTGGCAAGAGGGCAGCGTCACCGCTTTCTAACCCAACAGGAGTCTGCACCGCACTGATCTCATTCCTCTGTGTCCCGTCTCCTCTCAGGGCAATTTTCTGACAGCGATTTGAGTGACGTTAGTAAAGACAACACCTACAAACCGGACAAAGGCAAAGGTAAGAGTCTGGGCAAGTCCAGCGTAGAACTACAAAACTAATGTTGAAAAACAGATGTGAACATCCGCTGTCGCTGTCTTCCACAGGCGGATACTCAGGAGGCGACAGTGACCTGATTGACCAGCATGGCGACAACAGTGGTGGGTGTTTCCTCCGTCGGGGCTCACTCATGAAATGTGTGTCTGCCCCAGCTTACCGTGTGTGTGTGTGTGTGTGTGTTTCCAGAGACCACGGCTGAGGTGGGCACCATTGCAGGGATTGCCAGTGCAGTCGTCATGGCGTTGGTGGGTGCGGTCAGCAGTTACATCTCCTACCAGAAGAAGAAGCTGTGCTTCAGCATGCAGCGTAAGGCTTGTACACCTGCGGCTACGATAACACACCTGGAACTGAAATTGTTTTATGTAGTTTATATTGTATATTGTATATTGCATATGTGGCCCAGTCACACGAACTACAGCCGCAATCGGACCAGAATATCCAGCTGTCATTCATTTTGTCTTAGTTCTTAGTAGCTACTGTCAGACAAATGATTTAGTATGTCGAGTATTTCAAACACTGAGGAGTGTAAAAATACTTTTGGTTCATAATGAAACTGTAGCAGGTCAGGGCACGTCAGCTGAGCAGGCAGGTGTGTTCACACCTGAACCTGGTCACTGCCTGGCCAGAGAGACATAGTGAGAGAGCAGAAACCCCTCCAGTGGTGGCATGTAAGATAATCAGTATGAAACAGAACTACACTGCAAAAATTGAAAAAGTTCGGAAAACTCAAAATGTCATAGTAACTTACTGTGCATTTGATTTGTGAATTTTCAGGCCGACTCAGCCTCCTACATTTTGTAGAAAATCAGGAACTAATCTTCTTTTGTTCACAATTATAAAAAAGTTCACATTCCCAGTTCGAGATACTGAGGATTCTATGTAATCTATGTTGGCACAGTCATCGGGAGCAAGTTAGTGTTCGGTGTCTTGTCGGACGAGGAAGTGGAAAAAGTCAGTGGACAATTTGCAATCATGTGTGGTTTGTCGCAGAGCCAGAAGTTGTTCACTATATTCAACCAACTTGCCCGTCCTCCACCTCGGTCGAAACTTACAAATTTGTGTTTCGTCCACCAAAATGAAGTTACAAATGAAACCGGACAAAGGTAGACAACAGACTCATCTCATGATATTTCTATGTGTAGAACATTCCTTAGAGTTTGTTCGTTTTGCCTCATCCGTAAAAGCAACATGTCCCAAAAGTGTGACAGTGTCAGTGGTGCCAGAGATAACACCCGGTTTGTTAACAGCTTATAGTAGTACCACAACAGTGGCAGCAGCAGTAGCACAGTCTCAGTGGGGTACAGTATCAGTGTAGTACAGTACAGTACAGTACAGGCTGATACTGAGTAAATGTCAACTTGTCTTCTAACAGAGAGCCTGAACTCTGACATGGTGAAGGCTGAGAACCCTGAAGCTGTGGTGGCTACAGAACCACAAGGTAATCACACACACACACACACACACACACACACACACACACACACACACACACACTAAACTCTTTTTCACTCTCGTCAATAGAACTCAAAGCGACACAATGTATTTTACCTTAAAGTAACGACTATGAAATCATTTTGATGGAACTTATGATCGGGAGTCATTTCCACAGCGCTCCCCGAACAGTATGTACAGTACAGTGCAGGGCGCTCGCTCTACGCCATACGTCACATGCCGACAACCAGAGCCAGAGCAAGGAGCTAATGACATTCAAACGACTAATGGAGATTTTTTATCTTTTTTTGTCTTTGCAGTCCAACAGACTCTGCTGGAGCCACCCAATGCTGAGCCTCCCACTGAAGAGAATGCCGTGTAAAAACATAACACACACAAACACACACGCACACACACACACACACACACACACACACACACACACACACATGCCATGATGGACTGTCTATTGTGTAGCATGTCCTCATCGATCCCGCCGCTCTGCGCTGCAGACGCTGGGACTCGAAGTCCTTCTCTGCTGACTGTGAAATCATGTTTATTTTAAGGCTCTGCTGTAAATCTGGCCGACAGTGTATTGAACCTTTTCCAAAATTGACATGTATATAGTAATTTATTGTTTACACATCCAACAACAACGTTGGTTGTGACAGCTCTGGTGTGTGCGCCGGGCGGCGGCTGTAGCATTGCGCTGAGCTCCGGCCACGTGTTCCACACTTTCTCTGCTCCGAGCTTTGTAGCGACCAATCATGGAATCACTCGTGAAATGTTGTGATACCATGTATAGATGGCCAGTTAGCGTATAATGTAGTTATACATTATCACAGGAGCCGGTTGCCGTTTCGTTACCAGGGAAGCATGTACTAGACCTGAAGTGACATCATGTGATGACGATAACACATTTTTTTCACAAAATTCAATTTGATTGATTGATTTTTTTTTTTTTTTCATTCACTGTGTTATCATTTTGAAGTCAACCAGCGATTACTATAATAATTTTTGTGTCATGGGCTTCACGACAGTAAGTCCGTTAATTAGACCTGGAGTTACCGCAGGTTACCACTGTTACACGGACCGACAGTTACACCATTAGTTGACTATATAATGTACTATATAATGTACAAGTTACCTTATTCGGATTGGCAGCAATAAGGCATCTAAACCTTTCTGTCTCAGTCCAACCTGTGACCTTTTATACTGTAAATAGCCTGATATAGCCTTCAAAGACGATGCTTCGTGACGGGAAGTTTTTAGTTTTTTGGTTGACGGAGAAATCAGAACAGTGAAGGATTGAGTGGTTGAAGTTGAAGAGAAAAAAACAGAAAAGAGACACCTGTCGTGGGACGAACGTGAAAGCGTGCTACATCAGTTGAGCTGAAGTTTGACTTTCAAATGCACAGCATGTCTTAATCCGCCTCTGTGGAATTGAAAAGGAGTCTTGCATTTATATGGCGCTTTTCTAGTCTCGTCGAGCAAAGTGCTGAACGGCACAAGTCACTTTCACCCGTTCACACACACACATTCATACCGCGCTTTGTCTGTCACACACTGTGGTTGCAGCTTAGGCTTTACGTGCGTTGCCCAGACAAGAAGTCGGCAGCGACGGGCAGAAGACGAGTGAAACCACTGCTGGAATAGTCGAGAACATTGTTCGTACCATGTTTTATCGTGTTAGCGTTGGGGTGCCAGTGTGTGTGTGTGGAATTGAATTGATCTTGATCCCATGGCGGCCATCGGTGTGTGAGAGAGATCTGAGCAGGAGAGTGTCAGGGCACATAATAGTGGTACGTACAGATTGTGATGATGATACTTCTCCCTCACTATTATTTTGACTCGAGCAATGAGCAGTGCCAAAGTTGAAATATTGTAAGTCCTACCAATACGGACTTTGATTTGTTTCGCGGTGGTGTCAAGTATCTTCTAAAACCAAGGGTTCCCTAAACTAAGGGTTGAATGACTCAAGGGAGAGGGCGTCACAAAATCAAATCAAAAATAGAATTTGTGATATTTTCAAAAGTGCTGACTGTGGTCCAAAGCTGCTGTTGCCCTGGTTACATCCCATCGGCCAATCGCTGCGTCGAGTGTCCGTGATTGACAGATTGACCGGGTCACATCAGAGGGAAAAAACAGAGGTGTCCCTCTCTACTCCAGAATCAATGGCCTCTATGGGAATAAGAAGCACCGGAGTGGACAGGTGATGTTAGGAGAAGGACTGAAGAAATTAACAAATGGATGAAGAAGGAATGTCAGCCAGGAGTGCGAGTCCGTCTGCACTGCCACAAACACTGGTGAAGGTAGTGTGCATTTAGAAAAACTAGAGCTGTGCTTTTAGACTGTGCGTGTGTAGATGAAGTTAGCAGTAGTCTTTTGCTTTAGGATGTCGAGTGCTGATGGTCGCACTGTACATGTTACTGTGGGCAGTTCTGTGTTTGTACCGATATAGCGGCGTGTATGACATTACACATGATTAGATTATACTTGTCGGTGTGTGTGTGTGTGTATTCACACTCTTTGCCTGCTCTTTTTACACTTTGTAACCAACTTTTCCTAATAACTTAGCTTAACTTTTTGTAAAGTGCTTCTCGGTGAGAGCGTCTGTCGTTGTGCCGCCAACTCTCAAAGTCCGGGGGGGCCTGGGCCGCGTCTGTTTTTTCTACACCGTCTCATATTTAGCCCGCGCGTCATTTTTTATAGAGCTGCCTCAGCATCATTACCGATCATCATTTGATGAATCACACGCGGGACGCCACACAGCGTAATGTAAATAATGTCGCATTCGTGTCACGCGGGACAGAAAGCAAGCGATGGGTAGAACTGACATCTCCAGAGTTTTTTTGGCGGTCAAACGTGTGTGTGATTGCATTTGGTTGTGTGAGGGCTATTGCGTCTGTGGATCTCCACAGTGATGTCATTTTGCTTGGATCCTTGACACGTGCATGGTTTCTTGGAAATGACTGACTTGTTGGTCTGTAGTATCCCCCATCACACACACAGGACATTACTAACCAGCTCCCCTTGTGCATTGTGAATGACCTGAGTAGTGTCTTGATAGATCGGTGTGGATCTACACCGAGGTGAATGTGTGATGTGGACATTAGTGAAAAAAAATCACGTCTTGAAGCTTTGCAGATACTGAGAGAGTTTGTGTCAGGTGGCCTATTCAAAACAGTGTGTTGCATATCTGACATAATGAACACTGCACCCTGGGCTGCTCCTCCCTTGTGTGCACAGTCGTCTAAATCCAACACTGTCCCTCAAGGCCCTGCCTGAAAAACAGGAAACCTAAAGAATTCAACAAGTGGCACGTCGCAAAAACAATTCATGAGGAACATTTAATGACGAGCCAGGCAGCAGCAGAAGAACTATATTAAAAAAAATATTCCACCGATTTGATAGTCGAAAAAAGTTTTGTCTTTTTCTCATCCAGAGACCAGGCTGTGATTGGAGACTCCCACGGTGGATAATATCATGAAAAGGAAAAGTCTTGACGTCAGCCTGGACAATACAATATAAGTTGGATGAAAATGTCATAACATTTTTTTTAATCAAAATTCCCGGTACAACCCCGTTTTTCTGGAACCAAAATTGCCCACAGCATAACTTTCGAGTTGCCTTCAGGGCCAAGAGGGTTCTTAACATTTGATGTATGTTGGCCACCAGAGGAGTGTGACGGATGCTTGTGCAACCAGAGCCTGAGACATCAGTGCTGAAACGTCCTCATCGGACAGGGCGCAGTACACGGAGTGATGTGTGACCAACCACAGGGGAGAACATCGAGAGAAAGTCCAGGTCAGTTTTTTGGAGGTGGTGGTGGTGGTGGTGGTGGTGGGAGGGTCCCTGTCTTTAGGCGATCTAACATGGTGTATCTGACCTGTGTGCCGTATTCAGGGTAACAATCTGTTAAGACTCTCGCCTTGTAGGAGTCCTGCACGGGAAACCTCTCTACCCTGATTCTCTTTGCCTTATACCCTGCTCACTGTACCCTGTGAGCACTATTCATCTAACGACCCCCCCCCCCCAACACGAGCATGAGCAACGCACACCTGCTTCCACCTGCTCCGGCGGTGGTCACCTTGTCCCCCGGGTGCCAAAGGTGTTGGCTGTTGCGTCGATCGCTCGTGCTGCCGCCAGTTGAGCTTCACACACACACGCACACACACAGCAAACACTAAATCACAAAACCCTCCTGTTTACTGAATGTATTAAATATCTTCACGTGCTGTAGCATTCAAAAAAAAACAACAACCTTTGGCTTGTAGCAAAAAAATACAGATTTGACCAAAGATGACGGAGATGGACGATGCTGTTGTGTTCCCGGGAGTTGAATTTGAATCTGACCTTGGGTCTGAATGTAACACAAGTGCAACACTGGAGCTGGTTTGATGGATGGATGATGCTTCAGCGTTATCACACTGTGCACTCGTTCCCTCTGTGGGGGCGTAGATCACAACAGCCAGGTGTGGTCGTTGTATCAGAAGGTGCAATACCTTTTAATAAATTAAAGATGTAGCTAAGCGGAGGGATGGGCATGTGGATCGGCTCACAGTACAAATCGGGGCAGCTCCGTGCATGAAGGACAGGCAGCTGGACTAAGCCTGACTCTAAACTCATCCAGGAAACAGGTTGTATTCTCAATGGACGCAAAAACCTGCTCCCTAAACCAAAAATAATAAGCCTGGGCTATTCACCTCGGCCGTCAGCTTGCGTTTTTCCAAACACTGTAAAGGATCTGCAGAGTGTGTATTACATGTCAGCTGTGTCTGAGTTCTTCTACAGCCAAGACAGCTTTTGTGGCCGCGGTCCCGCGACGCTGACCTCCGATTCAGACACGCTGCCGCCCCGACTGTCCCCTGCAGTTCACTCAAGTGCCTGCCGCGCACTTCTTTCCGCCCTAGTGCCTGTCACCGTACCATGCCATGCCGGCGAGTCCCCGCACCTTCACGGTTTCATTCCAAAGATGGAGACGTAAAAAAACAAAACAAAAAAGAATCCCGAGCAGAACTGCTTTTAAATTTGGTATTTGAGGGCTGGCTTTGCAGGGCTGACTGTCACATACAACACTGACTCACCTATCCAGTACACTGCTCTCATACTGTACACACACACACCATGCATGCTTCTCTCTACATACTGTATACACACGCGCAACGTGTTAAACTCTGTATGCCAACTCGCCGTTGGACTCTCTTCATTGCTTTGTAGTAAGCTCTGCTTTTTTTTTCTCTTACTCCACTTTGATAATTCTCTGGCAATATGTTACAGGTGCTGTATGTGTTACTAATATGAAATAAACTGTTGGAAAAGACAAAAAAGGAGACCGGTGTTTTTCTTCTCCATCTTTACTCTTAAAATGGAATGTGAGAAAAGGTCATGGCTCATTAGGGATTTCGTGTTCGACTTTACATAAAAAAGACAAGACCCACAGTTTCACAGGTAGACGGTGCCATTTATACTGGAAAAAAAGTGTAAGGACAAAGTGGTCTGCGATGACAATATACAAAAGCAGGAAAAAAAAAGAAGCACTGGGATGTGGAACCTGTGACATCAGACTGGACATAAAGATGGACGACATACAGTAACCGCTCCTAAAAGTGAAGCCAAATTATCTTGGCTGCCCCCTGGTGTCTGGCTGCAGTATACGTCATAAAACCCGCCTCCTCCATGTAAGCAGATGAGACTAAACAAAACAAAAACTCAAAGTACACGTCAACATTTTTTTCAGTTTGGTTTTAATTAGTTATTTGATGCTGTTAAAAAACAAGGTGAAACATCACGACCAACAGCCGACTCCAACTCGCGATTGGTCGAGCGAGCGTATGGGCGGGACCTCAATAATGCGGCTCCACACCTCGATCACCACTGCACAGACTCTGGCTCTGTATGAAGGTGCCAGATGGCAGCACCTGTATCCGAGATGGTTTCGCTTCAGTTTTGTACAACGGGAGGATGTGGGGATGGGTCGTCCATCTTTAAACACAGTCGGTGGTTGACACATGGAAAGGCAATGAAACGAATACAGCCAAGGCAGTTTTAGGTAGTAGAGGGAGAAGCAGCCGTCCACAGATGCAGAAAGCTGGGATCGGTTCTGTCCGGTGCACCATGGAACACAAGTGGAATGTCAGTGAGGGATCACAATACCTTCACAAAGGATCTGAGGAGTGCAGTGAACTACATGCTGAAAAACATTTTCACCATTTTTTGTGTTTCCCACTTGGACAATGTTCAGGTTTCTGTACATGCACCATGTTGGTGGGACGGAAAAAGGTGGAACACGAAAAGTACGGTGCCACTAATAGCTATGATTCTGGTCGTGAGGAATAAGATCTCTGATCATTGAAACACTGACAAATCAGAAAAGTGAGAGGCCGCTGCTTCATTTAAACTAAAAAACATGCGACGCCCTCCGCAGTCTCATGAACAAAAGACCCCTGAGACTTCATGTAACATTTCTTCATACAAAAATAATAAAAATAAAACACTGGAGGCTCCGTCACTGAGCTCGGTGCAGTCTGAATTGTCTGGCGACATCATTCCCATGGTACAGGAGAACATATTAAATAATTTAAATAATAAGCACAGGAAGGTTCAGTTAGGTCACCGACGGTCATGTCAAGCTACTTTTTTAATTCTTTCTTAAAATACTTCTTTAAAAACTTTACATCTCTATATTAACTTTGCTGAGATGTTTTTTTGCTAAAATTTAGGAATGTTAATATAAATCCATCATATTATAAACATCATTATCCTCAGTATTCATATTGGCCTGTGTGTGTGTGTGTGTGTATGTGTGTGTGTGTGTGTGTGTGTGTGTGTGTGTGTGTGTGTGTGTGTGTGTGTGTGTGTCAGACAGCCGAGTGCAGTGGAGTTCCCGTGGTGTGTGTAGGGGAGGGGGAGTGGGAGGAGGAGGACAGGGAGTGGGAGGACGTCTCCTTCTGCAGCTCCTCCACCCTCCGCTGCAGCTCCGCTCTCAGGAACAGCAGCTCCTTCAGAGTCTGGTGCACTGGCACCTGAAGCACAAATAACTCATAATAACAACACAATTGTCACCACATTCCCAGAATATCGGTAAAAGGAAAACTGAAATGACTTCACTCAAGGGTCATACAATCATTGCAGAAGAGAAAGACATGATTGAAAGAGCTCTAGTCACTGTATCAGTGGAGAACCATGATGGGAATAGGAAGATTTCCATTTTCCACAAACATCAAAAGTTTTCTTCTCAAGACATATCAGTCATGTGCTCCTTTTATTAAAGCAAATGTATGTCTTTTCTTCATCTTTTGTTACAGAAAACTGAATATCTCTGAGTTTTAGACTTTGGCAGAGAATCAATAAAAAAAATGAATGTTGAAGAGAAATTCTAATGAGCAGCAATCAAACTGCAAATGCAGCAATATCAGAGACCACTAGTTTGTTACTGCTCTCTGTTGGCGAGTCAGCAACCCTCCACACCACTGCCCCCCACCCTCCACACCAGTTTACCTGTGGTCTCATGCGTGGGTTCCAGCGGGCATAGTAGCTGGTCCACAGCTCCAGGTGTCTGGAGGAAACCAGTGGATACAGGACATGGTGCTCATAGTCCACATAGAAGGGGTTGGTGAAGTCCTCAGGCTGGCTGGCAGGGGGCAACAACATCAGACGAGTCAGACACTTACTCCTGTCGTTCGACTCAGTCCACTGTCAGTCGGCAGCCATCTTACCTGTTGATGTAGGACCACAGGGACACACTCTTGGTCTGCACCTCCTGCGCAAGACAAAAGAGTTTTTTTTTTTATCTGACCCAATGACCCCCTCCAGACCCACGGCCCCCCCGGTCACAGGAACGGTACATACCTCAGCTGCCCTCTCCTCTTCGCTGTTGTATAGGAACGTACCAAAGAGACAGCTGTACAGGTGGTCCAGCACCGTGATCAGGAAGAGCTCGTTGAACTCAAAGGCTGCTGGGAACTGCAGCCAGAAGAACGGAAGAGATTAGGAGTCGAAAATGGCAGCACATTTCCACACGAGTGCATATCAGAACTTGACTGATTTATCGGTTGGTCAATATGATCCTTTCAAGTACATATCGGTATCAGCGTTAATTTTTTCCATAATGCGATGTAGAGCTGCAACAGTTAATCGGTTTAAAGTCGTTTTTATGAAAAATTCTCTGATTTCAGCTTCTTAAATGTTAATATTTTCTGGTTTCATTGATCCTCTGTGACAATATATCTGAATATCTTCCGGGTGTGGACAAAACAAAACATCATCTTGGAGTTTTGGGAAACACGGTCGACAATTTTCACCATTTTATGACATTTTATGGACCAAACAACTAATCAATGAATCGAGAAAATAATCATTAGTTGCAGCCCTAATGCGATGATATAAAAACCTTTATTTTACACAGTAAGAAATGCAGAAAAGTTCTTTGGTGATAGAGATTTTTAGGTAAAATGCGTTTATTTTCTTAATTCAAATTCTATATATATTGTTGTATTTGTGTTTTCTTTTTATTTACAGTTATTTACAATAAAGTTTATGGTTAAACTGCAAAATATCAAGCCACACACACACACACACACACACACACACACACACACACACACACACACACACACACACACACACACACACACACACACACACACACACACACACACACACACACACACACACACACACACACACACACACACACACACACACACACACACACACACACACACACACACACACACACCTGTCGAGTCATCTGCCAAACACAGTCGATGAACTGGATGAAGAGAGGCGAGCGCTCAGAGTTAGCGTGGTTCTCATCTCCATGACCCACACGCTGCAACATGGGGAAAAAAGGAGGCTTACATGTATGATAATGATTAACACTGACCTATCTATCTCATATTTCATTAGAGTCGCTCTCATAAATGATTTCACTCTTTCAGCTTTCACTTGTTTTCATGTCATCTTTCAGTGGACTTAAATTCCTCTTCAAATGGTAATAACACTGTCTCAATGTGGACATCCCGTCGCTATCATTTATTGAAATGTTTCTATCATGGCAAATGAGCATAGGCTATTATATTTATATTTGTCCTTGCACAAATGAATACGTCAAAACATATTTGAATGCAGGTGTAACTGCATGAGAAGGAGAGGGCTTATGAAGGAGAGGGCTTATAACGTGATCAGAAACAGAATCTTAACTCTCGGTTCCTTACCGCAGCAAACTTGTGTCCAAAACTAATCCACTCCTTCTCCACCAGAACCTGCAACACAAACAGACATGATTACGCGACACACACGGAGACCACATCGTAGACGTAGCTGATTTTGTGATGCAGCGTGTGACCTGGAATCCCCTGAGAGTGCGGTAGTAGCTGTCCAGCATCAGCATGGCCAGAGAGGTGAGCTGAGCGGTTCTGTCCCAGCCGTCGCTGCAGTGGACCACCACCGACGTCTTCCCGGACTCCAGCTTATCTGCCACTTTGGCTGCTCCCGCTAACAACAGCTACACACAACACATTGAGTCAGTAAAAGATATTCATTATGTACCCTCTGCGGTTAGTGGTTTGCATAAAGTGATAAACCAGCCAAAGGAACGTTGATAAAGAAACAACCAATACTCTTCATGGTGAGTGCGTGTGATTTACCCGTATGTACTCCAGCCAGTGTGTCTGGTCAATAGCCGAGTGCCAGTGGGCTTCATCGATAGTGGGATAAACAACGTCCTTCATCTTCCTCAGCGACTCCCTCATCACATGGATGTTGGGGATATCTAGAAAGTTCATCTCCACGTTCGGGTAGAAACTTTCACTCTCATACCCTCCGTCCTTCGCCTGCATGTGGTCAAGGTAGAGGGTGGCAGAGACAGAGAGAGACAGAACGGCGCCTGTGTCAAAGCCTGTGATGTGAGGGCGAGGAGAAGGAAAGGGGAAAACAAACAAAAAGGTACGTGAACGTGTTGCACCTTGTTTGTGACTGCCACACTCCCCTGCCGCGCGTCAAAGATGGTGAGCTTGTGGGACTGGGCGTTTGCGTCCATGATGATTTGGAGGAAACGCTCGTCCTCTTTACAGCGGCGATCTGAAGGTCCGACCAAGGGCTGGCTGCAGCGTACAATGGTGGCCTGAGACTCTGGGTGGATCCAGGACAAGACCTGCAGGAAGAGCAGGGCGGATTAGGGACCAGGACAACATCCCACCACCATGTTGGAATCGTCGCGTGGCCCCTCAGACGGACCGGTATACGGTGCTTGGCTCTGAACAGGGCCACTCGTTTGATGTCCTCATCTGCGATGTTGGTGGGGATGACCAGTATGGAGGGGTAGGTGTCACACAGCTCATAGGTGCTGTTCATCTTACTGATGGCCCAGCTCTCATTAGGGAGACCCTGGGAAAACAAATTCAATCACAATTAAAAAAAGCTATTAGAAGAATTTCTCGCGAGTACATTCCGTACAATTTTCACTTACTGTTTATTTCCACAAATGAATAAGAGCTGTGCTGTAACAATGCAGGCACAAGTGCCCAATTTCTACCTTATTTTGTTTACACACTCTAATTTCCTCAAATACTGACAATGACCTTTATTCACCCCAGCTGATTGATTTCCAGGTTATGTGTTCTCGTGATGAATGGACTGTATTTATAGAGCGCATTCCTCGTCGTATCGACCACTCAAAGAACACACACACATTCATGCAGGGCGGCGTTTTAGCACGCTTTTTCTGTCACATTCGTCCACTGGCACAGTCGGGTTAAGTGTTTGGCCCAAGGCTAAACACTTAGGCATGCAGACTGAGGAAAGCAGGGATCGAACCCCCCGACCTTCTGGTTGGCGGACGACCCTCTCTTATCTCAGCCGCTTGTTGATTACTGGATGAAAACTGATTCCCTTATTATCTCTAGTTAGGTTAAGTTAAGGGGGTCCTGTTCTCAAGAAACATGGGAACCACTGCTCTACATTACACAAACTGAGATGCAAAGGGCTGAACCGATACAGCGCTGATCACACTGAAATGGGACCTTAGAAGCCAATGAAACAACACTTTCATTTGCACGTTTGAAAGTCTTCCACATGCTCAGGAAGCCTGATGCCTTTCTTTTTCTGTTTAAAGGTGAAAGAGCAGGAAGTGCTGCATGTATCTGACGGTAACTGAGCCGCGGTTAAAGAAGCAAAGTGAAACTGCTGAAAGTGAGAACAGCACAATCTGTACCCTAAACCCTAAACCCGCGAAGGCTAAAATGACATGCATGATGGCTACCGACGGAGTGATGCGGTCACATGGTTTGTCAGGCTCCATGTGTGCAGTGAGCGGACGCAGTCAGTGTTACCTGACGCCTGTACTCTGCCACTGGGTCGTACACCTTCCAGCCGTCCACAGGAAACTGCTCCTTGTACAGGAAAGCGAACAGGGGCTGCCGGGGGTCACACAGGAAGTCTGTTAGCATTCAGGTACTGTAGAATCAGGCTGATAAACGATGAGATGTTTATGTCTAAGGAATTAACACGCAGTTTAGAGAAAATATTACAGTATTTACACTCCTGATACAATCTGAAGAGGAAGTTAATGTATTTTTTAAGCTGACGCTGCTACTGGAGGTTCACTACAGGCTGACACCGAAGCCCCAACCAACACAAATTGAACTCGGTCTTCAAATAACAAACCGCTGAGCACATTATGTCTTGAAGGACAACACAGTACGGTAACATGATTTGCGTCAGACATTAGAATGAGACGGACCAGGTTGTGGGACAGCGGGAAGGTGTGTTTGGCCAGTGCATCGACCACATCCGGATGGCTCTCCTCCGTCTTATAGGCAAACCTGGGACTCCTCATGTCCTGATGCAAAGACATGGAGGGAGGGGGGGTACAATATCAGATCATGGAAATGAATAAACTTCTCAACAACGTGTTTCATTGAGCAAAATGTATCATAAATGAGGTTGTGAGTGTCAATAATGAAGAAAGTGTTACCTTGCAGACCAGCTCGAGACCCTTGGTGTTCTCCCCCTGGGTGGGAACACTGATGGTCTCCAGTCTGCTGATGGCTCCCAGGTTCACGTCCAGGATGAACGGAGTCTCCTGCATGTATGCAGACCAAAACAGTATAACTAGGGACGGTGGATTAAAGGTCTGGTCATACTGAAGCACTGCGGAGTCAATCATACAGTACATGAGGTCTACTGTACCCTGTCCACACTGGAGAAGTAGAGCTTGTAGTCTGTGATGGTCAGAGTCCCACTGACTAGACCACTGAACGGACAAATATACATCACGTCCTTGACTGCACACACACACACACACACACACACACACACACGACTATTATTATTGGATTCATTGGCACACTATTCACCTGACAAGTCAAAGTTTCAGGAATAGGTGATGTATAATAAATATGGTGTGTGACCTAAAACACACAATGAATATTGGGCACAGACTGGATATACCTGTCGTCTGGACGGTCTCTCCTGGCAGCAGAGGGACCTGGTTCGGGAACGCTCTGACCTGTGCCCCGTATCTCAGCCCCGGAAGGTTCTGGACAGAACACAGAGCAGTCAGTGGGACAACAGCATGCGCCTGCAGCACCACAGGGTAATACTGAACATTTGCTTGTGACGAGGTTTCACTGAGCAGTAGACAGTGATCACACACACAGTTTATTTTACAGTTATTTACCATTAAGTTTATGGTTAAACTGCAAAATATCAAGCTTAAATCAAGCTTTGGAAGTCGGTTTCCCCTGTTATGTTTTCCCTTCAGGAATTGTATTTAGGTCTCAAACAAACCGATATCATGACACAAAACTGATGAAATGAAAAGTGATGAGCTCTGAACCAGTCAAACACAAACAAAATGACCGCACCAGATGTGTTACATGTAAGACGGCAACCAGGATGTAACACTGTGTTAAACACAGACTCAAAAGGCTGAGACCAGAACAGAACCATTCCGTGTGAACTGAGCCTTGAAAAATAAGCGGCTGTCCCCACTGAGACTGCGAAAAAAGATCACGTCCTCTTATGAGGGGGACAACTTGAAGACACACCGCGGACCACCAGTGCTCTGTTGATTTTAGCATATCTGTTATACTTATGATACTTTGTGTATTTTAAAATGATAGTACGTGTTCTGGTCAATTCAATTAAATTGTATTTGTATGCCTTTGGCAGCTGGCCAGGAGGAATCGAACCATCGGCATTTGTGGTTACCCTCTCAGTTCCTGAGCCACAGGCGCCCCACATGTCCATATATCTGCATTTAGCATTCACTTTTAGATTCAACATTTATATGTAACATTTATATTTGACATTATACACATATATATACTGTATATTTAACATTTAAATATATAGATTTGATATTTCACAATTACATTTTAAAATGCACATATATTCGGCTATATAGACTTAGCATTTACATAGATTGAATATATTTATACAAGATGTTATTTTATAACTTTACAGTACTGTAGAACATTTCTTTTGGAAAAGGTACAGAATTATTTTGTATTATTTTGATCTTATTTAAAGAACGTGTACAATATCAAAGCACAGAGGACGACGGAGAGAGACCAGAGGAGGTTGTGTTCAATGTCCCGCCTGTACCATCAGGAACCTGCCAACCTGTGGATCTACCCTCCTTCTGAGAAAATATTTTAATAATAACTCATAACTTTAGAAAAATCAACGTGTGGAAATACATACAACATATTTGATGGAAACTAACAACCCATCAGGGAGTCAACACGCCTGTGTGTCTGTAGTGACCTGGCAGTACAACACCACTATGTTGTTCTCTGGCTAGAGGTTTACTTACAGTGTGTGGGTGTGTGTGTGAGGATCTGCATCCACATGTATTACAGTGACGATCATACTCTGGCTTATATAACCAATATGCTATAATAATACAGACACGGACAAAAAGTGTCGGTGAATCCTCCACCTCACCGAAACAATGCACACAGTTCACTGTCTTACAGAGCAGGGCCGGTGTCAAGACGGGGTCTGTCTGCTGACAACTGTACTGACATTTTTTTATTCAAACTGTCCATTGTCAATTAATTTGTACAATGATTGCAATAGCGCACTTTTACGTTGCACTGGCTCATCTTTGTCTGTCTGTGATCTGGTTGCAAACCAGTTTCCCTCGGGTGGGATTATGAATTTGACTTGACAGGGAAATAAAAAAAATATTCTGATTGTAACTTTAGAAATCCAAGATGCTCAGTACATAGAAAAAAACTCATCAATATATTAACTAGACTGTTATTAAGTGTCCAAACCCAGCTGTGATGTAGATGATAAAACAAAAAGAAATCACATTGTGCATTATTATTATAGCTGAAGCTGAAATATCCTGACTTCATGGGCCAAGCTCCTGAAAAAAAAATACAATTCCAAGAATGCAAATCAGTAGACACGTGGTATTTGTATTCGGGATCAGAGACACGAGAGGAGGGGGAGCGAGGTGAGACATGCAGCCCGGGACAGAGGGAGGAGACAGTCGACAGGAGGAAGGAAGGAAAGACAGACAGCGAGAGACTTGCCGGAGCATCGGAGGAATGCTCAGAATCACTTTCTCCATGGTAACAAAGCCCTTCATCATGTAAATCCTGCTGCCAGGTAAGGTAAAGCAAGCATGGAGAAAGTGAGAGAAAAGGAAAACGAGTGAGAGAAACAGACGTTATAAAAAAAATACATTATTCTGTACTGTACGTAGAAAACTGTTACGTCATCACTCTCTCCAAACATCCATTCATTCTATTAAAATCATGACATTGTGCCGTTTTGGTATCATTGTCTGTACATCACACTGAAATGTCAAAATATCAACACTGTACACTACAGCTGCAACAATTAATCGATTAATCCATTAGTAATCAATTACTTAATCGCCAACTATTTTGATAATCGATTGATCGGTTCAAGTAGTTTTTATGAAAAATAAAGTCAAAATTCTCTGATTTCAGCTTCTTAAATGTGAATATTTTCTGGTTTCTTTGCTCCTCTGACAGTAAACTGAATATATTGGTGTGTGGAAAAACAACTAATCGATTAATCGAGCAATAATCAACAGATTAATTGATTATGAAATTAACGGTTAGTTGCAGCCCTAATGTACACATTCTGAATTTACATAATGATCCATTACATACCTAAAGCTACAACTAAAACTCAGTGGAACCACTTTTATACAGGTAACAAAAGTGGGATGGATTAATGTGGGTCTAATAATTGCTGGGTATTTGATTATTAAAAAACAACAAACTGTTTGATCTGACCACAGCAAAACATAAGACTGTGACTCTTACCCTGGAATTCAGCCTCTTGGACACCTGCAGATTAAAACATACTGAGTACACGGGACACACACACACACAGGAAATGGAGGCCTCTATATTCAATCCATGATATCAATCTGAAGATTACTTTTACTTCGGTATTTCATCTCTAATTTACATTGATCATGTCAAATAGTACAAAAGGAACCATTTTTTGACACAAACGGCCAAAGCGAATGCAATAAGAAAACTGCGCTGTGACTTTAACAGCAACGCTGATTCAGATGTCCGAGCAAAGTGGAAACATGAAAGATGAAGATGATGAGGGCTGCAGAAGGGCAAAGCAGACACTTTGTGATTTGTGTGTAGTCAAAAAGAAGCAACGACATACAGCGAACAACAAACGCACATGTATGTGAGGTGCAGCATGAAGCGGATCTCTGGGCCGATACAGATTATTTCTGAACGATAACCGATATTTGAAACCGATACTGGTCTGAAAATTGTGAATAACAAATCCTTGATTCAAAACTTTGTTAAATGCCTTAGACCATATGTTTAACTCACAAAAGCTTTCAACATGATCTTAACACACAAAGTGCGGGGAGCTGTCAGCGGCATTATTATGAAGCTGAACAAACAAACATGGACATTTGTATTCTCAATTCATAATTATTTATGATAAAGTTTATGGTTAAACAAAAATATCAAGCTTGAATTACATTTCTTTGTCATAAAGGTTAGATAACGACATCTTCGGAATCATTGACAGATTTAAAAAATATATATATCAGCCGATGTACTCGACAAATATCGACATCAGCCACCAAAATCCATATCGCTACAAAGTAGCACATTTTATAATGAAATTATCTTATCGGCAAATCGCCTTAAAAAAATGACCGACACCAACAATCATAAAAACAAGGAATATCTGCGCCAATAAGCAGTCGACCCCTAGCACAGGCCATACGTCGTGCCCTAATTCCAAAAAATTGAAAGCAGTGAAGGCGAAGGGAATCTTATTTGTGGTGCTCAGAAAAATGACAAATTATTGGTCAGTAGCTGTGTGTCATTCCGCAGACAGTGTTACTGTGAATCATCCCACGACCAAAGGAACTGGAACTACAGTAGTTATTATGATAGAAAAACAGACTATTACGGTCTGAAACAGTGTGAGACTGTTGACAGTAAAGTCGGTGGATTACTGACACACGTCTACTGTATTACTGTTATTGTATTTCTTTTGTCGGTCAGTGTTGCAGCTAGTCTATGTGAAAAGTAGGAGAGAGAGATGAATAAATGAATAAAAAGGCATGGATAGACGTATGACTCAACTGACAACATTCTAAGTCAGGTACAGTAGACACTACAAAGTGGTAACCATGATGGTAACAAGCTCTAACAATGGATTACAAATGATCCCAGCAGAGGAACACGGTTGTTTTCCTTATTTAAGAGTAAGGACACTTGAAATTTAATTCTTATTCATTCCAAATGAGTCCCGCGTTCTGCTACAATAACTGGATTATTCAGTGTTGTTTCACAATGTGCAGAGACACAGATACAGTAAGTGTATTCAGAAAATTGTAGCAATTATTTTGTTCAAATGGTGTCCCAAGTCAGCAGGAGGAACACATATCATGTAACATATGTAACTGTATCAAGAGAGTGATTCAAGGACAGTGATAGATTTGTATGAACCAGAGAAGAACAGCTGTGGCTGCAGCAAGCGGAAGAAAAAAATTCAGCAGCTCAACAGTTGCTTATCCACACAATGACAACAGCAAACAAACATACACTTAAAGTTCTGGCCACATACTGAAATACATATAAAGCACGTGTACATAAACACTGTATATCTCTGCCAGTCTTACCATGAACTCTGGTCTCCTCCCCACCTATCAGTTACAAAACACAGACTGATTGGTCAGCTGTGTGTGTGTGTGTGTGTGTGTGTGTGTGTGTGTGTGTGTGTGTGTGTGTGTGTGTGTGTGTGTGTGTGTGTGTGTGTGTGTGTGTGTGTGTGTGTGTGTGTGTGTGTGTGTGTGTGTGTTACCTTGTTGTCCCTGTTCATGATGTCAGGTGGGACTGATCCTGAGATCTGACTGGAGATGGTGGCTGCGATCAGCTGTTTACACCACTCGACATGAGAACCTGTTGGACTGAACAGAAAGAGACAGAACATTCACTTGAACATTCACGCACACTCGTCCCCCCGACTGCTTCCCTTTTGTTATTTGCTATTTGAACAGCTCTTATCATGGCTGCAGATCAAATACTTCCTAAGCAAATTTGACAAGTCGACCTCACCCCTGGTCTGTCGGACAGAGCCTTTCCTGTGCAGGGGGCGGGGCCCAGCTCTCACTGCCCACAAGACACACCGACCTGAGAGTGAAATGGAACGAAGGTCCGTTTCTATTTTCACTTTGTGCAGATTTAGGAGTTTGTCAGACGTCACTTGAGAAAAGGTTTTATATTTTCTTTCTATTATTGCAGTTTTGCGCGACAAATGTTCTGAAAGTACCTCTGTAATATGTGACATATGTCCTAGTTATACAGATAAAAGTTGCCATACCAGTGTTTTACCCCTTCAGAAGCATTTTAATTGGAATTTTAATACACACGGACATACCGTGACACATACCGTTACTGTCCGGGACTCAACCTATACAGGGGTATACATTCTTGGCCATACCGCCTTAAAAAGTATGTACCTAAATTATGGGCTTCTGCACCTAAATGACAAAGTTATATTAGGCTGCAGCCCTGTGCAGCCCTGTGCACAGAGAAGGGTGAGCGCCCCCTGGAGGACATCACACACATCACAGTGGGGTGTGCAAGCGGCAGAACAACCAGGCCCCGTTTTTGTTTGTTTTTTAGCTTCGCTGAGCTGGAGAGACGCTGAGCCCCGTCAGTGGTTCAGGCTGACGTCACACCAACCACATGACGTCAGCCTGTAGCCCGATCAGCGTTAGCTTGCTGTGTCCGTCCAGGCTCCTGGTGCTGAGCACAACAACCACCTGCAGCCGGACATGCTGCCGTTACGACGTTTTGCTTATTGCAAAAATGTTTTGGAAATATGCGCTACACGTTCATAGTCTGAATTCACCAAATAGCATATGAAACATGTAATGGCGAATGATATCTTGTAGGGGAAGCAGCGCATCCGCTAAGGGACCAGTTCGGCGTCTGAGTCTCACGCCTCCTCCTCCTCCTCCTCCTCCTCCTCTTCCTCACCTGTCCAGGGAGTCGCCGGCGACGACTGGTCCGCAGGTGACCGAGCCCCAGGGCTTTCTGTTCGGCCCTGCGCAGTCCGCCGCCCCGGCAGCTCCGGCCTGTTTCTCCATCTGCCGGAGGAGCGTTTCCTCTGCGGGTGTGAGCGGGAGGGGTCTTCCTCCGTGGACGAAATGAAACGGCGGTTTACTTCCGGTCTCCGTGCGCGTGCCTCTGTTCTCTGACGTGCGGGGGTATTGAGTGAGATTTCACTCTCTGCTGCTGCTGCTTCTTCTTCTTCCTCCCGAGAACCGACCGTCGCTCGCTTGATCTCTTCCTCTCTCTGTAGCCCCGCCCATTCGAGACCACGTCAGAGATGCGAGTCCAGATGTGTCGTCACATCTTTGTTTTACATCACAGCTGGACTCACGTCACGTGCTTTACCATCAGACTCACCTACAGCTGTGTCTGTGTGTGTGTGTGTGTGTGTGTGTGAGAGAGAGAGATCGGCATTATTCCCTTTATGGAAAAAAAATTCAAATTATATTTAAAATTCAGTTTACTTTTGAAATGCAATTTTTTGAATTACTTAAATCAGATAAACATTGTAAATCACTAACCCACTGACATATTTACATACCTCCTGGTGAGCAGCTATGACATTTCATGACACTAATAAGTACAGTTAGTAAATCCTTCATATATGGTGCCAATCATAAAACGATTACCAGGTCAACTGCACTCACGTCAAGACCCCGATGAGGACGACGAGCATGCAGACGAGCTTCCCCTGAGACGGTTTCTGACAGCTTGTGCAGAAATTCTTTGGTTATATCAAACCGATTGTTGCAGCAGTTCTCCGGACGGCTGGTCTCAGACGATGTTGGAGGTGAAGATGCTGGATGTGGAGGTCCTGGGCTGGTGTGGTCACACATGGTCTGCGGTTGTGAGGCTCGGTTGGGTGCACCGCCAAATTCTCTGAAACGCCTTTGGAGACGGCTTATGGGAGAGAAATGAACTTTCAATTCACGGGCAACAGCTCTGGTGGACATTCCTTTCATTGCGGCCAGCCTGAGACATACCTGTAATAATCATGCTGTCCAATCAGCATCTTGATATGCCACACCTGAGGTGGAGGGATCGTCTCGTGCTCACTGACACAGATTTCGACAGATTATTGAATAATATTTGAGAGAAATAATCCTTTTGTGTACGTAGAAAAAGTCTTAGATCTTTGAGTTCAGCTCGTGAAAAATGGGGGCAAAAACAAAAGTGTTGCGGTTATGATTTTGCTCAGTGTATATGTGACTTTTTTTTAATTTTTATTAGGTAACCTACTGAGTCCCCAGAACACTTCCTGATTGTATGGTCTAGCCATGAGTTCATAAAGGAGGAAAGATCCATGGGGAAAAAAATATTTTAAAAACTGAATAAACACAAAGAGCCAGAGCCAGAAATACTTAAATTAATTTAATCAGTAATATTTACAAAACAGGAGCCACCCAACAAACCTTGGAGAAGATATAGCATGATTACAAGAAATACATTTGAAAGGTATTGCCATCGCAGCTTTTTGGCAAATTCCCACCGTTGGTTGCCAAAAAGATCCTGAAATACATTTCCTGTGCATTTATTAAAAAGTAGGCTATTATAATAACACAAAACCCCTCAAACTACAAGCCCTAGGTTAATCACGGAGTCAAATTGAAATGAACAGTGACGCGCGCGCGCGCTTGTCAGATTCGTTCCCACAGAGCCAGAGGGAATCCACCAGAGAACTGAGAGGAAGATGCCCAGGAGTGGGACAAGCTTCTGCCTTTTTATACTGGGTGAGCGAGTACGAACCAAAAAAGAAAATGCCCTCCAAAACAAACAATAATATACGAACAATTTCTGAACCAACATTGCTTTCCTTTTTTTTTTTTTTTTTATAAAACTGTAAGATTTTACACTAGACAAAATAATTGTATTTTTTACAACAATAGAACTTTAGACAGTAAAATAGGTTTTGATTGAGGTAATTACATCACGGTGCGTGTACAAAGTAAAAAATAAAAAATATAGATTTTCATCTGTATTCCCCTCCTGACCGACAAATATTTCATGTTGCCATCGCCGTTGTTTTTACTTCCGGACCTCCTCGGTGAGACCAAAACTTTTGTCACGGATGTTAAAAAGAATGTATCCTTCTTGTAAAACCTTTAATTCCCCTCTTTGTTTTCTCTGTAACCTGTAATCCACCGTAGAAAAGTCCTGTTTGAGATCTGACATGCTTGCAGGTCGCCCGACTGTTTGCTGTAGACACACCCCTGAATTTGTTACAGTTGTCCCGATAGCGATGGTGGACGGCTTTGGCCTGCTGGCCAATCCAATGGATACACAATTGGGGATGGGTTGTACTGATTCTCGGGGCGGGTGTGGGGGAGTGCTATAGTTCTCACCTGGAAGTATAACTCCATAGTGTTGCACATTTTGTTCATGTGACAAGTGACAGGAACTGTTATCGAAAAAACTTTAAAAAAAAATAAAAAGCAGGGAGAGAAGTTCAAACCCTTGCACTGGTATCACCTCCGCACGTCCGGGGTGACGGGAGAATGTTGGATTGTCGATTTCAAATAGTAGCCGGAGACAGTTTCCAGTCGGAACCAGCAGTTCTCAACTCACTGACCGAGGCCAGAGTCGGAACACGGGCTTTTGAGAACACAAACCGCTCCGCAGCTCTCTCGTGACAAGACCTCAATTGCTTCGTCGTGAGACATTGAATGTTCAGTGTAGTCTAAAGCATATAAATCTGCCTCTGCCTCAAAAGTACAAAAACACTCCCCTCGGTAAATGTTGAGTTTTGGGGGGAACTCAACCAAGAACCCTGTGTGCATCCTAACATGGTCAAGGAATGTTCCATTAGAATTAGCTCTAAAGTGATTTCAGTAAAAGGGAGCATGATGTATTAGATCAGGACATTTCTAGTTTTGTCTTGGTTCTATTGTCTGACACTGCCATCCCACGTGTAGGCGATAGAGAGAATTGGCTGCGTTCCACAATCTGGAGTCAGCCCGATCCCGCTTCACACCGGCACAAAGCCATAAACAGCGGCTCACATGTAGGCCTCCTCCCGCATCTTCCTTTGGGACCAACTATACAGTCATGCTCAAAAACATGACGGGCGATTCTCACAAGAATCAAGGCACAAATGACCAAAAAGCACTTCACACAACGCCTCGTTGCACCTCACTCGCAACTGAAACTGTCACGCCGTACTTATATCATCTAGATCTCCACTGCTTCCAATTTTTCCTCGAGGCCCTGGTCAGTTTGACAGTGTGAGGGAAATTGTACTGGAGTCTGAGCTGGCTTCTCTGGCCCTTCTGGATTTGAATTCTTCTTGCAGGCTGCTTATTTGAAATTCAACGATGCTATAGAGAAGCACAGTGGGGGGATATATATATATATATGTATGTATATATATATATGTATATATATATATATGTATATACATATACAGGATATCCGTGGTTCCGTAAGTCAATCACACAAAAGAGGAGTTGACTGCAACTCAATACAAAAAAATTAAAATCCAATGAACAAGCTTAAATTCTGTTTCCTGTACTCACAATGGCAGCTTGAAATGATGGACGACCTAATTAAAATGAGCAGTTTAAAGTTTAACACAAAGCAGCGACCTGAACTGCGTTCGAACCGCGGTGAGTAGAAGGGTCGGGATGACGTGCCTTGAGCCAATAACCAGATCACCACAAATGTCACTGTGTGAATGGAACACCGAGGTTAGGTCGATATAATGCATTTCAAAAAAATAAAAATAAAAATGATCATGTGAATATTCCCTGTAATGGTAATGGAACTGCTGTCAAAACTGTGTCTAGAAAGAAATATGGTTGTTGGGTTTTTGCTGTGTAATGTGAACTTGTGATAGAGGTTAGATCATATCAACTACTGAGAAATCCTCCTGGAACCAGCTGCTCCTTGCATCTCCGTTCGGGCACTCTAACTGTTATATCATCCAAACGATCTGCCTAGTCTCACGTTCGATTTACTGACAAATACTTCTTCAAGACTGCGTGAAGACAACTTGGTCTTGAGAAAATGAGGATGATGCTAGTGGGTTTTCTTTTTTTTGGTATCACTCCAGAGGCAATGGAAATCTTTTTGGAGAGAACTTCTGAGTTCTTCTGTTAGAATAAAATCCTACAAATGCCGAGAAGCTTCCCCTTGCGCGTGGGGCCACAGTGTAGCCATTTAGCTGTGTTAACGCACAATTGCTATCCAGAACACATCAGAAACTTTTTTTTATGACCTATTTTCAATTGGACAATAATACACTGGCAACACACGGCACACACTCCAATCCTGCTCTAAAAAGTAGTCGAGACCCAATCCTGTACGAAGTGGCCTTGGTTGGCACCAGAGACTGAGGACCACCAGCCTCTGAATGAAGAACTATCATTATTATAATACACTATTCTGTCATGACGACAGACCCAATGATACAGTACATCTGTGGCGGACATTTTGATTCATCTTGTCTGAGTTCATGTCTGTTGGTTTCAAACTAACTACAATGAGAACTTTCTGAGTAAGCAGCAAAATCTTCACACCTGCCTATTTCTAAAAAGAACAAAAAAAAAACCCTTTCAATTCCATTATCATAAAAAGAGGAATTTGATTGTTTACCCCACACAAACACACACGCGCGCGCGCACACACACTGCTGTCCCTGTGATGCCCTGAGTTTGAATCTCCATACCGCTCTGCAGACACCAGCTCCACAACCCACAGAGACCACTACTGCAGCATGTGCTTTTTGGACAGGGTTGGTGTTCATGTTATTGGAGCATTTTATGGAAGCTCATTTGAGTCAGAGGGGGGGAACAAAACTATACTATAATAAATCATAAAAATAGAAATACTAATTAGATCAAAATGAATGATCCATTATTTCTAAATATTTATTTTTTAAAGTCAATACCTTTTAGACTATGAATCAGAATTATGACAAAGGATTGACTTAGTGCTGTCTCGTCCTCGTACTCACATAGAAGAAATACAAAATACAAACCATACTGACTAAAAATGTCATTATTTGAAAGCGGTGACATTGTGAATTTTTTGTTTTTTCTTTGTTGTTGTTGTAATTCCTAACATTTAATCTATTTGTTATTTTTGATCTTCCGTAGAGCACCTTAATTATTGACTCCTTTCCCCATTAAAGTATAATACGCTGATGTTTTAAACCATATTCCCCATCATTTCTGTTACTTATGATAACATGTTTCACCAATTTCAACATTGATGTCTGTCAGTCAATTTGCCAGTCAAAGCTATAAAGGGAAGTCAGACATCCAAACCATTTGTTGTAAACAATGATCTGATGCAGTCAGATAAAATTACAGTAGCACTTTATTCGTTAAATACTGCTCCACATCATATCCTGGTGAAATGTGGGAAACGCTGATGTATTAAACAAACAGTCTGTCCGAAAGGCACATGTGCAATTAAATCCCATGGGATTTCTCGGTGAGGTTTGGTGTGAACATCTAGTAAACTGTATTTAACAGGTTTTTCTTTTCCTTTTCTACTCACTTTCCCAAAAATCATATGCTGGTCACAAACACCCTGGCACGGTGAGGCCGTCACCAGGCTTCTCCGGTCAGGGTTATGTTCAGTGAGGCTCAAAAATGGACAAGATGGGACGCAGGATCAGAGGCCAGCACCACTTCATTCCCTTACACTAAAGATTTCAAACTCTGTCAAAGCGGCATTCGTAAAAGTAAATCTCAGATTCTTTCCCCCCTCAACTATTCTTACTGGCTAGAACTGTATTTGCGCTCAGTGCCATAGCATGAGAAGTGCTGGGAAACAGTGCTAAGTTGAGCTTCACTGATAGCAGTGGGACAAACATACGTGACAAGACACAACTGTGGCTTCCGTCCTCGTGTGCTAGTCAACAAATTCCACATCGATGCATCCAAAAATCTGACACTCTTGGGTTACACAATAAGCTGGAGTCATGACATCCATTGCAGAAGCTCCTCCAGCAGCTCTGCAGCTGCTCCAACTGATTCCTTTAGGGCAACACTCAGTGCATCAAGTAGGAAGAAGTTTGAAAGTGAGAGTTCTATTAACATCTTGATTAGCATTATGCTTAGATCACACAGGACACCCACAGTTGTATAGCGAGACAGAGGCAGTGGGGTTCTGGAAGTAAAGTGGACACAGGAAGTAGCCTCCCTGAGGTTAACAACTGGGGATTTTTCTCTTGGGGATGACTGACGTGTGTCATTTCGATTCCAACAGAGTTGGTTTAGCACTTTCATCTGCTTCAGGGTCCTTGTTTCAGCGAGCCTAAAGCCAACACAAGCAAGGCTACACCCACCAAACACACGCTAACTTGCTGTCAGTCAAATTGTGGACACAAATGTGTCTTAACTCAAGGTTCACTTACTGTCTTTATCTGAAGCTTTCGCCTGTATAATGTGATGTGATCAGATTGGATTCCCAAGTTCAGGACTGCGCTCTGTCTGTCAAACAGCAGTGCGGTCCACACGCAGCACTGGACCTCGGTTTATCATATAAAATGTAGCGTAAGAATGTGCTTCTGCGGTGACACGATTTAAAAAAAACAACCACCGTCTGTACTGCCACGCTGCCTGTGTGGACACTGATATACAACCGTGTGTCCTGTGCGTTCAAGCCCTTTGCACTCAACCCACTCTATGTCTTTAAGGCTTCACTGCATGACGAGTGTGCGTATAGAGAAGTCTTGTGACAAGGCTGTACTGTGAAATGTTTGCATAAATCACCATCGTCACCACCACTATGGTGTTAAGAGTTAACAATCAAATCTAAATCGTATTAGCTTGCTTTGCTATCCACAGTTAGGACTGCACAATACTAATTAATTCCCTGCATGTGTGTAAGACTGACAGAAATCTGAGTGAGAAAGACTTAAGTGCAAGTCAACAAGTTTATCAGAGAGAGAGAGAGAAAGAGAGAGTCACAGTCCCTCAGAAGGGAGTCTGTAGGTGTGTGTATTGCTGTGATGGTGTGGAGGAGGTGGAGGAGGATGTGTTGGGGGTGGGGCTGCTGGCCAGACGGGAGGAAGGAGAGGAGTCGGACAGCTGCAGCTCCTCCAGCTTCTTCAAGTACTCGTCTCTGAGGGCCAACAGCTCCTTGTAGCGCTGCTCCACCGGACTCTGCTGCTGGAGCACACGACACACGACACACACACACACACACACACATTACCACCAGTAGAAGAACGGAAACGATGACATTTCCATTTGAAATATAAAGTCACTGTATTTTTTACTCAAGTTTCAAATCTTTTCAGAAGAAAGATGAGAATGTCCACATTTTCTATACACAGCACAGATCTGCTTGATGTGACAATGTCACCTGCAGTGGAAAACACCCTCTCACTGGGGACAGACGTTCAGAGACAGGTAACAGCGTTACTGTGTAAGGTCATGTGCCGTTACTGCCAGGTAGATATAATATATCCCCATAAATGTACCAGCAATCACCGCCGTTATTTGTTTTGCCCTGTTTGAATCAGATGACGGACATGTGTTGTCAAACTGATGAAGATGGTTTTTTTTATTTGCTTGTGTTTTGTCTATTTGCATCATGTATTTTCTTAAGTTGCAGTGCTGTGAGCTCTCAGGGCCACCGTACTAAAGCCTTGAAGGGTCAGGACTCCTGCCCAATATATGCTTATCCCCTTTTGAGCTTGATCGCTGCTTCTCTAAACAAAGTTATCATTATTTACTATTTGCAGTAGTGGTAGTCACACATCATCATTATTTTATTACCTGTTGTCGTATGCGTGGGTTCCAGCGGATGTAGTACGTTACCCACAGCTCTAGGTGACGCATGCTGGCGACGGGGTAGAGGACCCTGCCGGACTCAGGGGTGTAGAAGGGGTTTAAATAAATGTCCATCTTACTGTTGACCAGAGACCAAAGAGACACGGTCTTCGACCTCACCTCCTGCACCACAGAAAGAGTATGACTGTAAAACATTTGCAGTTGCAAAAAACTGTGCAACCTGAGAAGTAAAAGTACACTTGCAGGTACAGTGTGTTGTAGGGCAATGTGCAGTGTACATGCATGTACAGTAAACACAATGCCTTTTACCGAGGTCAATAAACAGGATCTATTTCATGTTTGTGTATCGTATGATAAGTTGATACGGTAACAGGCCTTGAGTGGTCTTACCTGCTGGTCTCGTGCACTCTCGCAGTTATAGAGGAAAGTCCCGAAACGACAGCTGTAGAGATGATCCAGGATTGTCAGCAGAAGGCGCTCATTAAACTCAAAGGCTGTAGGAAACTGAGAGGAGGAGAGTTAACCAGTTAAAATTGGAAGATCGCCTCAGCTCAGATCAGGGAACACACTTTACTCTTTTGGTTTTAAAGATACTTTCCCTGTTTTTTGTCACAGCACCAGATGGTCCTATAATGACATGAACATTCAGGCACTGCTGAGTATCAAAATGCCAACAGTGAGTCTGGAGAATCAGGAGAGGATGTGTGAAGCTGCAGCAGAAAATACTGATATCTCTCAATGAAATATGCCAAGTCACGGCTCTATTTTTGTGGCAGTGCAATAACCAGTTCTAGCAGAACTCCCACGGTATGGTATTTTGAAGATCCTGAAATGTTCTGTGGGGCATTTAGATTCCTAGTGAAGAGCACATCACACTTCACACGTGTGACGTTTATTCGAATCACAGAGCAAGTTGTTGCATGAGCACAGTGCCATTATGTGTGTCCATCCACTCTGTTCACTTTCCATAAATCTCTTGCAGCGGTCAGCAGGATGCTAAACAATAACCACACACACCTCAGACCAGTGCGTTGAAAGTGTGAACTGTTTATGTGGGAAACAATAGATTAACATTGATCCTTTTTTTTTCATATATAATTGTTGAACTGCAACAACTGGTGTCACAGTTACAATATGATGTAATTATTCACAGCATTAAGATACAGTAGATTTATGCATAAGAGTTAGATTGATGAAATCATATAAATGGTTTTACCGAACAATTTTGGGACTCTGTAACACTAATGTATGCATGTTTGATTTCTGTCTTCATTATTGTCATGGATCTTGATTGATTCAGCTGTTTCAGAGCAATGAGACTACAGGTGTAACTGGCCAAGTGTGTATTAATCACATCACCCTCTGATCTATATTCCATCTCATCTGCTCCTTGAGTTCATTCATGTGCAACAGCTCAGTGTGCTGTAGGGCTGGTGAAGACTCACACAGTCTGTGAAGCTACTTGCTTTGCAATGGTCATTTTGTCTTTTCAGAGGATTTGTTTGTGACACACAATCTGATTACATTACACCTGGACAGCTAGATCCAGGAACACATTTAGATAGAAAAAAAAACCCCTGCCCGTTATATTTGCAGAGTTTTCTTAAGACATTTGAAAGCCTGTAGGGTAACAGTCCTCCATCAGTTCAGCTTGATGATTCAAACATACCTGTTTAGTCATCTGCCATACACAGTCAATGAACTGAACAAAGATGGGGGATCTGTCCTGGTCTGCGTGGTTCTTGTCACCCTGACCTGTCCTCTACACACACAACCACACACATACACAAAACAAAATGACAGGAACATTTATCAGTCAACTAAAGCCTCTCTTGTGTCGTTTTAAAATTGCTTTCGACTATTGTATGATGAATAAGGATGAATCCAGAATATGGATTTAAGTGCAGATAATTCTGACGATAGGACCAAAAATGTTTTCTCACCGAGGCAAACTTGTGCCCAAAGCTGATCCATTCCTTCTCAATCAGGACCTAAAACAGCACCAAGTTTGTTAATTGCATCAGGTTTATTTTCTTCAGCTCCTTTGTTAAAGCCAAACTGTCAAAAAGTGACTTGTAAGTACAGTAACTGAAGCTTTACTCAGAGTTGGTTTCATAATCGTTTTCTGCTCGGCCACTGACCTGGAATCCTCTGAGTGTGCGGTAGTGACTGTCCAGCATCAGCATGGCCAGAGATGTGAGCTGGGCAGTTCTGTCCCAGCCGTCACTACAGTGAACCACCACTGAGTTGCCACTGGAAACCTTGTCTGCTACTTGGATCGCTCCTGACATCACCAGCTACACAAACAAATTTAGATTTAGACAAGCAATTAGACTTACTGAAAATTTCAAATAAAAGCCCATGGATTTTTCATGTGTAGAACAACTCTGTTTCTTACCTTAACATGTTCTAGCCAGTGTGTAGACTCGAGACTGGACAGCCAATGGGATTCCTCCACATTTGGGTAGACGATGTCTTTGAGTTTCTTCAGGGATTCCCTCATGACGTGGATATTCTGGATGTCCAAGAAGATGAGCTCTGCGTTTTGGTACTCATCCCCCTCGTAGCCTCCGCCAGTGGCCTTGGAATTACAAAGATGAAAAAAAAATTAAGAAAAAATGGTTTTCAGTTCAGTACTGTATGCTCATTCATATCACACATGAGGACATTATGGGCAACTCTGGCCAGTGAAATGTGTATCCTTCCAGTGGCTCAAGGTGATTTTCATACTTCTCGTTGGCTTTTTAATGTGGAACAATTGAGAAACAAAAATATCTGACCATACTGAGAATTTTGTGTTTTTCTCTCATTGTAAACTGAGTAAGTTTAGCTTTTGGGACTGCTGGTCTCACGCAACACATCTGAAGATGTCAACCGGAGTACTCATTTTCCATTTTTTCCAATGTGATACAGTACCTGTCAATCGATCAACTGAAAAGATAATTGGCAGACTGACTGATTATGGGGAAAAAACATAATTTGTAGCCCAAATTCTCACCTTTTCAAAGAGAAACATTACGTCATAAACCCTACACCATGTCAGAACTATCAAATATGATATCTTGTTTGCTCAAAGTAAGTGACAGCTTTCTCAAAGGTTAACATTTCACAGTGACATCAGTCTCCATCCACTGACACCATGTGCTGCTTTCTATTTTACCTCTCATCACTGCTAACTGCTATTACAGACTGACTGATGCTGACAAGTGTTGCACATGGGATGGTAACCTGCTGTACACCTTCCTCTCTGTCAAACCAGCCCTCTGACCCCTTCCTCTCAGACCTTGTTGGCCACTGCGTTGACGTTGGGCCTGGCGTCGTATATGGTGAGCTTGGTGGTGTCGTTCGCCTCCCGGATCAAGTCGAGGTAGCGCTCGTCATCCTTGTTCCTTTTCCCAGACATGCCGACCAGAGGCTGACTGCAGCGGGCGATCACTGCCTGGTTCTCCCTGTGGATCCATGAGAGAACCTGAGGCACAAAGGCAGATGGAACATTTGCAGGTGTGGGTCAGTAATGTGGGTACATGGCTTCACTGTCAGTTAAATTGATTGGCTTCCAGCGCAGCAGGGGTTACTGATATTGTCGGTTGTCATTTAGCATTTTAATCCCTTGGTTTTTATATATGATTAAATACGTCTTCCTTAGAATGTGTTAATTTATGTCATTATGTCCTTTCAACAATTCCCATGAATAGACCAAACAACAATGTCTTGAGTTAAAGCCCCAGTGTGTTATTTCTTTTTCATTTTCTGACGGCATCTGGTGGTAAAGTTGCAAACCACAACCAACTGGACACTTTGTGGTGCCGCACTGCTATTTCCATCTCTGTTTTTTACCGCAGCACTGGAAATTCAACGCGAATGCGACGTATTCTGGACCGTTGTCTGCAACCGTATTTAATGCTGCGTTCCATTATACCTCGGAACCCATTGGAGCGATTTTTTTCCCAGGCCCCCCTAATGTTCCTTTATTTAACTCATTCAAAGTTGACGAATTCTCACAAATTCTACACCCCTGCCTAACAGGGTTCAGTCTTATATGGACCAGTCCTGTGCTCACCGGTATGCGTCCTCTTGACCTGAAGGCAGCGACTCTTCTGAGGTCCTCCTCTTTACTTTTAAAGGGAACAGCCAGTACAGTGGGATAGGTGTCACACAGCTCATAGTTCTTATTGATGAATGTGATACGCCACTTGCTATTAGGTAAGCCCTGCAAACACAGTAATCATCATTAAGTGTTGGCATGAAAACGTAGCAGCCTTACTGTAACAGTTGAGTCTTAACACTGCACTTGTCTTCCCTACCTGGCGTCTGAACTCCTCTATGGGTTTGTAGACATTCCACCCGTTCTCCTCGTACTTCTCCTGAGTCACGTATGCAAACAGAGGCTGAACAGGGGGAAGCAGAGGACGACAGTTATATTTTAGTAGCAGACACTCACCCCTCTGAGCAGTTTGAATCAATCATCAACAATGATTGAGTAGCAATGAATAAAAAACAGATTAGAGTTGAATTTTAGAAAAATAGAGGTCAGCATGCTTAGCATTAGCAAACTTCCTGTTTGTTCATTTTCCCCGCGAAAAAATCCTATTCATTCAATTTAGTTTCACTTTCCCCCCTGGTCATTGGCTGATGATACAGTTTCCATTGCATAAGACTTGTTCTGACACAAACTCTACACATGTACAAATGTGAGCTAGGCAGATACAGCTGTGGTGTGGGCAGGTACAGTAGGTGCGTCTCATGGCTCATGGTGAAATCTCTGCATTTTAGCAAATGCATGAAAACCAGGCTTTGATACAAATGGATGATGATTGTAAAGCTGATGCAATACACTAATACTGATATACGAATATTCACAATTAAGGAATTGAAGGATTCTGCCTAAAGTGTAATCCTTATATACAGTAATCATTTTCATTGTGCTCTAGATTGATCAATGTCGATCTAATTATCTAAGCAAATGAGGCTACATCTGTATCATTTGAATTTCCCCTTGCTGGCCTGGCCTTTTTTTTTCCAGATAGAAGAAAACAGCCATCAATCAGTAGATGGTGGAAGATGTCAGAAGCGGACTTACCAGACCATGCGAGAGGGGGAAGGCATGTCTGAAGAGGAGTTCAAAGATATCTCGTCTGCTGTGTCCTTCCTGCTTCAAGGCAAACCTCAAGTTCCTCATGTCCTGCAGACATGACATACATGCAAACATATGAATGATGAATGCATATACTGTACACACACAAAGACACTATCCAAAATAGTGAAGCAGTTCTTCAAGGGAATACAGATGAGTTTTGAATTAAAGGAAACACCTAGATAAATGGGTACAATCCGAATAAATCCAGATACCTCCATGTGACAAGTGATGATATCAAAAGGCAGCAGAAGTACTACAATAGGGTTAGAGTTAGATAGAAACACACGTACACACACACACACACACACACACACCTTGCAGGTGATTTCCAGGCCATAGGAGTTTTCGCCTCTGCTTGATGCCCCGCCCATTTTCTCCACCCGACTGATGGCACCCAAAGGAACATCAAGCATCACCACCACATCCTACAACACAGAGTCAGCAGAGTCATGTTGAGAGTCATACTCACACACAAAATACAACACGCACAAAAATCACATACATACAAGCCAATCAGGTACTGTCTACTATACGTAAACATACTTTGGATGTAGATTTGAATTATTCCCCGGCATGTAAGAGAAACAATAAAAATTTTAAAAAGCTTGTTGTAGAAAGTTTACTGCCACGTGTGAATGATAAAGCAACTATAATCAATAGCACTGAAGAACTGACTGTACTCACATGCACTTTAATATTTGGACTGTGTTTCACACGTGTACATTTCATGCATATTTGTATTTATTGCTGATATATTGTGTATTTCTTTTTTTATACCGTATCTCTGCAATTTTTGCTGTTTCTTTTTACTGCTGCACACCGAAGAGCTGCTTAAAGACTTAACTTGTTTTTTTTTTTTTACAAAAAACAGTGACAATAAAGATCTATTCTATTTCTATAACGATAGATGGATCACATAACTACTGTGAGAACTGTCCCTCATACGAACCCACAGGGAAGTATTACCCTTTCGTTTCAGTTTCATTGCATTGCTCTTCCCTCCGCTACCTGATCAGCATCAAACAGTTGACAGGCAAGGAAAATATATAACATTTAGCAGATGAACAGCCGGAACTCAAATAAATTACATTAAGATGTATATATAGAAAGTAATGCTAATTTAGATGTTTCCTAAAAAGTCTCTTATCATCTTTATAAAGAGATAATATGTCAGGCTTGTTTACAGCTACTTTTCTGCTGCCCCCAAGTGGTCAAAATACACATTGCAGTGAAATAAATAAAGCGAACACTATTTTGAACTGCAGACTAACACATTTAGAGCAACCCAATAAAGGCCCAATAGTTTTAGATTTATCAATTCCAAGACATACAGTGTGCAGAGAAAATATGGCAATTGCCAGAAAAAAGTCACTTTTCTACATAAATACACACAAAGTTGGACACTTTGTCTGTAATAATAAAGCACAGTACCATGTTAAAAACACAAGAGCTCAGCCATAATATTATGACCAAATAACATTGATTATCTCATTAAATTGGCAGCTGTCTTTGGGTGGGACATATCAGGCAGCAAGTGAATATTAAGTCCTCTAAGCTGACGTGTTGGAAGCAGGCAAAATGGGCACAGATCTGAGCGACTTTGACAAGAGCGAAATTTTGATGGCTAGACGACTGGGTCTGTCAGAGTGCCCATGCTGTCCACTGCCGAAAAGCACCTACAATGGACACATGAGCATCAGAACTGGACCACAGACCACTGAAAGAAAGTGGCCTGGTCTAAATGATCGTGCGTGTCTCATACCTGGGGAAGAGATGACACCAGGGTGCACTATGGGAAGAAGGCAAGCCAACGCAGGCAGTAAAATGCTTTGGGCAATGGTCTGCTGAGAAAACCTTGGGTCCCGCCATTCATTTGGATGTAACTTTGACACGTACCACCTACGTAAACACTGTTGCAGACCAAGTGTACACCCCTTCAGTGAAACATTAATCCCCAACGGCAGTGGCCTCTCTCAGCAGGATAATGCGCCCTGCCAGATTGCAGAAATGGTTCGCAAATTGTTTGAGGAGCACAACGACAAGTTCAAGGTGTTGACTTGGCCTCCAAATTCCCCAAGATATCCGTCCAATTGGGCGTCGGTGGGATGTGCTGGACAAACAAGTCCGACCCTGCGGAGGCCCCAGCTCATGACTTACGGGACTTCAGAGGTCTTGTGGATTCAGAGCTGTTTGGTAGCAAAAGGGGGACCGATACAATATTCGGCAGGTGGTGATAATGTTATGGCTGATCAGTTTATTCTATTTAACCCAACTGGGGCGGCTGTGGCTCAGGAGGGAGAGTCGGTCGATCCCAGCTTCCCCTCAATTTCGCATGTCGATGTGTGTGCCGATAAACCTTTGAATTGCCTCAGACGGCTCTTCCAGCAGTGACTAAATGTGTGTGAATGTGACAGAAAAAGCACAGTAAATAGCAGCGCAGTATGGATGTGTGAATGGGTGAATGCTACAATAAGACTAGAAAAGTGCTATATAAATATAAAAATATTGTCCATTTCCATTTACTGCTGGCAAGCGCAAACACACAAACACACACTTACAGCATCTGAGCTCTTGAAGTAGAGTCTGTAGTTGGTGATCAACACTTTGCCTTTCACCGCTCCACTGAATGGACAGATGTAGATGATTTCTTTATCTGAAAACAGATGACAACATCAATTATTTGAATTATATTTCTCACCCATTTTATTTTACATCTGATCTCACTTGAAGCCTTTTTTGGCTCAGAATATTCTTTTCCTCTTTTGACTTGGGGAAATTGGGTTCGGACATTCAACAGTTTAACGTTCATATATGAAGACGGCAGCAGTAGATGTCGGAGTGAGACACATTCACAACAGCAGGAACATTTCTGGAATGATCGGACGAGGGGTGGCGCCTGGGTAGAGCCCCCACTTGCGCGCCATGATTCTTCCGGAGATTTTTTTCTGTATTCTCACATGGGCTCCCACTGATATTTTCCAGAAATATTACTAGGGGGCTGGCAGGAAAAGTGACGGAATGTCCATAGCAACATTTGAGGACATTTGCATGTCTGAAGCAGCTAGATTTTCAAAATGGATATACTTTTTCCAGAGTGTGGACACGGTACAATACACTCACCTATAATTCTGTCCTCTCCTGGCAGCAGACACACATCTGCTAACAATTCCATCTTCAGAGACTCTCTGGAAGTCTGCCAATCAATCACACAGAAAGTTGTTATGAAGTTATGAAAAACAAAAAATATATTATTTAATCAAATATTGCAAAAACAATCTTTTTAAACACACACACACACACACACACACACACACACACACACACACACACACACACACACACACACACACACACACACACACACACACACACACACACACACACACACACACACACACACACACACACACACACACACACACGCATCTAAAGAAATTTAATGTCGGGAAAAAGTTCAATATTTTTCATCAGTTATTTAAGATAACTGAATATTTAATTTATCATTGAATCATTACAATTAAACTAAAATATTTCAAGCACATTTTTAATTTAAATTTCCACAATTACGACGTACAGCTAAAAAAAATCCTGAAAGGCCGTAGTTTCGATGAGCACCGCCGTTATCGGTGTAGCTAACAGTAAATGAATGCGTTCGTCTATGATGAATCTTCGCTATTCCCAATCCTGCGGAGAGATCTGTGTGTCTGTGTCGGCCGGTGCCTGCCCTGAGCAATGGAGACAACGCTCGTTGCCACAAGTGTAACAAATGTTTTGCAAGTAAAAAGCGATCTGTCAAAACATGTAGTGAGAGTGAAAGTTATCTCTACTTCTGCTGGTCCCAGTCAGAGACAACAGTTGCAGCGAGTGGGAGGATGACTGAGGAGGAGGGTGAATGAGTGACACCTCGCTGTGACCAGGTTCATAGTGAAAGACCTACAACCCTTTACAACAGTAGAGTCCAACAGTCTGACTGTACATATTGAGTTGTGTTACTTTTTTCCCCCTCCGATAGGCTTTATGTTAGTCCCATCACTCCACACACATCATGTACTTTATATTAGTTATTTGTTCAAAATAGTGCTGTTCAGTGTTCAACAGTGTACTGTGTACAGTATGAGAAACAAAAGATTTGTCCATTCTACTCCTCGCTGCTTCGAGTCAGAAATGATGATAAAATGTAACACTGTTTATGATACCACCAAACCATTTACTAATCATTCTCGTGAAAAAGCAGCATTGATCCTTTTTACATGTGTTAAGAAATTACCAATGTATATGGGAAAATGTGGTGCAGACTGTTTGTAACATTGTAAAATTGTAATTTTACCCATTTGAAACTCACTGGACGGCACAAAGTGTCCAAAGTGTGTATCCACTTACACTGGAGATGTGTGTGTCCAGGGCATTGGAGTTGTAAACCGAGACCGGTGAGGCCATTGCTGAGGGAGGGGGCTTCCACAGGCTGAGGAGGAGAGGCAGAGACTGTTAGCTGTGGATTCTAAAGCAAAAGAACTCAACAATACATCGACAGGTCTTCACCAAACTCGGTGGGAACATCACATGGGACGGCTTCTCCAGATCCTAATTCTTTGGAGCTGATCGGTCGTAGGGGCGAGGGGGGGGTGGGTGTCCTACTAGCTTACCATACTTCAACTTAGGGTAACAAAACCACTGAGGACACAGACTAATTTCCACACGCATTTGAGGCGCGGTCATGGCGACAGCCAATTGCGAGGCCCGCTCAAGTTGTAACTGACGACTCAGTATTTGCAGCTCTTTGAGCAAGACATGTAGCCTTTCAGTCATTGATATCTATGCACGCATTTATCTACATATTCACAAATCCATACACGCATTTGCTGTTGAGCTGCAACAGTTAATCGATTAATCGGTTAGTAATCGATTTCTAAATTAATCAGCAACTATTTTGAAACTATTTTAAGTAGTTTTTATGAAAAAACAAGTCAAAATTCTATGATGGTATATGTTCTGGTTTCTTCGCTCCTCTGTGACAGTAAACTGAATATCTTTGGTTTTTGGGCAAAACAAAACATCATCTTGGGGTTTGGGGAGCACGATTTTCAATTTTTTTTATTTTATGACATTTTATGGGGATTCACAAATCTCAGCACTCATTTGGATATTTTTTTACGCACACACAAAACTGACGACGGACACACAGATTGAGAAATAGTCACACAAATCTCCACCACACACAATATTGCCCCCAAAGTGAAGAGCCCTAGGTGAGTCTGAGAGAGCAACTTAAGGTCTGCCATACCATAAAGCCTCTGGCTTTTGATTGTCAGTTATCTATTGTCCGCAAAAAACGTCTTCGTAGCACATTTCCAATCTCTGTAGCATAAAGATAGTATGCACTAGCACAGATGGATTAGCCCATTGTTCCGATTGAACCGCCAAATCCGATTCAGCAGACAAAATCCATAGTCAGGTACAGTCCTAGTCCTGAGTAAGATTTAGTCTTTCCAGCTGCGGCACTGGTGGTCCGTATGGTTGTTTCAAGCACGTGGACCAGCAGGACATCAGTTAAGATTCCCCTGCTGACTGGGGATGCTGCAGGTCACCTGAGTGGGCTGTGACAGGAACTGAACACCCTTCTGTGACCAAGAAAGCTCAAACAAAACATTAAAGATATGAAACTACCAGTAGTGAATGCTTCCTCATTCTTTGAAGGCATATGACAATATGCCTTCAAATGTGAAAATGTGAAACTATTTATAGCCTGGTTAATTTGGGGTTCCATATTACATTACCATTGCCGCCATATTACAGCTTCACATGTTTCCGGTTACTCTAACACCGCCAGTGTTTGGAAAGGCTGGGTTACCTGAGGAGAGCTTGTTAGTGCTGAGCCTCATACAAGATGAGTACAACAACTGTAAGCATGATAACTGCACCCTGCAGATGGGAACATTTTCTATCCTCAGAATGTTAAAACAATTTAAAATGGTTTAAAAGGTGTATAAAACTGATTAACATTTTGCCAAAAGGCCAATTTATCGGTTGGCCGAAGATATTCGGTTAAAAAGAGCATTTCACAGACATGTTTTCGTCTGCGCCCATTTTTGCCCCTATGAAAATTACAAATTACAAGAAATAAACAATTCAAAAAGGTGTACATTCATGTACATTGGACTGATTTTTTTTTGGATATTTTCTTACTTCAGGTTCTATATCTTCTGTTGTAATTGCGTTTTCCGCTTTGTTCTGTAGTCATTTATAATAACGTTTGTGGCTTAACTGTAAACTGTAACTGTCACTATCAAGTCTCAATTATACTTCTTTGTCATAAGGGCGAGGCTGCACGGTGGCGTAGTGGTTAGCACTTTGGCCTCACAGCAAGAAGGTTCTTTCCAGGGCCTTTCTGTGTGGAGTTTGCATGTTCTCCCCGTGCATGCGTGGGTTCTCTCCGGGTTCTCCGGCTTCCTCCCACAGTCCAGAGACATGCAGAATGGGGTTAGGTCAATTGGAGACTCTACATTGACCGTAGGTGTGACTGTGAGAGTGAATGGTTGTCCGTCTCTGTATGTGGCCCTGCGATAGGCTGGCGACCTGTCCAGGGTCAACCCCGCCTCTCGCCCAATGTTAGCTGGGATTGGCTCCAGCCCCCCCCCCCCGCCCCCCCGCCCGCGACCCTTAAATGGATAAAAGCGGTAGACGATGGATGGATGGATGGACGTCATGAGGGTTTGACAATGACACCTTGGGAATCTTTGCCAAATTTCGATTTTGTATTTTATTTATCGGCCATTGTAATTGTATCGGAATTGTTTTAAATTCCTAATGTCTATATGATAAAAATGGGAAAACTGGCGGCATGATTCTTGCACTTTTGGGGTAATGGGTTCATGGTTGAACGCACTTATTGTAAGTCCCTTTGGACAGAAGCGTCCACGCCGAATGGATGACAACAATGTAATGCACAGACATCTCAGCTTGCCGTTACGCAAAACAAAACGCATCCAAAGATCAAATGTGTCCGAGGGTTTGTTCCTCCCACACCGGCTTTGTTCAGCTCGACCCCTGACCCCTCCGACCCGCCTCAGCATCAGCAGCTGACTGCCGACGAGCTACTGTACATCCGTCACGCCGCGGGCACAAACAGCAGAGTCGATCTGTCGAACGCTCGATCGTGTGCGTGTGTGCGAGAGAAACACTGTGGAGTGACGAGATCGGCTGACGGGATCCAACACACCTTGGCTTTTGACCCAACTTGTGAATTCGGTGCGGTCGTGTGGCGCGGCGTGTCCCACCGACGAGCAGAACCAGGACAGCCCTCAGGTAAGGACGGCCAGTCACACGGCGGCGGCTCTCGGGTCTTGCTCGCCGGGGTACGCGTCTGTGAACGTCGGGAGCGGGTGGTGTCCCTGGTTGACGCGCCGACAGGCGGGGTGGAGGCGACCACAGGTCCCCCCCCCCAAAACACCCAAACACCCCGTCCGCTGAACTTTTCCAACTTGCTCATTCCAATAGGTACAGCTGTGGAGTCGCACCAGGAAATAGCGGAGGCCTCGACGCTACGGTGGCCTGTTCCGGCCCAAATTCGGGCCGTTTCCCTCCCGCACTGCACGGGAAACCTCCGGCGACCATGGGCCGGAGAACACCCGACGTGCCCGCGGGCGGCCCCGTCGTCGCGAAACGCGTTTACTCACCCGCAAAGTGCGATTCTCCCGTGGCGGAACGTCGATCCGTTTCCCCCCTCAAGCCACAGCAGGAACTTACTCCACGTCACGTGCCGCGCAGGCGGGGCGCGGATTGGCTGGGTGTCAAACTGGAGTTTGAAAGGGAAACGTAGTTTTCTGAGGCGGGCGCCATGTTCCGTGAGTCATGCGAGGCCGCCGGGGGGTGGGGGGGGGGGGTTCTGCTTTTAAGACAGAAATGCATTGTTCCATGTATATTTTATTAAAAAAATTATTAAACATTTTTTTTATAAAAGTTACATTGTGGTTTTTTTTACAGTGAGCTCCTCCTCTATCTTTTGGAATAAAATGTAGGTCATCCAATAATAAAATAAAGAAGTGGGTTTGGGCAGCAAATAAGTGCATGCACAGCTTCTTGGACTTTCCCAATGTAGTAACAACAACAAATAATAATAAAACAATAAAGTAGGTGTGGAATATATATTTATATGCACATATATATATATATACATACATACACACACACACACAAAGAAAGAACACGAGCTGATTATTTATCTTTATTTATTCAGTAAAACGTACAATATTTGAGTAGCAACAGTGCTGAAAGAATATTTAAAATAATAATGATTATAATAATAATAGACCTTCTACCTGCTTGGTAGCAGGTCTTTCAAAAGAAGTCACGGATTAAGTTGTGGAAAAGCACAACGGGTCAGTAGATGGGTATAAAAACATTTCTCAAAATGTATCTGTGATAACTTAATAACAGAATGCAGACACACTTAAACTTCTGTTGAGCTGGCATGGACATTATAACATGACCAGCATGGGGGTTCAGCCTCTTCTGCATACGGCCATATACAGTACAGTCTGCAGGGACACGAGTGCCCTCTACTGGCCCAGGACTACAATAGCATCTAAACAGACACTTCATGACATCTAGTAAATTAATTTATCCAATACACTTTTTGTCAAAATCAGTGAATATTTCCTCACAGTCTGCTAGCTGTCGGTTGTCCAGGTTTTTCGGCGCAGCCCTGGGCCTCTGCCACTGTACAACCTCACTACTTAAAAAAGAACAATGTCTCATTTTTGTGTCCTTGACAGGTCCTTATTTCACAAAGTCTTTCATATAGGCCGGTGGTCTAACTGTTTCTCTGAAATCGGACCAACTCCTAAGTAGGAGAACCACCAAGTGTACAGCTCTCCTCATGTTTTGGAATGGTCTAACTCTGTCATCCACTTATGAAGTACCTGTGTCCTGAGCCAGACAACAAAATATATAGGAGCCAATGGCTCCTAAACCCAAAGTATTTAGGAGTTAAATTAAATTTTCAGGGGCCAAAATATATCGAATGTCCAATTTATCCCTTACCTTTTCTTTCCCCTCTGTACTCTCTGCCTTTGTCTGCCCTGCGTCCCATAGTGTGCACAATGTATTATTTATAAGTATGTATGTGCCCTGTCCAGTATGCTTCAACCATGTAAGAATTAATACATAAATATACAACCTTTTTCTTCTTTAATTTTTTTTTTTAACTATGTACAATTAGTTGTTTCCTGCTTGTATCTCCCACCACCACTATATCAATTTCACTTGGCCAGCCAGTGTAGTCAGGTCTGTGTATGTCTTGTCCATGAACTGACCTTTCACTAAAGTTTTAAGCATTCTCCATTCCTTTTGGACGGCTGTGGTGTCACATTCTTCGTTTTTTCAGGACCTCTATGTACCACCTGACGAGGGTATCAACCTGATCCTCACCACATGTAACAATATCTTCGGGCCATGCATCAGGACAGAACACTGAAAATGACCTGAAGACCTTTGATCCCTTCAACTGACCTGTTTCTGTTTTATCATGCAAGTTAGAAATCAACCTGTCCACACTTTCATTTGAGCATTAATAAAGAAATGTCACATACATGAATAAATCAGTTGAACGGGCACGTCAGTGAGATGTGAAAGGTCCAAGAGCCACTCTACTGTTTATAAGTGACCCACAAAGTCACAACCATTCTATAATGAGAATTGGGTGCACACCAATGAACTAAATGACTTTTTAAAATCAATGTAACCCTGTCAGTACAGTGGACCTGTTCAGGGGCATTGACTCCAACAGAGCCATTTAAAGACAGAGTTGCATCAGTGGGGGACCAAAAAGCTTGATCATCACATGATATATGTAGACTTCACATAGTTACTCAATTATGATACAAAATAACATGGATATAAATCTGCAATTTTTGGTAATCACTAGCCAATATATTTATTTCCAATATTAAATAGCACACGGACACGGGTTTGTATAGTCACATGAATGTTTTTAAGATAAATTTAGAATTTGAGGATAATCTTTCCCTTGATTAAATAGACTTTGCTCCTGGAGAAGGGAAGGAGCGCTTCAAAATTCTGATCCGGTTTAGTTTTCTAACAATTCTTGTATGACTGGTGGATTAGGCAATCTCAATAACTAATGTAATATTTATGAAGTTCCGATAGGACAGAAGGAGACCGACAGGTGACCATCCCTGGCCACACTCAGACAACTCAATTAGCATGTTAAAGGGGTATTATTTTTTTCAACCTGGGCCCTACAGTACGGTTATAAATGTCGGTGTGTAAATAAACGGTACCTCCAAAACCTTTTGGAACTGGTCCAGTAGATTGCCTCAACTGCGACAGTCCATGAAACGTCCACTAAAACTATTGGGGGTTTTTCCCCGCAAATAAAAGGCTCAAATTGTTTTTCTGGGTCTTTGCTAAGAAGCTGGCAACATTACAAAGTGAGAGTAAGAGATCACTCTTAGTGGCCTTTTGCTGTAAGGATAACAGCATATCCACTGTCTCCGTGTCACAACTGCCCAGTTGATGCGATCTACTGGACAGATCCCAAAAATCCCTGTAAGTATTTTATAAATTTAGGGCCTGGTTTGAAAACGACCGGAATTCCCCTTTAACTGGTGTGCGTCCCTTTTCTGCGTCAGGTCAGTAGGATCAACCTTACCACCGCCCAAGATACTAACAAGAACAGACTATGTGAGGTAATCAAACACTGTGGTTCTGTCAACCAGAGAACACACCACCAGGAAGATTAATGTTCCGTTCATTAAAAGTAAGGAACATGGAAAGGCTCGTGGAACCAAGGGAGTTCAGGCACAGCATGAGGGTGCTGTGTCGCGGCAGGGAGCCAGACGTCCCTCCCGTGGCCCCTTGTGCTGAAGGAGAAATCGAGTGAGCGAGCGAGAAAACAGACCGAGGAGAAGGGGTGAGATACGCCTGCAGAGATGTGTTGTCTGTTCCCCCAAACTTCTAAAATGTCATCAGTTGAGATAATCAACAGCTTTTGCTGCTGATGTGTGACAAAGTATGTCAAGTGGCATCAGTTACTGATGTGATAAGAATTTGTATTAAGCTGTCTCATTGGTTATTTTCGACATGTAATCAGTGTACACAAGTCAGGTCAGTACAAAATGTTCCTAATACTGTGCCTTCAGCCGCTACGGGATATGCATGTGGTTAGACAAAACTGAGTTGATATGTGTGGGGAATCATCCCTTGTCCCTCTGCAGGGACATTTTGAGGCAGACCAATATGCCAAGACCAAAGAGAGTAAGACAAGATCCCACCATTTTGTGCATCCCAGCACCAAGAGAAAAAAAGATAGGAAAATGTAGCACGCAAGAAAAAAAAAAAAAAGAATGATAAAGAAAAAACTAGGGGCATTAAAGCATTAGGCAGCCCAACCACAAAAGGAACTGAAAGAGAGCAACAAACAAATTCAGCTTCGTCGCTCTAGGCCCAACAGGTAACAAGAACCTGTAGGAACTAGAACTCTGCGGGAAAAAAAAAGAAGCAATGTGTTAGTTTTGAGCCAGATATGTTGACTAATGGCTTATTGAAACATAACATTTCTTTTTTGCTCATCATGGTCCACTGAGCACATCTCGACCTGAAGCATCACTGCGCCCCAGCATGCAGCACCTAGTGTTCCTACGGTAGGTTATTAATATATATTGACTAGAAACCCTATATAATTCAGTAATACACTTCATGTCAAGTGTGGTCACATATAATACAGTAGAATGACACTTTTTGTATTTTGTATGATTTCCCATTTATTTTTCAAAATTGTGCTGGCCAATTTGAACCCTTTACACTAATTTCGTTTGCAATCGAACGTAGGTTCTTCATCTTCCCTCTCCCATCACCGTCGATCCAGAATCAGCTGAGCTGTAACATAACATAGACAAGTGATAGTCAAGAGCATCACAAAGCCCTGAAACAACATGTACAATATGTACTTATGATAATCTCATATCAGTAGCTAGGTATCACAAAAATAGCTCTTGGTTTTTATTGTGTAACATTAGCTCATTCTCCAACATGGATATCCTCACTTCAGCACCTCCATCCACCATGCTACAATACCATGCATCAGTGTTACAATGAACTTATATTTAGTTCCCCACATTTCAACGCCTTTTTGTTCTGGTTCTGCTGAATCTGGTTGATAATATGTGTTGCTAACTATCCAGTATCTTATCATCATCGGTTGTCTATTTCCCTTATTAGTGGAGGAAAATCCACTAGCATGCTTGACTTTCAATTGATAAAATCGTGTTGATGAAATACGTTCAAAGGTATTCTTTAAATGTCTTGGCCCTTCAAAGTGCATCACAAACGTATACAGTATACCGCGGCTCTTTTACGAGGCCCATGATGTGCCATTGCTGTGAAAAGAAAAAAAGGACCGTTGGAGTCAACCAAAATAGAGATATTGCAGTTGTGCCACAAGAGCCACTTCTTGTGTGGCTTGGGCCAGGTTCAGGCAAAAAAAAAACTTGTAACTCTCCACTTTCTAAATACTCAAGGTTGAAGGGCACTTTCATCCCCACTTGTTACCAAAACAGCTCTGACATGGACTCAGGCATGGACTGCGCAAGACCTCCGAAGGCGTGCTGCGGTATCTGGCACCAGGACGTTGACGTCAGATCTTTTAAGGCCTGTAAGTTGCCAGGTGGGGCCTCCATAGATCGGACTCGTTCGTCCAGCACGTCCCACCAGTGGTTGATGGGATCGAGATTTGGGGTGTTTGGAGGCCAAGTCAACACCTGGAGCTCGTGGTCGTGTTCCTCAAACCATTCTTGGCCTATTTTCCGCAGTGTGGCAGGGCACGTTATCCTGCCGAAAGAGGTCACCGCCATTTGCGCATACCGTTTCCGTGAAGGGGTGTACTTGGTCAACTTGCAACAATGTTTAGGTGGGGTGTACGTGTCAACGTTTCATCCACGCGAGTGGCAGGACCCAAGGTTTCCCAGCAGAACATTGCCCAAAGCATCACACGGCCTCCGCTGACTTGCCTTCTTCCCAAAGTGCACCCTGGTGCCATCTCTCCCCCTGGCAAGCGACTCACATGCACCTGGCCGTCTACAGTATATAAAGTAAAGGAAAACGTCACTCAACTGATCAGGCCACCTTCTCCTATTGGTCCGTGGTCAGTTCGGCTGCTGACGTGCCCATCGGAGGCCCCTTCGGCGGTGGACAGGGGTCAGCATGTGCACTCTGACCAGTCTGTGGCTCCGCGGCCTAATACGCAGCAAGCTGTGTGTTCTGACACCTTTCTTTTTAAGAACCAGCATTAACCTCTTTAACAATTTTGCGCTACAGTAGTTCTTCTGCAGGACTGGACAACGCAGTCTATATCCTTCCCTGTCGATGCACATCAATGAGTCTTGGGTGCCCATGACCGTGTCACCGGTTCACCAGTTGTCCACCCTTAGGCCACTTTTGGTAAGTACTCGCCACTGCAGACCGGGGACATCTGACAAGACCTGCAGTTTCAGAGATGCTCTGGCCCAGTCGTCTGGCCCTCACAATTTTCCCGTTGTAAAAAATCGCTCAGATCCTTTGCTTGCCCACGTTGCCCGCTTCCACCACATCAACTTAGAGGACAAAATACACTACAATCCCTTCACCTGTCGGTGGTCATAACGCTATGGCTGATCGGAGCAAGTACACAACTAAAACAGTGAAGGTGTTTTAACCTAGATTTTGAAACAGCAGCCCTCTTCAGGAGAGAGCCTCAATAATGGCTGAATATTTTCCCCAGCACATTAGACACGTCACGTACTCTGAAAAAGTTGATTACGGGTAAACCTGACCTTGGATGTTTGTTTCAGGGAGCAAGGAACAGCCTGCTAAGTTTGTAAAACTGGGCTGGTTTCAAAAGAGGAGACGAAAACCCTCTCCGATAAACAATAGTGTAATAAAAGTATGTATGATGGTGTATATGAATACATGTAGTAAAGAAAATGTCTTCATGGACCAGCTGCAGTTGTTGACGTCTGAACAAAATGTACCTGTAGATAAAGTGAAGACAACTGAAAATCTCAGTGAAGATCTTGTTAGAATGCACATGAGTTTGGCCAAAGGTGCCTTCATCAGGTCCAGGGCTAAATGGTTAGAAGAGGGAGCAGGAAACTCCAGTTACTTCTTCAGTTCAGAAAATGGAAAACAGGAAAATAAATGATATTTCCTCTATTAATATCAACGGTACCATCAGTTCAAACCCTAATGATATTTCAGATTACATTACCTCCTTGCATAGCAGATTATATACAGCACAATTTAACCAATGAGAGTGTGATACATTTATGGAAGAAGAATTCAAAGAGTTCTGTGAAGGTGAGCTGTAATGTTTAGAAATGACTGAAGCTCAATGAACTAACAACTTTTGTTGTTAAATATTTTTGCACAGTCCCGATACTCAAGGCTTAAAAATATTCAGCAGAGAGATAAAAGATTACACAGTCTACTGATGACACAGTATTATTTCTTAAGGATAAATGTCAAATTGACATTTTATTTTTATATGAGACTGAAGAACACAGCTTTTATGTCGGCCCTGCAATACGCTGTCGACCCGTCCTGGGTGCACTCCGCCTATCGCCCAGTGTCAGCTGGGATAGGCTTCGGCACCGCTGCGACCCTACGCGGTATAGGACAGGCGGTCCAGACAATGGACGGATTGATAGCACTGCCCCCCTGCACGAAGACAGACGTGTTAAACAAGGTTACCGAGCCTCGTCCAAGCAGCTGGCTTTATGGTGCTGACAGGAAGTCCGAAAAAAAACCTATCAGATGAATGACACAGATAAATAGGCAAGTTCACTTAGATGAAACGAGTACCCTAATTTGCCGCTTCTTGTTGGAGATTCGAAATGCAACTAGACATAGAAACACCCTACCAGGGTACTCAAAATCCATTTCTGTGTTAGTTTCCCACTACCTATTGTAACGGGATCTACCACAGAAGTAGACCACACATACCACTACAGGACCACATTTTGCCATGATAACACACTCTTATTTTTTTTGCTAGCTTTTATATGTGTTGTTGTGCTATTACCCCCCCCCCCCCCCCCCTTTTTTTTTTTGTTGCCTTTTGGTACTGGTTTTCCACCTTCGGGTTGCCCCCAGACCCTCTGGCCGGCCTATTGTGGGCCGAATCACTTAAAAACTGCTCCCTGTTTGTTAGGATTTCTCAGTCGGTTGATGAAAATAATTTGGGTTGACCCAGCCTTAGCCTTCCTCCCCCATACCACCCAGTCTGGAGAGAACTGCCAGGCCAGCTGCCCTTTTTTTCTGCTGCAGCAGAAACAGGTGGCAGGATTCACATGGATCAGTGGTCAACAACGCGACAGTTTTACTTTTCTCTCAATTAAAAATAGAATGAGAAAAATATAAGAATTAATTGCCAATTAAAATGGCAAATTTTATCTGCTCTACTTATATATTTTACTGTTGCATTCATAGACTCAATTGTGTTTCAGTGCCTTCTTCACACTGTTCCTGGAAAAATATTAGATTAAATAGATATTGGGTTTGCTTGTTTAAATATACTGCAATGTCCTGGAGTGTCCTGGAATTCGCCTGTAAAATACCACCAGTTTAAACATGTTGTAAACTTGTCATTGTAAGAGACAATAAAATATACTATAAACAATAAAGATCAATGGATAGGAAGGCAAAAAATCTGAGATTCCATGAAATGTAATAATGAAAAACAGAAAAACAAGACAGGTGAATGACACATTGAAAAATCTTGTCAAAAGTCAAACACAAAAAAAGAGGAGAGGAGAAAAAAAGTAAATAGTGAATGCCTTTATATTTCATTTGACATTGTTCCAGAGCAAGGACATTTTATATGTCGCATGAAGATTTTAAAATTATCAAGTTATGAGTGTAACGCCAGTGTGACTAATAGGTAGAAGGAATAAACGAATAATAAGGTGCATCTCCAAAAAACTAGAATATCCTTGAAAAGTTCTTTTTCGTAAATATATATAAATAAAAATATACGTATGTA